>NW_028185128.1:780927-841754 GCF_003343005.1 Rhea americana | reverse complement strand
AAAGAAAGAAAAAAAAGAGAGAGAGAGAAAGAAAAAAAAGAGAAAAACTCTCTTTGCTAAAACTCTCTCGAATAGCTCTTGCAAACTCCAGCTTGAAACTCGAAAGACAGCGCAACATTTTTGTTGATCAGTTGTCTGAACRTCTGCCCATTGTTGATGCTCGCCGAGCCACTCGGGGAGCTCCAGCCCAACGCCAGCTCCCCGCAGCACCGACTCACCGTTCGGAGCAGGCTGAGCCACCAGGGAAGGGGAAGTGCCCAGAGCAGGGGAGGCATCTGGAGAGGAAGCAGGAGGCCTCCGTGGCAGGTGGGAAGGCTTCCAGTGCCAGCAACCACCTCCAGAGAGATTCAACTTTGTCTCCTGAGATTGTATCTCTGACTCTATGGCTTGCTGGGMTAGAAACCTGGGAGCTGTACCTACTTATTCCCATGGAAGAATTTTTAAAAGAATATCAAAGTCAAAGTATCAGCTAGGTAATCATTTATAAGCTCTTAAACACGCCACCACCCTTTTTAGGATGCATTCAAGTCATGCTCTGAAGACAGAATTATTATTTTCCAGTGGTTAGGGCTGGGCAAAAAAAGTCATTAATCAGCTAAGGGTCTCAGCCTTAGAAACAAAGCCCTCCATGATTCTCAGTTTTTTTTAAGATACACAAAAGACAAAGAAAATTCTTATGAGGTCAACCCAAAATGCTATTCAAAAGGAAATGTTTGGCTTCAGTTTTAGGCTAACTTCATTATCAACTTTTTCTTACCCCTTAACTAGGATCAATTTTTAAACATAAATTCCTCTCAGAAACAAAAGATAAAAGTTTCAGTTAGAAAATTTTGAATGAAAATACTTCAGGATTTCATGGAGAAAACATTTCAGTTAGAAAATGTCAAAAATGATTTACTTTGATATCATCAAAACAAAATTTCACCTAACACTGTTAATCAAATCTTCCCAAATTTCTAAATATTTTTAGTTCTCCAAAATGATGGCTTCAAGGATTTAAAAGAAAAGCCTTCCAACACTACTCATGTTTTTTTTTTCCATTTGCATTGCTACAGAATGTGAATGAAATCTTAATAACAATGAATTTCTCTTCACATCACCCCTGCAAGATGAGGGGATTTAATTATCCCTTCTTAATAGATACTGAACAGAGACTTAAGAGTGGTAATAAGGCAATGAGTACAGACTAATTCACATGTCCAATATGATACCTAGGGTTGGATCTTTCAGATTACCTAGAGTTGTTTAACAATTTATGTTCTGTATGTATTTTCCCTTGATTTTGCTTACGACTGAACGCACTCAGCACTTTTGCAAATCACATTCCAAGGCTTCRAAACCTGACTGCCTGCTAAAATCTTATTCTAAGCATGTAAATGCTTTGACAGTGATAGGAATTAAGAAAAAGCTTTAACATAAATGGTGACACTGTCTTAAGCAAGACACTCTTCCTCCTTGTCCTTTTATCCTGGCTGTACCTGATATTTCAGTAATCCCTGAGGCAAAATTCTTCCAAACAACAATCCTTACTGACACAGGTTTGTCCATACCCAGAGGAGGTCTGCAGCATGCACTAAATAAGATAGTGTCTTATGGAGAAAAAAGCTTGTGACTATGTAATTAAAAAATGCTTCATTGCATAAGCGTAGGTAATTTTAAGGCCAGCTATTGTTAACTTCCAAGTGATTTACTTCATAACCTGAGGAATGAACTTTTCAAGCGGTCCTCCCTGGGTGCATGTGAGTGCATGAGTGCGTGCGTGTGCATGAGTGCGTGCGTGTGCGTGTGTGCATGTGTGTGTGTTACGGATCTCCTCCTCCCTCAACTGTTTCTGTTCTCTAAAGGAAAGCATCTCCCAGCAGCCCTTCCTTTGCAATGCAATAAAATAAGCTGCATGTTATCTCCTCGTACAAATCCGCATCAGACAAGAGAAAAATCAAGGCTCTGAACACAACTTTGATGATTCATGCATCTTTCTATTCCTGCACAGTTACTTTCCAGTTCTTTTCTAGCTTTCATTATTTTTACACCTCTAAGAAAGGATCCCCATAGAGAGAAATCAGGCCAAGCATATACAGGTTAGCACACATACGTCTATGACATTGTGTATGTAGATTTTGCTCTGTATACCATGGGAAATCCATTTCATCTGTAAATATAATCATTCRGTGAACAACACAGACTCTGACAATTCAGAAAATTAAAATGGAAAGCCCACGTACTATGAAAATGTCTGCCAGGCTCCAGAGGCTCTGACAGGTACTGGTATGCTTTGGGGAAAGATAGTTAATCCTTATTTTGATGGACAGCATCTACTCACTGGCCAACAAGGAGATGATGTTGGGTTTGTTTTGTTTTTCACTGTTCATTGAGCATTTAATTGACTCCCAGGGATTGCTCCATGCTAGAATTATTACCTAAGTATTTTTATTTATAGGTACATCAGTTTGATCTTATGCAAAATGTGGCCATATGTCTCCTAAGGATTTTTCCCAACCTTGCATATACTGCCTGCCTAGTATCATACGATCCCTACTGGAAGATGGGTTCTCCCTAAAAGCAGGTGCTTTCTAAGCTTCGTGTCACAGAAATAAAATCTCCTATTTTCCTCTTACCAGGTGAATATTTATTTCTCCTTATTATCAGCTAAAGGACCTCTGATATTCTCAGCTCTGATAATACTTTTATTTCTTTCCTAATACCATGAGATGCCTTCAAAACTCTCAGCATTACTGGCTGGAAGAAAAGTTCATTGCTGACTGCTACTGATGGCAGGAAAGAGCAACTGGGAGAATGTAAGTGAAATCAAAGGGGAAATCATGCCATATAAAAGTAAAATGCAGGTCTCAAGAGCTCAAGAGATTTATTTTCATGTTCTGAGTTTAGATATCAAAATTTTCAAGGAACACATATATCTTTTTCCTGAAAATCAACTCAGTTAGAAAAACGTTGATTTTAATTATCTGTGTGAGAAGTACAGAGCAAAGCACTGCTAAGGGTAAAGCAATCAGGAGAAGAATGGATTTTGGGTTTTATTTGTTTGTTTTCTTTTGTCTTTTGACTTCCTTTTCATTGTTGAATTTTGATTCTCATTAAAAATTTAACAACCGTTTTCTTCAAAGTACAAAAAGGGAGAAAAATAGAAGAAACTTAAAAGTTTAAACTTTGATGTAGGATACTGTCTGTTTTACCAGCTCAGAAGGGAAGATGTGGCAGCCCATCTCTTTCCAATCCATTCTGAATACTGCTGATACTAATGAACAGATTTTCTTCTTAACATTAATAGGATATAGATGTTTGAACACTCCACGAGATCAAGAAGTTTGCTTTCATACTTTTTTGTACTGTTTGTTGATGCTCTACCACCATTTGCTGCTGCTTTGTTTTTCCTTAATGAGTAATCTCTCTGATAAGCAAGTAACATGTTTGCTTTAGTAAATGACTGTAAAATAGATATTATGCTTAGGCTGATAAATTTGCGTGATAATTTTGCAAACTTATGCTAAATAATTAATAAGCAGCATTGTCCAGAAATATTTTTCCGTCTCTCTGTATTGACTGCTACAGACTGTTTKCATGACTTTGTTGCTATGTACTTCCACCTCCTCAGCACAAATTTAAAGCTACTGGTCTTGACTCACAGTAATATTCTGAGAAGAAAATCAAATTCCAGCTACTTTCATCAATACAGAGATATTTAAGGAAGGGATCCAACAGGAAATTACAGTTGATAAATGAACACCTTTGACATATTGCTTATGGCTGTGCTAACGAAATTGATTTTCAGGTGAGTTTTATAAGTGAACAGCCTAAATCACAAAAAACACAGAATTTATTGCTATCTTCTGTTTGTTATCAACTGGAGTTAAAAAAAAAATTCAAGTATCTTCTATGTGGTAGATGGTGGCTTGTACTATTTCAGGCCCTAAGCATGGAAATCAGCTTCAATGTTTCTTTACCTTTTTCCTAAAAAAAATGTGGACGCCATATGACAACTTCCAATATATTTAATATCTAATGGTGGCAATATGCCTGCTTTTTGATTTTAGGAAACATTCGGAACGGAAGGAAGTCAGAGGAGGATACAATTATCAGGCTGAAGTCCTTAAGTACCACTCAAAACAGAGCTCATATCTTTTTCTCACATTAACCTTTCTCTTTCCTAATAGTAATGGCCACAAATCCACTGTTGCAAGAATTGTAAAATCCAGTAATTTTGAACATAGCCTATTGTCTAGCAAGTAGATTTCCATCCTATGTTTATCATTCTGTCTGTAGGGATGACTTTTCGGAATAACACATGGAAAGTAAAGAGAAATAAAGCTATTGTACTTCCATTAAAATCACCAGGAATCAAAGAGCTAAAACATTGGGTACTGCTTTGAAAATGTTGGGGTGAGAATCAGTTGAATGGGTACTACTGGTATCTGGCAAAGGATCTGAATTTCAGGATAATTGAGACAGCATGAGTTCTCTCAACACTAAATTCCAATGGGTTCAATCAGCGATCATCCAGTGCAATAGCTTGCTGCAGAWTTAGCTTTCAGGACAATTCCCGCTATATGAATTCCTCCCTCTGTGAATTTCCCTCACCACTCAGCAATCAAGTGACTAAAACGTGGCACTGTTACACTCTCTGCAGTGGTCTCCATGAGTCAGAATCAATTTACCAAATGGGATAAGTGTATAGAATTTTCTATCTGATAAAAATGATTTCTGGATAATACCAGYGCAGAGAGATACTTCTTTATCTGGGGAAAGAATAAATGGAAAATGAAGTCCCAGAAGCAGAGTGATTTCCAAGGTGGTCTTACCCTTGTGAACTTTTCTTACATGAAAAATCAGAATTCCTTTTCACTTGTGAAAGATAGAAAGAAGTCTGCAGCATCTGCTTCTGGTAGGATCTTGAAATTTGGTATGATCCAACAGTTCTATGATACTACCATAAGATTGCTTATCCCTTAAAATACTCTCATTTTATATGCTATCAAACACCATACTGCATGAAGAATATGCGATGATGAACAATAATGAATCCTTAGTGCACCCACAAAACACACCTTGTACAAAGTTGGAAAGTGCTATATATCAAAAAAGRAATAATATGGTTGGGTAAAGTGATGCAATATTTTAAGAATAATTGTCCCCTGTCTGTCTGCCCTGCAAAGAACGTACTCTTTCAGTTAGCCATTTTAACACATTAATAATAGAAATGCTGAAATCTATAAATTATGTGGCTGAAATAGTCATTTTGTAGACYTTCTTCACAGAGAGAAGATTAGATCTCTTTCTTAGACAGATGCTCTTCCATAATTTAGATAAATTAAGTCAAGAATTCTTTTTAATTGCATAGCAACAACCTATATTAGTAGCATCTAATCAGGAATAAATGCTAAAGAATACGATGACACCTGGCTCAAAGTCTACATGGAGTTTTTCTATTGATTTCTGTGGGGTTTGGATCACCTTGAGAACCCGGTAGCACCTAACAGTTTAAAATTCCTCCTTTTGGTGTCCTCCCCAACTTTTCACAAGGCAGACAAATGTACAGGAATTGACATTCAAATCACATAGTTGCTGATAAAAGGCATGGGGTGAAGTAAAAGAAATCAACAGCAGGGAAAGCTGGAAAGGAAGGTATAAAATCATAATCTACCAACAATTACAGTTTAAGAAGTGGAAGTATTTATACTAAACTGTTTCCTCTTTTAACAATGCTGGAATGGAAAAAGTAAAAGCCAAATGTTAAAAAGAAAGAGGAACCTCTGCTGAATCACAATATGCCACAGCTGCAACTGGGACCCTACCCTACACGCACAAATTTTAGATTCAGAAAATACTAGCATATTTTTATATTTCAAAGGAAGTCTCCTTGCAGAATTGGCACAGAGTATAGGTTTTTATTACTACAAGGAATTTTAAATACATTTCCAGGTATGAGTATTAAGGTATCTTTGCATCTAATTGAGAAATTTTGAAGATGAAGACTTGTCACTTCTGATATTGAGCCAGTCCTGCAAAAAAAAAATCCACACAGACAGGCTTTTATGACCCTGCAGAGACTGGCTGATTTCAGTAGTTTCCTTGCAGACCATTATTACATTACAAGTTCAGGTCTCCATTCAGCAAAATATTTAAAAGCACACTTAAATCTATACTTATTCATCAGAGCACTTAACTTCAGGCAAGTATTCAAGCCCTTCCAAAATCAATACGACCTAGATGCCTCACTGATTATGGATACATGTCTCACCTGGGACACTGCTCTGTATGCCAACACATCTTGTTTCTCTTCTGTAGTTAGGAATATGGAGTATTTATTGTGACTCATACTGCTAATAAAATTTTGCATTAGGTTAAAAACAAAAGTTGTTAGATAGTATTTGTAACCAGTATATTTATATTCCTGATGTCCCAAAAGTTTACTGAAAATGTAAGTCTAATACAGCATTTCTACAATGTTTTTCACAGGACTTTAGTATGACAAAGCTTTCCATTGCTATGGCAGCTAAATTCACTGAAAACATATGCAGAGATCACCAGTCTATTTTCATGGTTCACTTTAAAAGAAATACAAACTCTCAAAATTCATCCAGACAGAAAAGTATATTGCAATAATTCTAAAAGAAATCTAAAAAAAAAGTTATTTTAAGCTGATTCAATAGTGATTTACTCTGGTTTTAAACTAGAGTATCTGTTCTGAGAGTAATGGAATTTCTAGGAGGAAAATAGAGTAAGACAGAGATAAAACCTGTCTAGGAGTGTTAATTTGAAAATATTTCATTTGTCTACCTAAATATTGAGTAAAAAATGTCTTATTCTAATTTTCAGTACAAGCACTTTTTAAATGAGAACTAGAAAAAATTACCCACAGAATGTCTTTAAAACAAGATATATGCCTCCAAACATAGATGTTGAGAGAAAACATCATTATTTCTATTGATAAGGGGAGTGGAAGGTACATAAAATACTACAATACTTACTTTGTGGTTTATATATTTTTAATGCAATTGGTTTGTAGCCAGGAGATAAGGATGACTGCATCAGCCTGTGAAACAGAAAAAGCTTTGGAAAGATAGACCAAAAAACTACGAAAACTTTCCAAATCAAATAATCCACAAACAGGCAAAAAATAAAGGCGCTTTTCAGCTTTATATGATTCTGTTATAAACTGAACAAAACTGCAGTGCAAGCGAAGTAAAACAACTGTCCTTTGTTTGGGATAAAAGTCAAAAGCAGTTATGCTCCTTTATATAACAAGATATCTAAAGTCTTGACAAAAATCACTTTTATCAGTCACAGCACAACCCAAATCTGTTTGYACTTCAGAAACTTCCCAGTGAAATAGTTTCTGGAGTTCTAAAACCTGTATCAGCACTTCAGGCTTTTTGGATCTACAACATTTCATTTGGAATTCTTAATGTTTTGGTTTTATTTTGATGGCATTTCTGCAGTAGTAGTAGTTGTCATCATTGTCACCATCATAGCAGTTCACCGTAAATAATACACAGAATCMCTATTTGCCTATTATTGTTAAAATACCATACCAGTATTTGGAAAAGCTGACGAAAAATCATTTTATAACAAGTAAGGTACACAAGTAGTTAATGCTGATTAAAATGTCTTATCTTCTTATGTCTTTTGCTTCTGTTCTAACTAAATGGCATGACAGTCTCACCAGAAACATCACACCAATCCTGTACGATAAATACTTACAAGCASTTAGGAGGAAACTCGTCTAGACTAAAATCATATGTTGTTGTGTGCAACAATATAACAAGGAATTGCTTGTTTCCCGTTCTCTAAAATGGGCAGGTTGCTTTGTCTGTGAGTTGAAATTTGTACAAAATATTATTATAATGTCGAAGACATCAAGAACCTTCCTTTACTGAGTTAACAGAAYGTACTTGCACAGTAAGACAGTATATTGCAATGTTTGCAAAACAGAGAACAGTCTGCAGACATCACAAACTCACTATCATTATGCTCTCTGAGCACCTTACTCCTACAAGCTTAGACAGAGTTAATTACCAGCTTTGCAGTCTGCAGGTACAGCCGAAAAGTCATTAAAAGACCAGATTTTCTAGCCAATATTAYACTGTCAGCAGTGGGGAAAACCTTACTCTGTGTTAAATAGCGTTTATAGCAAAAGCGAAGCAGCCGAAGCTGAGGCTCCGCACAATGCGTTTGCTCTCCCACGGCGAGGGGCTGAGGCCGCACCTAGCCGTGCGCTGAGTACCCTGGAGGGAAGCTGGGGCCCATCGCCGCTTGTGGTAGCCTGATCCTTCCTGCAGCAGTCTTTCTAGAACTTCAGAAGAACCCAACTGGGATAAAATTCGTTCCAGTGGCTACAAAATCAGATATAATCGTTTGAATTAATCCTAGAAAAACACATAAACTCTGTAACCACATATTATTTCTAACGTAAAACTGACATCATTAAAAGTCTTTGAAAGAACCCACCACTTCATTTATTTGAAACTTTCTATGAATCACTACATCTCCAAAGAATACATAGCTGCTATAAAGGCAGAAGAAAGATGTTTTCAAACAAGTAATTGATTTCTTAACTACATGACTTAACTTCCTAAAAGACTTATTTTTATTTTTCATAAGTACTGTTATAATACACAGAAAGAGCTTAGATTAGCTGATACAATAAATCCCAAGAGACTGTCAGTATCTCCAAACCCTTGCCGCAGCAAGACCTGTAAAGTTATTAAAGGTGTGATACAACAGTTTCTAACAAACCGTTCACTGAGTTGTGCTCTTCACCACTGAGTGGTACTGCGTAATTCTGAGTAGAGAGTATACAGAGTTTCTTGTCTTTCCCATACGTCTCTTTATTCATGAATATTCCACTAAACTTCTCAGGAAAGTTCTCGGGCAAAAATTTATTCACGCAGTACAAATTCTGTTTCTGACGTCTACTTCACGTCCTCCCTTTTTCCCTGAGCAAGAAGAAGAAAGAAACCTAAGCCTACAGCTACTATAAAGAACGTGAGACTCTGAAGAGTCTATGAAATTGCTTTTGCACTGCTGACATGAGAAGGCATGTTAGCACCATGCTTTGCAGGTGCTCCAGGAGGCCTTACTGTCAGATTACCACATGAGCTTCTTGAATATTTTAGCAGGCTCAAATCTGTATTCTTCCCTGTTATTTGTCATGTATAGGACATTAGTAGGAACTGCTCCAGCAGAGCTAGCAAACAACACAGAGAAGCCATTTGGGAGAAGGCATGAGAGGCTTAAGGGCTTTGTGCAAAATACAGTTCACATTATGTGACTGCACAAATAAAATGGTCTTCCTGCTCRCTGACTGAAACACAGGGTAGCACCAAGGGAGCAACACGCTTTTGCTTCTTATCTATTACAGACAAAAACCTGTCTCARAAGAAAGAAGAACAATGAGCTACATCCATCCAGTTCCTCTGGCAAAGGTATTCTTGTCTTAAAATACGTCAAATGGAGGCAGCAAGTCCTTCATTTTCAATGCTGACCTATGGGTCAAAAGCAATCCAATGAAGAACTAAAATCTGTGCAACTCTGTGGAGCCTCCTGCTGTGGAAAAGAGCATAAAGGGCACTGATAATAAAATGAAATTGAGAAAGGGTATGTTCAACAAAGCATTCCTCTGACATCAACAGAAAGCCCTCGACAGCAATACAAATCAAGATCCTTTTGGTCCTCTACARTCCCTTGGTTTGATTGTTTTCCTTTTGGTAGTCTGAAAACTCATGGCCTTAAAAACCATCATCTTTGGATAGCTCACTGTTAACCAGCCCAGAGTGGCTAAGAAATTGCCAGGAATTGTAATACACTCYCTCCCAACTGAAATGTGCTTCTAGGATGCAGTAAACAGTTTTTAGTCATACACAGAAGCACTATGCAGAGGTTTGAAAGAGAAAATGARGAAGGAAAATCACATTCAATAACAAAATTCAAAGTCATATAGGCACACAAAACATCGGTATTCATGTAGAGGGTTCAAATCAGATTGTATGGGGCTTTGCGCCRGCTTATTTCCATCTGCATGATATAGCACAGAAACGGCAGTTCAGAGCATAAACCTGGAGAGCCTTGAAGCTCCACCTAAGCTGCAAGAGCCAGGAGGTGTGTGAGCTCCAGTGCTTGGGTGAACGTGCTGCTTGTGTCCTGCTTGCAATGGGGACAAGATCCAGAATGTACCTTAAAAGACTCCTATCATGCAGTTTAGACACAGGTATGTTACTTGCAAAGCTACAGGGCTTTAGAAGCAAAAGAGAACAGAAGTCCAGTGAACACAGGTGAGAAATGAGCTTCAGGGACAATGCTCCAACAAAAGCAGACAATTTCAAATTTTAAACCTGCAAGATTCTCAAAGATTTGGCAATGCAGATGCTGCAGGGCACGAATTTGACTAATCCAAGTTATTAAGCAGCTAATAAAYTGTCAGAGAAAACTAACCAGCTGATGGGATATTCTCAGTCAGAAAAAGAAGCGACCTTAGTCCTTCTGTTCTACTCTTCAGAAGGGGCAAAAATATACATAATAACATCTGTTTCTCACACCCTGGAGTCTTTGGGATACATACAGAGCTGAATTACCACAATTACGTGACTGAATACAGGAGTTGTATGTGTACACTCACATCTACTCTGGAATTTCTGTGTTGGAGAGCACAGGATCTCTTGGAAATGCCACAATACTTTTCTTGTATTGTTTACATCTGACATCTATTTGTATTTTAATCTAAAGTTCTGCTGACAAACTTTACATGCTAAAAACATCTGGATAAGCAGTTCCCTCCCACAGAMGGCTCCCAGTCAGCTCCATCATGGCACCCCAGAGTGTGCAAGRTGCTCAGACATGCTGTTGGGGGGAAAACACATGACCCGGAGGTAAAAGCTAAATCCTGAGAGCTGCACAGGGTCTACTAGCACTTAAAATTCCCAGAAGAAGTCACGACTCACTGTATTTCTTGGTGTTTGCTTCTGTGTGTTTGACTGAAAAAAGTATTAGCTGTTTTGCTGCTCAACTACYCTCAAACTTCTGGTAAACAAGTGAATTTATGAAGAGAAAAAGGTCCTCCTTCATTGAACGGCATGTGTTGTTCCGCAGCATTTGTATGTTGCTCCACTCTGAATATSGCTGTGAAGGAAGACACTTTGTAGCATCCAAAATGTGTTGAACATTAGAATGATTTGTCTTCTGTAGCTCCATTATTTCAACTTTATTTTATTTTGGGGGTTGGAAGAGGAGGGGTCACTGCTGTTCAGAGCTTAGTACAAATGTAGCAGCCCACCAAAACTGTAAATGTAGGTTGCTTGGCAACTGCTTTTAAAGAGTGTTATTTGCTCTCAAAGAGACAAGCTGTTATTTCTTTCCTTTTTAAAACAAAAACATAGAAGAAGAAAAAAAAACAAGATTAACACCAGAAAAAGGAATAWGGTAATTACTTCACCAAATAATAGTGTAAATGGCTTATTATATGTACACAGTTATGATGTGCAAGATCTTCCTTGTTACCATAATATGATTTCCAACAGAGAACCTGCAGCAACTAAATTGTTTTTATAAGAAGTGCAGTCAAGTGGAACTGACATCTCACACCAACTCTTAGAAAAATAAATTACATGCAAGATGATATAACTCTCAGAAAAAAAGAGCTGCTGGAGAGCAATGGTCAAATCAGTTCAAAATTTTCTTTTAAAAGCTCACTAGCAGCTGCTTCAGGAAGAACTGTGATTCCTCTCCTTAATATCCAGTCAACTGTTTCATTTCTCAGCCCAGAAGAGAGTATGAAGTGGCATCTTCTCAGCATTAGCTCGTATCGAGCATATAAATCTAAAGCATGGACCTCCCACAAGCTTGGGCCAGTCTGAACTATGTAGACTTTTCTGCTGGTGCATATTATTTCCTAAGGTGGGATGTTGATCCTCAATAAAAATAACCATTAATCTTTAAAAACTCTGTGTTCTAAAGTATATACTGCAGAAACGGTATCACAAGAAAATATAAGGAAATAAAGGAAGACAGCTGATGGCATGGGCCTTCTACTGGAATGCCATGATTTAGCAATACAGCATTTTTCGGCACCCTGAATTCTGCTACATATGCTTTCCTTGTAATACAGCTCCTAATGAATGCAAGTGACTACAGCAGCACGTTCCTGATTATTTCAGCATCTTAAAAAAGAAGAAAGAAAAAGAATTTTTCTTTTTTCTAATTGTTTGAGCAGAATTGAGGGCAGACCCTCAGGCTGGGTCAGCCCCAGTAAATGAAACTGCCAGGACACGTGCCTGGGATCTACACTGAGGTGACCCRTGCTGTGACACTGCTACAGCAGTCCCCAGCACATGCTGTGGCTGTGTAAGCCAGCGCCGTCCCTCGGTGCCTGTCTAGACCATACTGTAGTACTACATATTTCTCTCACAGCTCCCTGCTAGCTATTGTGTAGCAGCCTGGCCGAACAAAAGCGACATGGGACATCTCTAGAAAAGGTCTGTCTCGTTGCAGCATCTGGCAGGCATCTGTGAAGCAGGCTGCCTGCTGCCAAGGCAATAGCACCGAGAAAATCAAAGCACATGTGGGGAGCTTTAGCAATATCCAGATTAGTTCTTCGGAAAGGAAATTTTTCCCTAGACAAGGCGGGATGCCCACTGATGGCACATGGCAAGAGCACAGCCAGGTAGGAGGYGGCGGGAGGGCTGCTGAGCACCAGGAAAGCCTTCCTGCAGAAGCCACTTTCTGCAGGAATCCAGAGATGCTGCCTGCTGCTTCATTCCCCTTTTAAAGTTATTTGAGCTCTCGCTCAAGCACAGCTTCACCTGTACAAATAGAGTTTCTTTCAGAGCGGTGTGTGTCTCCTTTTGCCCCAGCATAAAAACCGATAGTCCTAATTGGAAACCAGGGGAGTCTTGGCTGCTGCTGGGGGCGACCTGAAGCCACGTGCCGGAGGCCACCTGCACCAGCTGAGAGGTGGGTTTGAGGCAGCGGCAGGACAAGGCAGCGCAGCTGGGTGCCTACTGTGCAGTGTTCGCAGGCGCAGCACTGGTGCTCTCCAGGGCAGCATTACCCAGGGGCAGGAGGGAGCTGCCCTCACCGAGAACACCCCCCGCCTGGAAAGATTTCACACCTTCTCATGCACCCGCTCTATCTACCCCTCATTGACTCACGTGTTTCCACATGATAAAAATATCCCTAGCACGAGCAAACTAAAGCTTTTTTTTTTTCTTTTCCTCTTCTCCAAGCATTGCCGTGGAGATGGCCCTAACCCCGTCTCAGCAGACAGAAGCAGTATGCAAGTAATCCATTTACAGGAGCAGCAGCTACAAGCAGTACAGCAAATCCCAGTATCCGTCTATGTTGCCTGCCTCAAGCTGTGGTTTCACAACAGCAGTAGTAGTTCCTAACTTCATGTAAAAGGTAATAATCTCTTTTCTGACTGCATGTCAGTTTTGGCATATATGGTATTCTAGATATGGGGAGAAGAAATTAAAATGCAAGCACAGTTTTAAATGCTTCTGTTAAAATGATTTTCTGTCTCTATTCTTGGCCTTTTCTGTAAAGATTAATTCCTTGGAGATTCTTATTTTAACAAAGAGTAGCTGGCAAGTATCCATCCTTACTATACTGCACCTAAAGAAGAAAGGTTTAAATGAAAAAAAAATCAGGAAAATCATAAAACTTGATATAATTTTTGAGTAAAACATTATTTCTGGCTCTTCTTAATAAAAGCAAAGTGTTGGCTGTACAAGAGGACTTAGGTAACATTTACAAAAATGCCTAATTTTATGTGATTAGGACACTAATTTGCCTTAGGAAGACACGGATTCAAAATCTCACTTGTTCCAATTCAGAACAGGGATCTGAAACAATATTTAGGATATGGCCATGTGCAGAAAGAAAATTCATCACCCGACTAAATTTCTTTTTCTTTAACTCWCACTGTTTATAATGTTCAACCGAACATTAAAAATAAATGCTCACTGACTAAATGAGATTTGCTATAAAGCCTGGTAGATTGGCCAGGACATCAGGCTCCCTTCTAATTATTTTTTTAGGTGTTATGAAACAATCTCAGCTGGAGACAGTGAGGAGCCAGGTCGTTCCATTGCCTGTGAGACARAACATTAAGGTTTTTGACACAACTGAAGTTCGTCCCTGAAAAACAGCAAAATGCCCCAGTAGAGGAATAACRGAAAACTTTGGTTCACATCCTTTCACTGACCCGAATATGGATCAAAGCAGTCCAGTTAACCTCAGATGACTGACCTAATGACTGGTGTATAAGAGGCATCATYGATTCCTCCTGCTTGGCTTTGTGAATGGCACCCAACTCCCCAAACACTTTAGTCAACCTGAAATTATTGATCAAATTTAGCTCACCCAGCTTAAATCAAATCTAAATTAGTTTCACGTTGACTGAAATTACATTTCTGTGAGTCATTCACTGCTTAAAATTTGCTGAACCCTAGAGGAGACTGGCAGTGGTACATCACTAGCAGTTACAGTTTGCACAAGGCCTAATCACTGTTTAAACAGCCAAAAAAAAGAACTCTAAATCACTGGTGTCAACACCGCAAGTACTGCGGTTTGTAACTGCACACTTCCCGGCCGCTTAATAGGAACCCCAGTGGAYGTTTGGTGCATGGAGGAGGATCCGCTTTCCTGGTGGCAAAAACACTGCGGCATACTGCTGGGGTTGAAGAGACCCTGCCGCTGTGTATTGCTTTCATCTGCGTCGCATTGCAACGGTGTCGTAGGAACAGAGAACCGGGGACACCTCTATCTTTGTCCTATCCCTTCTGCTCTGATTATGCGTCAACAAAATGTCATCTGAAATTGAAACCCACAAAAAGTGAACTGAAAATGGCTGCTCCAGGCAAATATGTGGCATGACCGTCAGTACTTTCATCTGCCTCCCTTTWCCTCCTTAGCAAAAAAATGGCAGCTTGAAAATGCTTTAGCTGAATTCTGCATGATTTGGTTTTGCTCAGACAGTAAGCATTATGCTGCATCTTAGCAGGACTGGTATCAGCTATTGCTGTACCAATAAAAAAGACAGATAGAAGCCTGCTGAAGGGACTATAAAGTGATTCAAATAACGTATTTGAAGATTTGCTTGAAATACYGTTTGATTTGTACCTTCACTTGATAAAATGTGTGGTTTCTAATGCAAACACACTTACTTGTCTTTGCAGGGCAGAGACCAAATTCAGATTACATGGAATAAAGTTTCAATGGAGAACATTAAGGTACACACATGTCCTCAAGTGGTCTTCCACAGAAGGAAACGTATATATGTATATCTACTCTGAGTATGTGCACAAGTAAGAGTCAGCTGTCTGAATGTATCTGCAGAACAAATAGGAGGAAAATTGCCGCAAAAAATTAGTTTGTATGTTTGAGCAAACACATTTTAAAAGCTTTACATTTGTAGGCTACAGCTCTTAAATCTACCAACAATAAGATGGAATATGCAGCAGCTTAATGTTCTTCCACTGAGTCACCTCTTCTACTGAGAGGTGACTGGAGATTAGTAATGATCAAGTTTCTGTTAAGAATACCCTGCAGATTTTATAGAAGTTCCCAAGTGAAAATTCAAAAACTAGCTTTACSGGTTTTCTGAAAGACTGAGCCACTTGAATTATCAGATTTCTAGACAGATTTAATCTGTCTAGAAAGCTTTGTGCACAGGGAATTTGAATATCTGCTATCTAGTGAAAAAAGTAATAATTGAGGCATAAATATAAATTAATATAAATGCCAAGACTCATCAATTAAGCATGTTTGAACACTTTCCATCACCACTTATTCCAGTTGTATTGCACCAGAGAAAATCTGTGTCAGAGTGATGGCCCTGTATAGTTCTCAGAAGCCCAAAGCAGGACCACTTCAGCGTAAGTCAATTTGATGACTATCTTCACTGATCTTTGCTTTTTTAATCCTCCCACAAAAGAATATTCTTCTAGCCGTAACTTCTTAAACATTTTCTAGTTTCTTTGATGGACACCAAAACAGACCCTGATTCCCATCCATTATATTCTCAGACAACTTCTAAAGATAACAGACATTTTAGGATAACATTTTCTCCTGCAGATACAAATTAGGATGTGCTCACATCAAAAAATGGATTAAATGAAATGTCTTTCCTGATCTGGTTCCAACAGTAAAAGAAAGAATATGTTTTCATACATACATTACAAACATTTCATAAACGAATGGCCCCGGAGATCTGACTTCATGTTTGACATGAAAAATGTGAAAAATGCCCAACAGCGCTATTAAAAAGAAGACCACATGAAACATGTATTTTTATTCCAGAAGAGTGGGATTTTCTTTTGATTGTCATTCAGAAATTATTTTTCATATCTCTCTACAAAAAAAAATGTTTTCTGTGACTGCAAAAGATAACAGCAAAGGTCAGAGCGTGAAGTCATATAGCTGTCCTCCTACATAATTTTGTCATCACTGCACCAGTGACAACCACCAATAGTATCACTAAAAAGCCTTTTACAACCACTGCTAATAATGCAGCATCTATTATCATCACAACTGACTTTTAATTTGTTGGAATGTTTTGTAAGAATTTAATGATTTTGCCAGACATTAGCAAAATGTAGAGACTCRTACACATCAGATGGGCAACTGAGCAGCTGGGCTGCTGCCAGGCCTCTAAACACAGCAGTGGTAAAGTTACAAGGATGTTTCAATTCAATTTTGTTTTCATCTAAAGCAATATGCAAGGAAGGTGCATGAGGGACTCTGGTGAGAAGTAATGAACTGCTTTTCCTTCTRTGCAAGTCATAACTGACTCCAATAAAGCCAGCAGTGCTTCATCAGTGTGATCCTCAYGTCAGTCAATCAGATATCAGGCACCCTTAATCCCCAGGCATGCTTCTTCCCCACTAGAACTGTCAATAACATGAGAAAAACATAATGTGTATAGCAGTTACTTTTTCAGAAAGCAATTTATATTTCTACAATTATTACCAGAATTAGCTTGTACAAGTTAGACCATTCTTTCATAGAGCTGAAATTAGAGTAAATATGCATCTTTTTAGCCTGCTCTTTATAATGCMTATGCATTATAACAAGGGCCAGATTTAGACCACTTACATCAGTTGTTTAACTTTTTTAATTGCATTGCCTTAAGAGAAAGAGAAGGAAGAAGATGGAAGAAGACAGAAGACGGAAGAAGACCGAAGAAGATGAAAAAAGTCAAAAGAAAAAAAAAAGAAAAAAGGGACATATAGGGAAATAAAGGTGATTTTGAGGGCCCAGGTTAGTTTCCATGTGTAGTCAAAACAGGTATAAATGTTTCTACAGGGCTGTTGAAGGCTCCTCAGTGCTGCCAGAGCCAGCTCAGCGCCAGGTAACCTCTGGTCCCAGGGTCTTTTCGAAAGGCACCTGCGCTGGGGTGTCCATCCAGGCAGGATCTGAAGTAATGTCCTTGGTGGCCAGAAGCCAAATTCACCATGGACAATGTCCACCTCTACACAGTAGCCTACTGGCAAGGGCACTCACACCCAGGCAGTGAGAGAAACTTGGGTTCATGTTGTTTCTCAGACTAAAAGAATTTAAAGCCCTGTGCTCCATCTGAGGTGTGTTTCAAGCCCTAGATGAAGCTGAGTATTGGGCATACTCCATTTCAGTAGCTTCAGCTACACTAAAGTTTGAAGAAGAGTCTAAAAGGGGAACATGTAGGTGGAGTCCATTTCTGCAACTTGGAATTAGGCTCTTAAACTGAAGAAGAAAGACTACTAGGTTTTGCTCCCTGCTTCTTGGACAGCTTATACATTTTATATTGCATTACTTTTTTTGAAAAATAAAACAAGCCAAGATTTTTTTTTAATTATAACTATTCCACATTGAACTTTCCAATTACATATTCACTAAAACAGAAGGAGAAAATCAGAGAAATTGTGCAACTCTCTGTAGCATGAGATTTGGGGCATATTTTTAGAAGCTGGAAAAGTTGCCTGTACGGAAGACTCAGAACCCAGCCAGGCAAAGAGAGAAATAATATACACCTGTTTGTTACATCTAATGCAAGCACCCTAACTGCTGAGTGCTTGGATACAGCAGGCACACCATTTGCTGGCAGGTTTAAGAATCTAGGGCTTTTTGTCCTTTGCTGTTATTACAAATGTCTCCAAAAGGAAAGTACATATATTGGGAGAAGAAAGTGTTTGGACATAAAGTTTCATAAATTTCATTTTTTTAGGCTGAAATTTTATATTTGGCTTGATCTACATTTATAAATTGTTTCATATTCTTGGGTACATTTATTTTAAAGTCAACACTGACTCAACAGAAAAAAACCCTCAAACAGTCACTTGGCATTGCACAACATATTTACCACTTTTATTTGGTAGTGTTTTATTTGTGCTTAAAAACTAATTCCTTCTCAAGTGGCAAGATCAATCAGCAGTTGGGGCTTCCACAGTTCCAAAGATTGCAGCTGAACTGCAGCAGTAAAATTATAAAATATCCTCTTTGAAATTAAAAAGTGACCTCACTATGTGCTATATGCCAGCTCCAGAAACATTAATATTCATTGAAAGTCATCAATTACCTGCAGCTAACTTAACCTTCTTACAATAGGAGGCATATTTATTAGCAAACACATTTTGTACTATTTCAGTGATTCCATCTGAGGCTTAAATAAAGGTTTTATGTTTTGATACTGTTTTGACTTTTGGATAATATTCAGACTTATTAGAGATTTTGTGGTGAAATACTATCTCTGCTTGTAACTTGGCAGTTGTTCTTGTTATCTTTCCAGTAACAGGCTATACTGAACATGGAGTTGCACTTCAGTTTACGTAAAAGGTAGTAACAGGCACTATCTGTTGATAATGATACATGTACTGGAAAAAGACACTTGAGTTAACACAGTGCATGAGTAATGATCTACAATAGATTTGGTTGCAAAGCATAGACTGAACCATTTTCTACTGATAACAAAATCCTTTGATTTGAGGGATTAAAAGGGGAAAGAAGGATGACAAATCCCKGAGTTGGTGAGACCCTTGAAGAGCAACCGTACCCTTCACTTTTATCTTGAAAAACACATGCACCAAAGACTCTTCTTCCAGGCTCCCAAGCTAATGTTCCATCAGATCACAGGAGGACACAGGCGCTGCCTCCCAACGGGAAGAGACTCAGAGCTGCTTGGGCCACAGAGCAGAGAGAAAGTTTACCTGACTGCTGTGTCTATCATGAACGGTTGTTCTTTTCTGAGCTCCCATTTTCCAGTTCAGAAACTTTCGTCAGTTTTCCAGCACGAAATAGAAACTACATGGACYCTCTCCAGCCATTTGATCTGGTTATATAGTAAAGTCTCTTCCTCTCCTTCTGAAACTTTGCTGTCCTCTCTCTGCCAGCATGTGCTGATCCTGCCTTGCTTGACCTAGGCTTATCTTGGCCAGCTTTGCCCTGCTCTCCAGAAACCTCTCCAACACTAAGCCTAGCTCTCATGGAAGGGGCAAGTTTCAGCATAATCCAAAGTGCAGCAACCAGGATGAAACAAGTACACAACTTACTTTTCTGGTGCCCACCTGAAGTTTTAACGGTGTGTGCAATATGCAGTGCACTGGAAACAAGCAAGCATAGATTCCTCAACTGGACAGCAGCACCAGAATGTGATTGACTGAAAGCTCCCAGATTAGGAGCTTTTAAAAGAGTCTAAATCAAAATTAAATATTTGGCAAAGCATGGCCCTTTAATCAATTAGAATCATCTTCCACAGAAAACAGTTGCTGTTCATATTCTGTGATTGTCTTGAACGGGAACTTTTGCTGAAGTGCTCAGAGGAATAGATTTTCCCTTCTTTCACAACTCCATCATAAAGGTAGCTGTTGAAAATGCTACTGAGGTGATACTGCCAAAGAACCCACTAGCTTTTCTTAACTGCCGTCTTTCGCCTTTTCAGAATGAGYCATTCAAGAGCATTCTGCTTCTGCTCCTCTTCTCAAGGATTTCTCCTGTTGGCATGAGCATTTGCATGACAATAAAGAACAGGCACTGACTGACACTGTATTGAGACTCATATAACCATCAGATTTTATTAGATTAGAATAAATGCCATTGTCATACAGGAATGTAACATGCTCAGTAAACCTTCTGCCCTGCTGATTTAGAGTATTTACTGAATTCAAGCAGGCTATTCTGTTTAAAGTTAAGCATTTTTAGAGTTTTTTTGTGTGTTGTAGACAAAGGAAAATGATCTCTTATCTTARAACATTATGAAAACTGAAACCTGATAATTCAGTCCCCTCTCTGATTTCTGATGAAGACAGAACTGAAAATATACTGAAAAAATTATTTGAGAGTTGGGGGAGATATTTCTCTCTACGTGTTATTATTTCCTCCAAACAAGGCATATGGGTGTTATGATATAACTTAAAAATATATATATCATCTACTAATAAAATCTCAATTATTTTAACCCTCTATATTCAGGA
Organism: Rhea americana; assembly: GCF_003343005.1. Classification (NCBI taxonomy): domain Eukaryota; kingdom Metazoa; phylum Chordata; class Aves; order Rheiformes; family Rheidae; genus Rhea; species Rhea americana. Next base: position 821,301 of record NW_028185128.1, on the reverse strand, counting down.
AGCCATATGGCTGAATCACAGATCTCTAAGATGCAAAAGAATGGTCTGTAAATCTCACAACAAGAGGCAATTCCAATAGATTGGCAATTCCATTTCTTGATTTTCAAGATTTCTTGATTTTCCTATTTCTGGCCATGCTGAGGACAGGATCTGAAACTCAGCAAGCAGTAAGAGGAAGATTTGTCCAATATTTTGGGTGGGTGTAAAAGGAACTGGAGCAATACTTTGTATATGATCTACTGAATAGAAACTGTGATAGCAGCTGAGACTTTTACGGATGGTAGAGACCCAGAGAGTGGTAGTGTTCTTTACTTGGGAAGATAGAAGAAGTCACTGAAGGAATGACATTTTGAAGTTGTTTCTGGCTAAAAAGAAGGAATTGTGTTAGATTCTGGAGATACTAAATTTGAGTCAAAGCTTTCATGAAGTGATACAGAGCACTGCTGTAACACAAAGATGGAATGAGAGCAGCAGTGTAAGACAGGCTACTTATAAAAGCTTCAGGGTACTCAGAGAACAAATAGGTATCTTGGTAGGATAATGCAATGTGTAAAGAGGTATGAAAAGTGCCATTTACTGAGAGAGAAAATGTTAAATACAGAATGGCAGAATTTCAGTGCTATGGAAGGAAAATGATTAAAAAAAAGAGAGAGAGAGGCTTCATCAGAAACTCTTTAGTAACAATAAAAATCAAGCAGAATTGTAGATAAATGGTATGTGTCAAAAAAGGAAATATAAAGAACAGTACAGTTATGTAGGGATAAAACCCAAAGACAAAAGTATGAAAYAAGTTACAAACAAAAAAAAAGAAGAAAAAGAAAAAAAAAACAGAATAAAAAAGGTTATATAGGTCCATTTGAATGAAGTCCCTTATTTAAACAGTGAAAGAGAATATGAAATGATGCAGTACTCAATGCTCGTCCAGCCTCTGTCTTTGGTAAAGGATTAACCAATGCTTACCAGAGTTTTAACAACAAGAAAAAAGAAAAGGTGGAGATAAGGAAAGAAAGATAAACTACGGGATCCCTCGTAAAGGCTGTGAGGAAATGCACCCTTCTGTACTAAGGAACGTGCTGAAGCAGCCTCTGCATTGTTATCGCTTCTCTCCAAGACCCTGTGGAAGAGCACACCATGTCTCAARGGACCAGAGAAGAAAAAACACAGCATCTGTTCTGAAAAGGGAGGAAGAAAGAATAATTTACAGAATTTCAGAGTGACTAAGCTAGTTTGTAACCCCAAAAGATACCTGAGCAGGTTATTAAAAGATCCACATACAAGCACAAAGAGATTACAAAGCGATAAGAACTGACAACATGTGCTTGTTAGGAACAAAAATTTTTCAACCAGTTCAGTTTTCTACTTCAGCAGGTTAGTTGTGACCTAGAAAGAAGTGCCATTTTTACAATATATTTATTTTGATTAGGCTTTTGATAGTCTCCTGTATAATACCCATGTATGAAAACTAAGGAAATACGGTCCTGTTTACATTACCATAAAGGACATATAAAATTCATGCAAGCATTGTGCTTTATATGCTTCCACAACAGACACACTAGGAAACTTATTCAGAGTTCTGTGATATTCCTTTTTGTTGTTGTTGTTGTTAATTTAGACTGGGGAAGAGAAAATAGGTCTATAATTTATAGCTATTCCAGCCTGTGAAGGATTGCAGGTATTCTCAAGAGCAGGATCTTGAAAAAATAAAAATCRGTCACTAAGGACAAACTCAATGTCTTCAGGGAGAAAATCAAATGTCAAAGTAAATACTGGAGAAAATTTGTACTGCAGCTGCAAAAAATGAATCTGGTGAATATAAATTGAAGAAAAAATGAAAATAAGAGAACCAAATCAAGCAGTACRGGGATATTAATTGGTGTCTCGCACGTATGATGTTGCAAATAATTACTATAGTCTACCTGCTACTTGCAAGGGTCTAACCAAGGTACTCCTCCAGTCATGGCCATAATGTTTAATAATGTCAAAAACTGTAGTGTTTCAGGGGTGAGCAACAGGAAAAATGTGAAGTTATGACCCATTAGTAATGGTTTAAGGTACCATTTTTCTTCATCTCTTGAAAACTAAAAATCAGGGAAAGGCAATAACAATATCTAGTACCTAAACTCCACTAATAAAAGTGTAGCTCAGAATTTTGTTTCATGTCATTGGGAGTAAGGAGAAGCAGGTAACTTAATTTATATGATTTAGGATTAAGTACTAGGAAATTCTTCTTAAATAATAAGTGCTGCAAAATACTGGAGTAAATTAACTTTGGAAGTAATGGAATTTCTTTCATTGGAGGTTTCTGAGCACCATCAGATTAAAATATGTTGGAAATTGCCTACTTCAACTTAGGCCTGTCTCAGTGGAAAAGAAAGGACCAGAAGATCTCTTGATTAATTTCAATCTCATCTTGCCACTATTTCAAGGACAGGATTTACTTTGTCATTTTTCTTTTCAGCTTCTGGCCCATGCTGGTGTGAAGTGCATGAATAAATAAACCTATAGTTGTTGTGCTTGCATTTTTTGTGGTCAGAGATTCACTCTGAGCTCAGTTATGATGAATGTAGTGTCCATGAAACCAAGGAGTATCCAGCAGTCTCAATATGCAGGAGACAACACAAGTGACACRGTGTTTATATCTACACCTATCTCCTTTTAATTCAGAAAAGGTGAAAATTCACAACCTAGGTTATTCAGCATTTCCTAAAATTGAAATGCCAGACATTTATCAATTGTATTTATGTTCTTAAATATTCGGTACTCTTACAGAATATTATAGATGATTTTTAGAATGATTTAATCAATGTACTTGAATGAGTCTATAAAAATATATATATTCAGTGATATTTTTATATAAAAATAAAAATGGCTAACTTATTTTGCAATATTTATACTAAGGAAGAAAAATTAATCTCATATTTTTACTGTGTGTTATACAAATATTCAGGAGACATTTACATAATAACTGAAAGTTATAAAATATTTTACCTTTCAAAGCCTTTTTTATTCAAGTAAAGAGAGCTCCAATACTAAACACACTGTTAGGATGAGTAAAAAAGTAATGAAATGATTTCAGAGATTAGAGTTCTGACTGTAACAGAAGTGATAAAAACACTATATTTAAGCATAATAAGTATCCTTCTATGCACTGACTTCCAGAACAACGTTGTTACTTTGATCCTCTTTCTTGCCAGTCATCAGTTAAAAAAGAAAAAAAAAAAAAAGGAAAGTTATTTTTAGCTTTTCATGTAGCACTTGTCACCGAGGGTCAGTATCAATCACTGACAATTTCATCAGAACTACTGTAGGGTATGAGAAAATTTTCAAGACTTAAATTTACCAGGAGGCTGAATGGCTCATTTTTTATTTCTTCTTTGGATTAAAACTAGAGGATTGTCTAAAGAATAAAAAGTATACTGAGCGTGATAAGAAAAAGATAAATATGGTATGCATAAATCAAAAAATTGCGTTGATCAGCATATCCACTAATAACTCTAGAGAAAAGGTCAAGAGCTTATTAATGAAAACTGAAAACGATAAGTTGGGAGAAGTCACATACACTAGTGAAGTTAGAAAATTAATACAACATAACCAGGAGTTATTACAACATTAGTATAAAATGGCAATAAAAATCAAGATGGGTAATATACCTAGGGAAAAAAATGGATTTTAAAAAGACATAGCATTACAAAACCTAACAGTAATTTCAAAACTATAGAGAGATCAGGAATGAAGAAATAGATGTGAAATTGAAAATGCAATACAAGTCCACCATTATCAGTGGGAATACCTCATTCACCACAGGGAGCCCATAAAAACAAACAAATCAGGAGGTTAATGCCCTTTATGGAAGAGTATCGAATTTACAAAGCTTACAGTCTGCCTCAACTCTAGCTACCCTATCACCTGAAAGACCAGAGAACTGGAGAGGGGAAGAAAAAGATTAAACTGGATTAATTAAGAGGAAATAATAAATAATTGCACATGAGCAGCTAGACTAAGAGATAGCTAAATTGTGTGGAAAGGCTTGAGAACACACCAAATCTATCAGTGTGCAAAATACGTAAAACAATTTAGTGGAAAGGAACTGGTAAAAAGAAAGGTTGAATTGTATATCATAAGCATCTGACAGTTCAGCTCAGTAGGATAGCTCCAGGGAAATGGYAGAAACCAGCAAACCCATTGCTTGGAATACTTCAAGCCAGGTTTGCCGAGTACAGAAAATGTGCTGGGAAAAGGAATGCATGATTTAACTTTTTGTTCTCAGCTCTAAATTCTGTGACAAAATATAGAGCTCCTGAAARTGTAACAAAGCTAGATCATTCTTTCTTTAACAAAAAGACCTCAACCTTTGAAAAGATAATTGCCTTTTAAAGCTATGGAGGATACTAAAAGCTTTCTTCTCTTAAGAGAGCATTTGCTCTGATTATTATACAGATTAAAACTATAGAATTAGTGAGAAGAAACATCATATAAATAAGTGTTAATGACTGGTGTTTCTTAGTCATCAGAAGGGAGGTGACCTTTTATAACTAATGGCAATATAAAGTGCTAGGTGGCAAGTACTGCTGCCATCTGGTCTGTCAATACCAATCATATATGAAGAAAAACAACACAACTTCGGTTCCAGCTTCGTATTGTGGAAACATTCTTCTTTATTGGAAGGTACAGGAACAATCCTGATTGATATTTGACATTCCTAGGACTGGTGAGCACCCTAATTCTGCTTGAAGTGAACTGTTACAGGGAGAAATAATCTTAGTATCTTCAGGAAGTTTACAGAATTTCTCAACAGACTCTGGCTGCTTTGAGAAACATTAATGTTCAACGTATCAATAAGGAAAGAGTGGAAAATATTCACAATTCCAAAGATTTTCCTGAAAAATAGTGGTTTTCTTACTATTAAAATATATCATATAGTTGTCGTTACTCATTGTGTGACCTTTTACACCACCACATGCCATTTCATTTCTGTCTCAGAAACATCCTTGGTCCTTACTTCTCTAACTAGATTTTAAACATGGTAGATGCATTCTGCCTCTTCACAACTCTCATTGTAGTCTGTGTTTGATGTGCCTTTTGTCCTCACTTCTACTTTAAACAGTCTGGTAGGCTCTGAGCTTTCGCTTTATGTAACTAAGCATTCTATGTCAGGAGAATTTCAGAAATGAGTAAGAGTTGAAGGATCTCGCTAGCTGTTACAGGTTACCATAACCATAATAATTAAGGTCTTTTCTACTTAAGGACATTTGGGAAATGTCACATGTTATGGTCATGTTCATGTGTAGCTTTTTGTTACTCTGGTCTCTACAAGAAAGTAGAATAGAAAAGTATATCTGAAAAAAAAATTTCACGAACACAGTCCGTAAAAGTACAATACTATAATAGTGTTTCGGCAAGGAGTGATGGAATCTGTTATACTGAAAATATTCATTATTTGAAGCAAGTAACATAGGTAGGATCATTTCCAATTTATCAATGAGGTTAACTCCGTCCTGAGTTAGAAGTACAGCATAACCTACTACCTGTAGAAAATTCTGGCATGTGGTAACAAGGCCAGTCTCTAGATAATCCATTTTTCTGCATGGTGGGGCTGATTTGCAGGCTGTTCACTAGCACAGTGAACACTTCCAAGCAAATGTAGAAAACTTTTCGTATTTAAATTTGTGCTCAGAATCATAAAGACTATAAACTAGGATTTCTGTTATAGTGTGCCTCTCAAAGAGAGAAAAAGCTCATCCTGAGTACGAATATCAGCAATGAGGGAGAATATACATCAATAGCTCCCTCTTAGCCCTCAGAGACAAAAGCATAAAGCATCCACTAAAATAAAGATAATAGCTTTGGCTAAAACTCTSTGATCAATATGAAGAACTTAAGTTTTGGCTATCTGACACTGAAGACATAACCTGTTTCATCCYGAAACTTACTGGGCTCCTAACAGCTGACTCCGATACTTAACCAGAGGAGAAATGTTTAACTTGCTAAAACAATTATGAGGGCTGAATTAAAATGTCAATACTAGGAAGAATAAACTTCTCACCTCTCTTCAGCTTAAGGTGAAAGCAAATGTTACGAGTTTTATTTAGAGAGAATTTCATCCAACCTCAAATTAAAAAAAAAAATCTAATAGGAGGTAGAAGATAGGAGAAGATGTACTGTAATGTATGGAACACAGACATTTATTTCAGAGGTTTGGTCTAGGACATGCTGGAAATAGCAGGTTTTGTGACTTCAAAAGGCTAAAGTAAGKTTATCATTTAGATTTTGAATACAAGACATCCAGTATTTCAACAAACTGAGAAAATCATATTATATAACATGATGACAATGAGTCTGAGAAAATTATATTATGTAACATGATGACAATAAGTCTTTCTAGAGTATAACCTCTCAAGGTTATTATCTCACCAGTTTACCAAAGCAATAATGTTTGGCCTCCACACCTTGACTAAAATAACTGCTGATTAAAAAAGTTAATGAAAGAAAAAAAAATCTCATCTGCATATTAACTTGAAATCTACATGTTCTTGAAGGGGGCAGATTTTCCCCATAGCAGACCTCCTCTGTAGGATGGGTATAACTAAAGATTCACTAATGACTTGATCAGATTTTACATTCTAGACAGAAAGACRTAATACCATGCTATTGATTTTTTCTTTGAGATTTATGTATGATTTTTGAAAAGTAGGAAGAATGACAAAGACTACAGTGAGCCCTCACTACCACAAAATGAGGTTGCAGGAGAATTTTAATTTCTGTTTCCAGACATAAAGAGGTTGATTATCAGTTTACATATAAGCAATATGTTTCTGAGAATCACTGCTGTCCTGAATTTAAAGTCTGTCTGTTTGTTCCCATTTTAGTGCACAGTCACATAGTTTTAGAAAACTTGGCCCTGTTGACAGCAGAAGATACTTCTCAGAGAGAGAAATTAGGCTGCTATAAGAAATTCCAAGAAGTGCTGGTTTAAAAACTAAAATGAACCTGTAATCATTCCTTTGAAGATTATCTCAGCTGACAGATCCCCATTTCCTGAAGTGAACTAGGAAAACTTCTTCAAAGAAAAATCTATTACCAGATACAGAAACTGAAAGCATGCCATTGGGACCTCATCCTTCAGCAAAGGAACGGGCAGGTGAAATGCAGATGTATAGCATAACAACTGCATCACTGAGACACATAAAACAGGGATCCACACTATCTTTGAATGAGAACTGGAGCTGTGCTTCTCTGAAGCCTCTGTTTTCCATAGTAGTCCCTCATAAAAACAGCAGATTTCAAGCTCAGTCCAGGTCAAACTCTCACAAAAATTGCAGGTAGAAAAGTGATGGTATTCTTTGTTCTCTAGAGTGAATATTACTGCTATCATGATCCTGAAGGAAATCCTTAGAAGCATGTATAAAGTAATGACAGAAATTGAAAAAAGAGAAGAATTGCCAAAGAAAGGTATAATGTGCTTCTGGGAATATTCAGGGCCCTGTTCTGCTTACCTCTGATTCTCTGATATTAGAAATGAAAAGGCAACAGCCATATTTGCAAAAATACTCTTAGACCAATTTTATTTTCACAGCTCTGAGATATCAGCTGGCAGTAGTATAAGCGTGTATCAGCAACAGAAACTGATAAGTTGTAATTGTCGCTTGGAGACCATGACCAAGGCTGGATGATATTAAACACTCTGAGCCTAGTGAATGAAACACAGGTGAAAATAAGCAGCAGTGAGGAGTCCTGCTTTGAGCGATTATCRTACAGAATTCTCTCTTTAGACTCTTCAGTTTTTACTTCCTCTTTCTTGATTGCACATTTCACATACCTATATGTAAATACTTTACCAGCCTACAACTTAGATCCAACGTAATTCCTTCAGTTATGGTACTTGATAGTTATTGAGGAGGCTGAGAGTACTACAGATTTATAGTCACTTTATAGTCACTGAGGAGGCTGAGAGTGCTACAGATTTATAGTCACTTTGTAGTCACTGAGGAGGCTGAGACAGAGTACTACAGATTCATCAGAGAATTAATTTCTAGAAGTTGGCATACAAAAGGACAAACTTGGAAGAGGCAAACAGTCTTGGTTCATACGTACCCATATTTTTCTTAATAGAAGAGCTGAGAAATGGATGATGATTTTTTTTGGATACAAGAGAAGTGTAGGTACCTGATAGGGAACTTCTCTTAGCAGAAGGGCTGAAACTTTTTKATAGTGTCTGTCTATTTGGAAAAGGAGGCCTATAAATTTCCTACCTCACCTGAATCACATTAGAAGTGGCTGAAAATCCTATCAGATAATGAGAGAATAGAACCAAAGATGAAACAAAATCTGGAGGGAAAGTTGAAGTGTTYCTACTAGAGGTGTTAAAGAGCTCTTCTATGCAAACTCAGAAGAAAAATATTCATCTGGATAATAACTAATAAAATATGATAAATATTGCTCTAGATTTCAACTGACTTTTCATTTATCCATTGATTTACAGACAATATGTAGAGAAAAATTGTAGCTCTGCCTTCCACATACAAAATAATTACTTGCAAAATTTGTATGCAAACTGAGTCCTCTGGTTCAAAGCTACCTGGTAGAGAAGAATATCAAGCAGCCAGTGCTATGTCCAGCACTGGGCTTGCGCATCTTTCAGAGGGCTCCRCTCTATGGTACCAGTCATGTGCTGGTGAGTAACGGTTCTGCTCAGTTTGAGTATTCTCTTTCATAGGCCTTTTCAGCAAAAGAAGTACAAGTATCTCCCAGGATTTACATACAACACCACAGAAAGTTGTTCAAGTTGACTACACACAAAAACATATTTTCAGTAATTATCTACGTTGTACATGCTTGAAAAGAACACAGTTTGACAACAAAGACATTTTCYTCCTCGGTCAAATTACTGATTGTAGTTACTGTTTTGACCAGTCAGGTATGAATCCTTTTCTTCCTTGCAATAAATTATTAGGGAAGATGGGAACATTATTCATAACYAGCAATTAGGTGATCCGATGTTTATTTGTATCCAGTACTTGCAATAGGTGATATGCATTTTAGCTAGTTGTTGAATGATGACACCATTACTGGTCCACTGCAGTTGCTATAGAAACAACTGGATTTTTCACAGGCCAAGCAATCTAAAAGATCTGCTTGTTTCTACTTTTGATAAATGGTTTGTCAGCCAAAGTGTTAAATTCTAATACCTTTTATTTTTTACAGTAAGCTAGCTATATCCCAAGTAGTACGGATTTCAGAAGATCTAAATCAAATTCTTCCTGCAGCTCAATCCGCCTAAACAGACCATGGCTCTGACTGCAGCAGGACTTACTCCCCTACTTAAAGTGAACAGAGTACTCTYACATGCTTACACCTCTGTGCTGGCTTAAATAGGAAAGTCCAAGCCRTGATTCTCATATCTCTCCTCTGCATTTAAATTCTCATCTTTCAATGTTTTACACAATCAGCTACATGTGTTACATTAACTTTGCTTACAAAAAAAAAATAAAATAAAACCTAAGCCAACAAGCTWTCATTCAGACAGGCAAATGCATTCCTGTTTAAATCTCACAGGAAAGTGAAACTCTACAAAACCCTTGTGGATTTCACTCTACTACTATACCTTGAATTTTTATAAAGCTCAAATTGCCTAGTCTCTGGAGCTGTGCTCCTTCAAGGTGCCATATTCTGTGGGTATGCAACACATGACACTTGCAGTTCAGAAGAGAAGACAGTAAGGAACCTGTGATGGACTCTTTTAAGATATGTTATGAATAAAAGTACATTTTTATGTTTGTGTGTTTCAGTATAGAAATGGTAATCACAGTTATGAGAAGACAATTATACAGATTATTTCAGAATTTTCTTTTGGCCTATGTGGGTTTTAAACTTAAGAACACAAAAATACTGTATGCCAAAATTTCCTTGGGGAAAAAAATCGTCTTGATTTAGATATTTTTACAATAAGTAATAATTTAAAAATTTAAAGCTGCTCTGAAAGAAAGAAAGAAAGGTCAAGATTCCATAAAAGGTCTAAAGTCATTTCCCYGTTGTCACTTTCCCCATGTATCCTTCAGAAATACTTCCAGCAAAAGTGATGCAAATTAAGTTCCCTACCGAATGCTGCACTGTCTCAAAATAGACATACTGGTTGAGATTCAGTCTCGGAGTAAGAAACCTTAATTTATGTGTTTATGTGAAGGCATGTTAGCTCACATCTAGACATCAAAGTGTCAAATGTGCCATTATAGTCAAAGAAAACGTAACCAAATGCAGTAAAGGGAGGCTGGAGTGTTATTTAGACAGCCCGGCAGCATGTGACTGTTGTAGGGTGGCTGGACGGGTTTCCRGGTTGTACTGATTTGCTCTCCAGTAACTACAATAGGATCTTAGTCATAGGGCATAGACGCCTACACAGAGACACAATGGCATAGACACCTACACAGTGTAGAAGTGTTAATCTGTAGGTACATCTCAACCACACACTTGAAAAATATAACCCATGTTAAAATAAACATAATAAAGGGGTGATGGTAGAGGCAGTAGAAGTGAACATAGGTGCTTATGTTGGGTAGTTGTTCCTTCTTTGCACTGTAGTGCATAACGTTTTCATTTGAAAAAGCAGAACTGGGGTTTCAGTGTGTGACACCCCAGGCAATTATTTGTATGCAGAAGTCTGTAAAAAGAAGAGCCTTAGAGTTGCCCCTGCTTCAGGGATGGCTTTACTGGGCAAAGGGGCTAATGGGACTCTGCTCTTAAAGAAAGTTATGACACGTGATGACCAAGCCATGTAACAGACAGTCTTCCTGTCCTTTGCCCCAGTGCATCAGCTCTGGCCTGCCCAGTTCTACCCCTGGGTATATTCATTTACCTCCATAGCTCAATTCAGTGTCAAAAGAAAGAGCAGTAGAAAATCAAGCACCATGCGTTTCAAATTCTGACACCTTGACAATATTCAAACTCAGTATTTTCCAAAACCAAATGTTAAATTGGCTTGCCAAATGCACATTTMTTTGCTGAAGAAAGAATACAGTACCAGTGCAGACCCTGTCTTTCGTCTATTCCAGAAATGGATCTGGAACACAGAGGAAATATACAGTAATTAGAAACAACTACCATACTAGCACACCTCCACTACCTTTACTCAGCTCAGAAATGTCTAAGGGAAGGGCTGCATTTCCTTTTGTATGACCAGGCTTAAATACTCAGATTTAAGACCAAAACCAATCATATTTGCTTAATTAATGAGTTACTAGAAGCAACTTATCAGGATTTTAAAATGGAGAAAGCCTTTTATGCTGCAAGTTGCATGCTAGCACAGTAGTCCTTAATAGTTTATTAAGAACTAAGAGGCTTTAAGCCCTTCTGTAAAATACATCAGGTAATTATTTCCTTGCTTGAAGGGATAATGTAAGAATTTTTTAAAACTGCACCAAGAAAAATAGCCCATATTAAATTCTATTGGCTATAATGTGTTACACTTGGGTTGATGAACAATTACATGAATGCTTCTGCTGAAGACATCAGGACCACTTAAATAAGAAAGTGTTCTTCTAAATGAGCATCTGCTAGTCTGTGTAATTTGCTCTCTTATGCATTAATACAAGGAAGCCTACTGGTTTAGCCAGAAATCATTTTCTCAGACTTTTTTTTTAACAATAAAAATTATTAACACTATAACCAGTTTTGTATATTGACCAAAGATTAAAAGTTCTGTCCAATGGAAAATATTTTTGAAAATTCTAAGTACTTGCAAAGAAGGATTTAAAGTGAAAACATCAACACAGATGTAGTTGCAATTATGCCATCCCTGTGCAACCATGCATTTAATATATTACTTAAGCAATGTGGCCTCCCAAAGGGAATAGCACAGACTGGCTTCAGAAAACATGGCCAAAAAAAAAAACAAAAAAAGAATTCATTCAAAACCCTTTTGCAAAACATATTTCTTCTCTGTAGTTCAATTAAAACCCTCCAAATCCCATTATTTTCTGCTTTCTGATTTGTTCACATTTTATTCAGTGTAAATCTTTTATTTATACAGGGTTGTGCAGGTAATTTATTTATAATAGTGGTTATTTAACGAGACCAGAGGTGAATTGTGCATGAGAGCCCCTGTGTCTGTAGGGAGCTCAGCTGAAGCCACTTGGATCTCACACAGCTCCAAGATCTACACAAGTGCAATGACTTGTTGAGCTGCGTCCCAAATCATAGTACTTAGCTTTTCTTTTTAAAAGAGTAGACGTGCAGTTCAGATGCATCACATCGGTTATGCCATGTTCACCATGGCTACGTGTTGCCTCCAAGTTACAAAATAGGTTTGTTGAACTCCTGCCGATTACATTCAAAATGTATTTGTATTCAAATGTATTTGCTATGGACAAAAGGAACACACTTGACATACAAAGCTAAGAATTCATTGTCAGTTTAATTAGTCCTAATTGTGTAATCAGTATATTATAAAATATACTATTACTTGCATTATAGTAAATTTTGTTTTATATATATTAAATTATATATAAAGTGGTATGTACCCACACTTTCTAGTATATTTGTCTTTTTTTTCTGATGTTCTGCTTGCCCTAAGGTCAAATGCTTCAGGCAGGGAGTTACAGCAAGTCTTTAGCTTATCAAGTGCTTTGCAGGAGAATGATGTTGACAGTTTCTTCCAACCCACTTTAAGATACAGAGTCCTTTGCACATGTTTGCTAGCATACTCTACACAATGATCATTCTTTGCTGGTCTGCAGGTCCACATTTACATGTAAATTCATTATATATGGTGTTTTACATATATAGTGTTGTTCTTTGCTCTGTTACACCTAAAAGAGCCAACTCTGAGATTGCATTCCTTTGCCAGCCAGTAGTTGACTGCTGGTGAGTGGTTTATAGCCCCATATCTTCCAGTATCATTCTGTGCCTGTGCTTTCAAGACCTCTGCTGTTACCCCATGTCTTTCCTCCTCTGAGATGAAGCGTGTTCTCAGGTAGGTCATTCCACACAGAAAAATTACTTGTTTTTACTATTAACTAGTAGTAAAAATATAATGATAAGCATTCCAGCCACACCGTCATACAAAGTTGAACAAGAGCTAAAACAACACAGATAATAGTCATTTGGTCATTAGAGAACTGTTGTTCCAGTTAAAATAAATCCACAAGGAGATATTCAACAAGGAAGGCCAAAACGAATCCGGACAAAGGTTGTGTTATTATCCTGACACAAAGCCTGAGGCCTGTTACAAGCAATAACAGCACCAGATTTACTGGACTACATGCTGAAAAACTAGAGATAAGCTTAACTGATAGTTAAGAGGGCAAAAAAAGTTCAGTTACGTTTTTCTTTACTAGAGGAAAATTGGAATCTGTACATATGAACCCCATGCGGGATAAAGCTAAGAGAATAACTTGCTGGAAGTTAAGTCTACTGAAGTTATCAAGTAATAATATCAAGGAAATCAGGTAAGAGTCATGCCCCATTAAATACATGAAAATATGTTTATATGCTTGTTTTTACGTATTATTTCAGAGTAACGATCTATATGTGTATCATATTTACCCACCCACTTGCTCCTTAATCCTTCTTGGCACTGAACAGTCCGACAGATGACACCCCAAAGGAAACAGCTAAAAAAGGATTTTGAACTCTGACTTCAGAAATACCAAAGGAGACTTGCTGTTCTAATCTTCTACTTTATAGTTCTATATAGCCACCACAAAGCCAGCACAACACATCTCACTGCAAGACACCACCTGAGTGACGTGAAATGTTTCACTCTGCAGTGTAACAGGTAAGATCTGCAAGTTTATCTGTAGGGCTCTTCTCATCTTGATGACTATATGTTGTTGTTAATGTCATATGACCTTTTCTATACATGATTGTTTCCTTTCTGCTTTTTTCATCACTTTCTATCAACATCCATGCCTACCTACATTGTTTACATAAAAAATTTTAAAACAAACCCATACAAAGTTTGGTTTGTGATTAAAACATATATGAGGGTTGCAAAGGTGCCATGGGAACCAGAAAGTGAAGCTATGATTTATATATCCACCAAGTTGCTAAGTAAAGAAGGAGCTTTTCTACTGCAGACTGCATGACTGCAGAAAAGCTTTAGAGAAGCTGCAATCCATATGGAAAAGAAACCTATAAGTTGTCAGGTAAGAATACTTTATTCTAAATTGTGTAAAAGCTTTATCTTTAGGTGCAGGAGAAACACAATAATAATAAAAAAATCCACGCTGCTAAAGGCTCCAACTTCTTCCATCAAATTGTTCCCTATTCTATTCACACTATTTGAAAGGAGTTTATTTTCACATTTTGATATTCCCCTTTATACGGGGAATACAGGATTTCACAGAAGGCGATCTTATGAAACAAATGTATCGGAAGGAAAAGTCCTTCACATTCAAGATAGCTATGTCTAGCATATTTGAACTTTCAAACAAACTGTTGATATGGCAATAAAAAACATTGGGAGAAAGAGAGAATTGATAATATGGGAAGTACCACAAAAAATAAATTTTAAAACTTCCGTTATTTAATTATTTTTAAAGGCAAATGTGCCTTGGTACATATTTCTCAGCCCCATAGAGCCAATTAGATTCCTCCAACAAAAGATTTTCAACAATTATCTCTCCGTCCTCCAAAAGCAGTAAGAGAAACTATTTTCAGACCAGCTCATACATGCTTGGGAACTGAACTTGTATATTCTTTTTTCCTCTGTATATAGAACAGCTTCTGAAATTTCACTGCAGCAAAATCTGACATTAAAACAGCAAATTATCAGATCCAGCAAACAAACCTAGACACCTCATAGAGTGAAATAATTTTGAATATCAAACAGAAAAGGAAGTTATGAAAACCAGCCCTATTAAACACTTCAGATCAGCTCAAATTAGTGCCAGTTACAGCCCGACCGGCAAAACCCTTTCCCTCTGACGGAGCACAAGGTTCATCTGGATGGACGCTGTGACGCAGGAGGAAGCCAGCTCAACTACATGCTATTCCTTCACCCGTGTTGTCCATACATGCCCTGAACATGCTAAACTAAAAGCTGCTAAAGATTTCATCAGAGTATCATTTTTAGTCCTCTGACACTGAAGAACGGTGAACATTTTATTGTTCATAACTGGACCAAGAGGATCAAAGCCCAAGAATGATCCCCATTCAAAAACTAAAAGCTTGAATAAGATGCTTAGCAAGAGAAAGCAGTATGTGAAGGCAAATCATTGTCAGAGGGGAAAAAAAGAAAACACCACCAAAGAAACAAACCAATAGGCATTTTTGCTGCCTCCAGCAAGCTTTCTGGTGCATTGCTTTAGTGAGCAGTTGACACTACACTCTGCAATTAAGCTGAATCCTTAACTAGGATTTTCTGACATAAAACCTCCTGAGAGTCATCAGACACCTACATCATTAAATCATATTTTAACTTGATTATGCCGTAGTGGGAAGATAACATTTCTGAGCATCTCATTCGTTGTGGCCAAGATCATATTTTATTCTTTGACCAAACTAGCTGTCTGCTACATCACTCTGACCAAGGCTATTACTAAGTTTGACTTCATTTTGTGTCAGTCTGTGTACACCAATGACTTCCTTTCAGATTTAACAGGCCTTACTGAGGTTTAAGTGTTAACAGTAAAAAAAAGAAGAATTTGCCAAGAGAGAGTTAAAAATATCTCCAGTCAAGATCAGTATTCATTTTTTAACTGAGAATACAATGCTGGAAAACTGAAAGAACAGTAAATTATTTGCAGTGCTAATTGCATTGTATTAAAGAATAATATCGCTTATCTTTTCATATATCCATGTTACACCAGAATTCATGTACTTTTCAGGTCATGCAGTAAAAAATTCTTCCTTCCTAATGTGTATACAGCGTTAAGTCATTTGCACCATTTTATTTTGGTGACAAATTATTCCACAAGCACGAGTAACAAAGCAATGATTCCCTACATACTTGATTCTACATTGCTACCTAGGTCCCCAGTGAATGTTCTCCGCTAAACCCATCTTTTCTCTGGCCTCACGCTCAGCAGAAGTACTCTGATTAACCTTGCTGAAGTCCTTCCATCTCTTCTCCTGCTCCCCAAAACCACCAGGCTCGGAAAGAGGGTGCAGTATTGTATGGCTGCTTCCTGGCCAGAGACCAGGAGCAGATGTGCTCTTCAGAGAGCTGGGAGGGCAGAAGAGGTAGTTTTAGGTCTCACTACACTCTTTTCTTCAACAGGAGACTAGTTTGGTGCTTTCCCTCTGCATGGATACTGACTGTAGTAGGAACTTAAAACCTAAAGAGCTTTACACCTCTGCCAAATCTCTTCAAATGTTGAAACTCTTGGACAATTTCATTCTCGACTGCCTGGCAGACGGGCAGATGACCTGGTCCCACAGTGTCTTTTCTTTGTTAAGAAACAGAAGGAACTCCAGCTGAATTCATTCCCTTTCACATTTGTTTTTATAACCAAAAGTTCAATAACTCAGTATGCAGATATTCATCTCTTCTGAATCTAGCTTTGTCAGTAGAAAGTGTGACTGTACATCAGGTAGAAGGCAACCACCCCTACCCAGCTCTTTCAGCAGCAGGGTTCATTTCAACGTGCACTGATCTGCTGCAAGCAAAATCAGCAAAGTAAAGCAGCCGCCTTGACTTAGCAGTGCAGAGGAATGGGCACTGCAAATACCTATGCTGGTAGAGGAGATTACTACCTACCCCTTGCCACCTCTGGCTTGCCACTTTCTCACAGAAAAATTGCTATTTGCAAGTCCTTCTTGATTCACATGAGCTAAATCAAGCTACTGCTAGTCACAGACATACTGCTGGAACTTGGCCAGGCTATTTTTTTTTCACTGAAACAAAGCAGGTAATTCTCAAATGAGCAGTTGCACCAGCATATCTGTGGAGACAATACCCGAGGCAAAGGGGCAGTTGATTTTGCTGTCATTATATACAGATTCAGAAGTAGCTCTTTGTCCACAATTTTACCCTACCTGAGCTTGTACGAAGCATAGAAAGTATCCTTTATATCACCATGGATAGTGGTGGTGGTAACCTCCAACTGAGGGAGAGTGAAATAGCTGAGTGGTGGTAACATCACTAGCTGGTAGAATTGCTTATGAGGAGGACACCTCCTCACAACTGAAGCTTGCTCACCAAAATGTGAGCATTTTCATTGCAAACTGGTTATGACATTTATAATGGTCAGAAGGCTATCATGAGACTGAAGAATCCAATGAAAAGTAAACAGGATGGTTCAAAATAATAAATTCCTGCAACATGTCACTTATAGTTGAAATATTATTCACAGAACTGGTTTAAAGCTGGATTCCCATATCCTAATTTGTGCATAGTGGTACCTTGCGCTTCATCTAATTTTACCGAATCCAGTGCCAAAGTCTGTGAAGGTCTATCAGTAAAGAGAATACTGTAGTCTGCCCCTTTCTTAAGTAATTTCAGAATTAGAGTAATTGGAAGATTATCATCTTGCCATGAACTGTTTGTATATAGAAAGTAGACAAATATACATTATGTACTATATGCTATCAAAAACATACTCAGAAGTTTTTCTAATCTCTTTTTTCTGTGAAAGGGAACTATATGTTAAGTTTAAGTGTTTCAGCAGAGATGTGAAATAAGAACTTCAGCAATTTTATAAATGCTATTATGCAAGCTAATGAAACTTGTTCCAGATTCTTAAGCTTCTCCAGGATGCAAAACTGCTTTCCTATTACTTTTTTTTATATATCGAATGGATCCCAAATGGCTATTTATCTATTCCTGCCTTTCTCACTATTATCTGAAATTATAGCCTTTTACACAATCATTTTACACTGAATATTTCCTATTAGTGACTGATTGTACATTTCTTGCTAGTACCAAATGCTTACTTTAGCTCAAAACAAGTTTTATAGCTATACTTTGTCCTCTCTCCTCCTTTGAKAAGTGATTTTTTTCATTAAAAGCATTTAAAGACTGAAAAAATTTCAAATGTAGATTTATGAGACGAAGTAATCTGAGTACTTCCAAAAAATTTCTTTCTGAAAAAAAGCAACATCTGCAAGAACTGCATTGTTTACGGTCCTGGTAATGAGATGTGAAGTCTTTTATCAGTACTCCAGTCTAACTGCTGGAACTCTGAACTTATTGAGTAGATTACCATGACAATGACCGCCTAGTATTGAGGATTTATTGATCTAAATCTAGCTCTTGGGGTGGAGCAGGAGGGAAAGGGAATATAATTGAACCATACATGCAGTTGATGTTGTTCAGTATCATGACGCAGGAGGCCAAAGATGGTTGTCTTCTTATCTGGAGCATTATATTGTTAAGTGTTACACTGCATCTGTTTTCTGTCCACAAATCGTTGTTGTCCCTCCAGTATGCTACATGAATATCAACTTCGCTTCTCCCAAATTGTATTCAAAACCAACAAATATATTCAGATTACATAGCACACATTAATCCCGTGTGATCTTCCTTATATAACTGAACTATCATTTGACTTCCAGCATGATTTTACTTCAGGACAGCTGTGAGAAATATACAGAAGCAATCAGTATTCATAGATAACACCTGAATATACAGAGACCTTTTAATCTAAACAACAGCAAAGTCTTAACACATTAATTCTCACAACGTTCCTGCAGAAAGAGAAAGACAAAAAGCATTACTATTCCCACTTCACAGACTACAGAAAGACAAGGCATTTACAAAAGTGATTTGCTCAGGGCCACAGAGTGAAATAATGATGAATAACACTGCAATTTCTTCCTACCAAGCTTTAGCTAAAGATAACCATCTCCCTACTCTGAGCTTAAARCCACATTCAGTCCCCACTCTGCACTCAAAAATTCATCAAAATGAAGTAGCAATACAATCCTAAAACCTGTCAGGAAAAATAGGCCAGTAATATAACCCATATCTTGATATAGCTGGAGTCATAGAATATTATTGTTTCAAAAGGTGCTGAGAAAACAAAAAACAGGTGTTTTTGCTGATGGGGATAAGGATGAACTCCACTACTAGTTTTTATTCCCTCAATTACCCTTACTTCATGATTTTTCATGACAATTTTTAATGACGCTAAATRTTCTGTAAGTCAGATGTGCTAGAAATGTCAAGCAGTCATTCAGAAAGCGTTTACTTGTAATGCAGCAGCAACTTATCACAAAAACAAAATTCAGGATTCAGTTTGTCTCATGACTCTGTTTTATCTGCAATAATAGAAAACTCTACCCATGTATGTTACGGTTTTAACCTTTTAAGCAAATAGAAGCCATAGTGTGTAAAAGCACATATAAAGACTAGTCTCTAAGATACATATAYTTTGATGTGTTAAAAGGTTAAAAAAAATCATTCATTTGCACATTTTGTATTACATAAGAGCTCTACCGCAAATGAAACAATATTTGCCAGACTGCAAGGCATTAAGCTTCCACTTTATGAAGGAAAAGTGCATTTAGACAGACCTGATCATGGCCAGCAGTTGCTCCTGAATTGCAGACCGCAAAGTATGGTAAATAGTCCTCACCTTGTCCATATACTGCACTAAACCCACAGACACCAAGTAACTTTCTGGGATAGCAGCTTTGCCTCTGTACCCACAACAGAGCGCTGCAATCCCTCCTTCACCACATGAACGTGTATCAGATGCATCTAGCTGGCACACAGCCGGCCTTGCACCCAGATCTGCTTCTACATGATGGTCTGATGAAAAAAAAAATGGGGGAATGAATGATGTGGAATAATCACAATTGTAGAAGAAACTGATAGTTATCTAAACCTCTATGCTTGAGACTCTGACAGGCTTGCTCCATTATTAGAACATGTTAATTAGTATATGCTCTGTTCTTAACTCTGCTACTCTTGTTGGTTTTTAGGAAAAAAAGTTGAGAATAGGTGTTAATTCACCTTATAAATTAACACATACACAATGGGGAAGTGATGTTTGACTATTTTCAATTTAACTTCATCACACTACCAAAAAAAAAATGAAATTAGCAGCCAGAAAGACTCTTGTATCAAATATCACAGTAACATGTTGAAGAACAAGGTTTGATGCAATTATGTAGAGTGTCGACTGATAATCAAGAAAGTTTTCCTGCTTTCATTGAATTCCAGTGGAGAAAGGAGCAGTCTGGAGGGAGACAAACCAAAGGGGAGGAAGAAGGGAGAAAGAAAGAACAGCAAATCAGAAGTCCTGAAAAATGCAATAGTAGTAGCTGTTATCATTTGCAGCTTCTTTCAGGATAGTCTCCCTACTGCTACCTTTCCAGGTACCCAGGTTACCTCTAGAC
Organism: Rhea americana; assembly: GCF_003343005.1. Classification (NCBI taxonomy): domain Eukaryota; kingdom Metazoa; phylum Chordata; class Aves; order Rheiformes; family Rheidae; genus Rhea; species Rhea americana. The sequence goes on along the minus strand of NW_028185128.1, from coordinate 801,024 downwards.
TTTTTTGATAGCTATTAAGCTTCTTGCTCAGAAAACAGCAGCTCCCACTGCAGCTCTTACAGAAGACTTTCAAAAGAGCTAAACATATGGAGAAATAAGCTCTTTAGAAAAAAAWTCTAACCATACTTGCGGATGCTGAGCAGTCCTGCACAACTAAAATCCTGACACCGGTGCACTAGAAAGAAGGAACTAGTGATGGCTTTCTTGCTCAGAAAGGAGGAGAGCAGAATTATTCTGAAGTATTTGTGAGCCAGCAATATCTGCCAATCAAACCTATCTTCTTGCTCTGGCGGTGCAGCGAAAAGGGACTGTGCAGTGTGCCATGTAGAGAAACTCAGCACTGGGATGAGGAAACCTCCCCTTAGGGATGGGCATCCTGGACAGATTTTGCGTTGGCCGGCCACACAGGAACCACTGATATTTAAAATGGCATTGAAAGATTTTGTACAAGTCTGAAACATACTATTATCAGAGCCTGTGAAAGTCTTTCTACCCCAAAGAAGAAAAGTAGAAGCAAATGTTCGGTGTGCTCCAGATTTTGATTGGTGAAATTGTAACACTGGGGGGCCAACCGGAAGCAAGTGCTGCTAACTGTGGAGAGACGGTGACACTGATGATATGCTGCCTTTGTTGTAAATACCACCCTTCGTGTCTCGTAATACAGGGCTGCTATTTACATGTTTATTGCAGCCAAAGTTCAGTTTCTGCTATAGGTCAGAGCAGAAGATTACTTAATTACATCCCTTTATGGCAGGAAAAAACACTGATTCACATCTGCCTTTTTATCAAAGTATATACGCCTTTCATCTAGCTATATTAATTGCATCTAGTATGCACAGTCCGTGTGTTGGTGTAAATGAGAACTACCTCGTCTAGATTTCTAATACAAATAATAGACTCGGGAAATTAGTCATTTTAAATTGAAAATTTAGGATGCTGTTCTGTTTAAAAATTTGCAGTGTATATTCAAACCACAGGTTATTGTCAGTATAAAGCCAAATCACTTTTATATTTACCACAAATATGAAAATAGTCCTTAACTCTGATGTAGATAAAACCTAAATCATAAATCTAGGTCCTGTTGTCTCTCTGGAATAGCCCCAAGGTTACTTCTAACATTCAGTCCCTTTGAGAAACTTCAAATACTAAATTTTAAAAGCAAGTATAAGATAAGTAATGTCTTTCATGTAAAAAAAATGGAGGAAATTTAATATTCCACATCAATGACAGGTTCTGTATCTGCAGGCTCGTAACCTTGAGAAGTGCCATCCCTTTGAACATGAGTGGCTTAAAACAACTGATACCTCTTAACAGAGCTCACAAACAAACGGAGTCCAGAGATATCAAAGCAGTTGCCCAAGGCCCAGGAGGTTTGCCAAGCTTTACAGACATCCTCTCTTGAGCTTTTGCAAGGACAATGTAGCCTCCAATGTTGTCATCCCTAGTGGAGTCCGGAACCAGTTCCACTCCTCAACAGTGACTGGGCACCAGTGCTCCCCAGCACCCAGCAAGAAACTTGCTGGAGGCACCAGTGGTTTGCTTTCCTTAGTAGCCTCAATTCCAACTTCTTTCTTCTTTCTTTTTTCTGTTTTCTTTTTTTTTTTTTGGGGGGGGGGGCTGTCAGATATAACTTTATCTTCCAGAGGTTGTTTCTTACCTTTGGGGGGAACAAAACCATCCCATTTCACAATTAAATTTAAAATAATCCAGGATAAAACTATTTCACATCATAAAACTTATCTCTGTTAATGTACCAGTAATGACCTCGTTTTCTACTGCAGGAATAATTAATAAAGTATGGGAATTGTACACATATATCTTTTCCAGCATACAGCTTATTTTGTGAAGGGGCATGAAAATGTAGATAATATGAAGTATATGGTTTGAGATATGAAAGAAAAATCTGCTAAGTGCCACTTTCTCACTTCTGAAGGTTTGGCTGGAGTGTGCTACTGGCAAAAAGTTACCTGCTTGCTAATTTGTTTTGGTTTTCCTTTCTCCTCCCATCATCAGTTTTTTGGCCCCTAGACGGTCGGAAACTCTGCRAATTCCAGGATCTTGTCCCCAAATAAATGTATTTCTTACAGTACGATAAAAATAGAGATAAAACAAATAAATAAATAAGGTTTTTAAGCATAGTATGCAGTGACTAAAGAACAATGAGAATGAGATAAGACAAGGAGCTAGCAAATGACAGCAGTATGAAATGTGAGTCTATATAAGGTCAATACAAGAGAGAAAAAGTTTAGAATATTTTCTCTTGAAAATAAAAAAACAAATGGCCAACTTGTTACAAAGAAATATTGCCTCCTTCACCCCAAATCAGAAATGATATAGCAAAGTCTTGATCAACCTGTAGACAGGGACTCAGACATGAATGCAGATTCAGAGCCTAAGGAATACTGTTTTCAGTTTCCTCTTAACATTTTATCACTGATATAAAACTGTATCACTGCATTCCATGATTACAGCGTACTATAAATACCTTCTTACCCTTGAATGTATAAACTAACGAAGATATCTGTTCTTAGCAAGAAGTCACCTAATTCCATACAAGGCTTACAAATATAGCCCCTGTCTTTTTTGTGGTCAAGTTGATTTTCTGGCTTTTGCCACTGAAAAGTGYCAATTCTGTTCTTATTTCAGAATCTTCTTCCCTTCTGTGTTTTCCAGTCATCTTTAATTAGTAGGATGAAAGCCAAGCTAGAGGTATACTAGCTATAATTCTTACTCATTCTTTGCTAAGCTACAAAACATATTATCCCATGCTTCATCTTATACTATAATCTTTTGTTCTCATTTATATCTTGTTCTATTTAATTTTAACAACCACCTTGTAGATCATTTAAATGCTATACAAGCCATTTAGAAATGAGTAGAAATGGAATCAATTTTTAGTTAAAGGAACTAGGATCTGAAATTCAGTTAATGGTACATTTAGGCTTCAAAGGGCAGCAGACTATGCATGCCTGGTTTGATAGTACAAGGATCTCCAGGACAGAACGTTGTCTATACTCAATTTCATATCAGATAGGGTCTGACTTCACTTAAACACTACTAGCATATCACAGCAGAGCTTACACCAACAGAAACACTAGCTTTGCCTATCAGTCTCCCAGGCTTCTGTATTGCAGTGGCTGTAATCATCTCAGACCTGAACTGCAAATCAATGTGAAGGGTAGAACAGGTTTAGTAAGATGGATTTTGTGAAGAGGAGTGAAGTTAGGGAGGGAAAAAGAGGATCTAACAGAGGAATCCTACACAAGGAAAATACAGTAATCCAAGGAAATTTTGTGAAAGGCAAAGGAGTCTGTGAAAATAATGGGAAAATAATGAGCGAGTCAAAGGACAGATTGATGTACGGATAGACAGARACACATGCGCACATGCACGTGCACACACAAACCTCCCGAGAAAGGAACAGAAGGGAGTCCAAGGAAATTCAGGAGAATGAATCACCACCACCATCCCCTCATGAAATTTAATTTCAAAGGTGTGCAGGACTGTTTACAGAACCCTGAATCTGGCTTCAGACTCTTTGCTGCCTTTTTGAATAACACCACACAAAATGAGAACATTGCTGCCCCTCCCTGAACCCTGTAAGAAACACAAGGACTGAAATGGGAAACCCACAGGGGAGGCACAACCACGTGTCCTGGAAGCCTGAGGCAGTCCAGAACAGAGCGACACCTAAAGTATGGATCACCTTTGGAGGTGTTGCTGATCTCCACAGAGAGCCCAGGGTGACTGACCTCCTTGCTCAAGTACCCTGGGAAGAGCCTCTAACAGGATGATTGTGGACAGGAGCATCTTCCAACAGAGTCTTTCCTCTTCTTCTGGTAGAGAATTGYATATACCATGGAGCTTTCCCAGTAACACATGTTTGTAGCTGTTTATTATGGAGTTGTTCTGGGGGCATTCACCTTGCATCCTCCTCATAAATATTCTTACAACTATTGACAAGACAAGCCAACAATGAAGTCCCATGCCTTATACTCTACTGCTAAGGCCAAGCTCAGACAAAAGTTGTGTCTTTTGCACAGAACAACTTTATGCTGTTACAGAAAACCTTTYGATGCTTGGGCCTAATCGCTGGCCACAGTTTTCACTCCAGAGGTTTAGGGTATCTTGTAGCTAGCTATTCTGGTCAAAGTTGACCAAGTTCCTTGAAGATAAAGAGAAAGCTGGCCTTGAGTAGATTTTGAAGCTGAGTCAGTATCCTATGGGAATGCAATACAYAGAGATGATGGTTTTGATGTGATTGTGTGGTATCCAGTGCTGCTGGGGAAAAGCTTTGCAAAATCCCATACTCTGAAGCACTTGAGTTTATATAGTTATTATATTGCATTGCTTTTATTCCAAAAGAAACAATTTTGAAGGGATTTATTACAAACATCATCTGTGAGAACAGGATAGTCTTACAGACTATTGAAAATGGTAGCAGATTTTTTGTATATGGAGCCACTATCAGCAGTGACTTTAGAAGTGTTCTTGAAACTATGAAGAAACCAATGAACAGTACGTCTGCAGGAAATTACACTTGTGGGGAGACCAAAATTATTCACCAATTTGGAAATCATGGAGGTTAAATATTGTGACATTTTATTTTGACATTTTCTAGAAGAAATATTTTCAATATTTTCAAAATAAAAACATTTTGACTTTCTGTTTTGGAATAGCATATTTGTTTTGAAATTGAGGTGACATTGTTCTGAGTTTAACAAAACTGTTTCAAATTGGCAAAGAATAGTATTTTTCTTCCTGCTGGGAAGAGAAAACAGACTATTAAACTCATTAAAAGTTGTTTCAGTTTGTTAGAAACATTTCCTATAAAATGTTTAGTTAATCCACTGAACTTTCTGAAAGAAGATTAAATGTATCATTCCTCCTACTCTTTGACAGAAAACAAAAAAAACCCCCAAACTAGCAGCTGGAGACGCATACCTTTCACAGACCCAAGTACGCACCTTTCGTAGTATGCAGGGCTAATGACCCTGACTACTACCCCACTACCGCGTAAAGTGGGTTCCTACACAGCAAACCCAAGAGAAGCAGATACACRTGATCCAGAACAGTACAGCTGTTTCTCCTTCCGTATGTTCTCCCCTATCACTTAGCTCCCTGTTTATTCCATAGTGGTCAATAGAACTGGGGATGTGAATCAATATCTACCTTATYGGGGGAAGATGAGGGGAATTTTAGCTACACTGCAAGGCTCCTTCTGCTTCTCAGACTGAAATTTTGTGCCAGTTTCACTTGAATGAATCACAGAGCTTTTTATTAAGTTACAAACAACATGAAATAATGTAGTCAGCACAACAGTTGATGTCTTATTTGTATGTTAAGTTCAATTTATTTCTGCAATGTCTCCACTATTTTAGCTTTCAATACGCTGCAGATTTAGRTATTAATAATGTATGGAAGTTCATTTCAGAGGCTGCCAAAAGTAGAGAGATAGAGAATCTGGACAGGTAAGAGGTGAGTACATGAAGCTCTCCTTGCTTGGGACACATGAAAGTGGTTTGGGGCTAATAGGAAAAGTAAATTTGAACTTGTTAAAACAGCAGACAAAGAAATAGTAGCTCTTAGATTGCAAAGCCTAGTTCTGCAGTAGGAACTGCAATCCCAAAGTCATAGTATACCCAGAGCCCTAGATATTACAACTGACTCTTAGAAGTAGTTTTCCCTAATCCAAGGACTCCAACATAAAAATAACTAAAGCTTTTAAGGGTGAAGRGGTAGATTCTGTACTGCAACTGCAAACGGTCTCAGTCAGAAGGACTTAAAGTAGGCCTCTGTCACTTCATAGTGTCTGWTTTTGGAGCTCTCTCAGAGAAACTGAGACTTTTCTCAATGTGCCCATATAGTCCAGGGGGGAAAAAAAGAAAAAAAATCCACAAAACTTTGCAATATGGACACTTCCCCCTTCAGATGCCTAACCATCTTCCATGCTCATTGGGAAGGGTGCCACTGCCCCTAGGCAAAGTCAAAATGGGGCTTTAGCATGCACATATAGTCTATCCTAGCACTTCAGTGGGGGGGGGGGAGGGGAAAGGTGGTGGGAGGGATCATCTTTCCTGTGTGATTTCTGTACAATTTGGAAATACCATTTTCATGAGTTGCAGTAGTGACCAGTAAACCCAGCTAGGAGCCAAGGCCCCCTGTGTCTGTGGCACTATGCACAGCACTGCTCACAGACCTAAAAAATTACCCTTGGAGTCTGTAGAATCCTCAAAATACGGTATTTTGGTAGAAGGCAACAYGAGGACAAACAAGATGTTATGTCTAATGAACAATGAAAAAGGAACCCAGGTAGACTCTTTTTTCCATTAGGAAGACTTAACTAAATTGAAAGTCAAAAAATGTAAAGCATGCAAAAGACATACTTTTCTGTTCAGACTAATGTGTGGAACTCATGGACACCACTGAGTTATTCTGGAAGTAAATAGCTTAGTAAGCTTTAAACAAGAATCAGACGTTAACAAACAAGCATAACATCTGCAATTTCCCTACTGAGGATACACATTACAAGAAATGTCAATCATCTGGCTTGAGACAAATCAGCCAGTCAGCAAATACTCTCTGGAAAAGAGATGGATTTTTTTTCCACAGAGAGGGGAAAAAAATAGAAGGAACTTCTCTTGAATCATAAACTTTGGATGTTCACCACTGACAGAAACAGTTCTACAACACACGAACATATTACTATTTTAATAGGTCAGCATGTAACATTGGAATATTATTCTCAGCTCACATTCTCTTTAACAGCATTGTTGCCCAGAGGGTTTTTCATAATTCACAAAACTGAAAACAAAATTCAGTCATCAGTGTATTACCGGGGAGCTTTAGTAACAGTAGTAGCATTCTTCTGTTGAATTCTGATGGGCTAATAGCCCACCACCTTCTCCGATTTGGAGTCATGATCCTGCTTCCCTTGCATCTGTGCAATTTATAGAGACTGTGCATGACTTTGACCTATTYATCTATCCAAAATATCTCAGTCTGAATCACAGATCATTGCCCAAAACCAAAACACTCTATCTTCTTATGCACTTCTTAAGTCTCTTCTTTTAACTCACTTCTCCTTCCCCATTCTTTGCCTTCTTCCCTACATTGCGTCTGTTTTCTTTCTGCATTTTATCACCACCTCTTCTTTCTTAGCCTTTTAGCTTTCCTGTTTCTTAAATTCTACCTGTATCTCTCTGCTAAGATTGCAACTCTCACCTTTGCTGGAGTAGCAGGTTATGCAATTACTTGAGTGTGTATTTCCCATCTAAGTTTTTCAACAAACATAATGACAAACAGGAAAAAAAAATCATACATGGACAATGGAGCTCTCAAGAGACTTGATTACGATCTATCATCTGTTCTTATTCTGATTCTTACTGGAGAGAAGGTGGAAAGTTTCTTGTGGAGACTTTAAACTCTCCATCCCCTTTCTGAGTTCATTTAATATACATTGTTACCACACTGCTGAGACAAATTCATTTGAAACGCATATAGATCAATGCATCTCATTTTGTACTGTAGGTGTTCCATGGTAAATCAGTCCTGGCAATGGCCTTAACAGCAGTGGTATTTTTGATAGGCGTCAGTGTCCATTTCATTTGCTTGCATTATTTTCCCTATTAGTGAGTTCCCATATTTCCTCAGTTTGTAACTCAGAAAATGATCAACTGCAAAATCAGAACATCTGCCTGGTCTTTCCCTTTATATCATTGCCAATCCTCAGAATTTAATTTAAAATTTTGATGATAATGTGTGAGATCAGATTGTAGTCAGTCATCCTGGTAACATTTCAGGGCTGTACAGGTGATAGTAGTTAGAATAATTAAAAATAATCAATGTTTCATATAGTTTTTTTTAATGAAAATAAAGATACAAGGTCCCCATCAAGAACAAATGAATAAAARTGCTAGTTTTGCAAAGCCACATAGCTACTTTTGTTGAGGCTGGGTTGAGGGTGGAAAATAAAGGGGATTTTTTTGACTGCWGTCACACTAAGACTTATATCCATGAACAAGAACAGGATACGTCATTACTAAATTGTTAAGTCTGCTTAAATATGGCTCTGAGGGGACTTTCATAAAAGCATGTTGAGAGCCAACCTGCCTGGCATGATTGGAGCAAACACATGGGGCAGGCAAGTTGTCAAATCAGCCTGTTCCTCAAGGATCTGAGTAACGTGGGTAGAATTTTCAAGAGCACATTATGTTCATCTCCATTCACAATGAAGAAAATGCTAAAAGGTCTCCTGACTTCACAGAAAGGAAATTATGCCAACAATGCAGACTTCTTACTACAAAAAAATAAAATCCCTTTAGTGGTAGCATGCGTTGAAGAGTCCAGCAGGATAATTGGCAGGGAAGTCTTGGGGCTYGTGGAAATGGGGGAAGGTAGAACAAGAACAGATTGATGAAGATGCAAGAAAGGAGATGCAGCATCTCCTTGCAGGAGATGCAAGGAACAACTGAAGAATACAGTGAATATAAAACAGGGAGGAGGAAAAAAAATTATATTTTCAAAGATGTTTTAAAAGAAGACTAGAGAAAATTTAGAAGTTTTTCCATTGGAAATAATTTACAATGATTTAACCTGCTATGAGAAATCAGCAGAAATCGTAACTGGAGTCACATTGAGGCTGTCATACTTGCATTGCAGAGGTGCTTGAAACTGACCTATTATGCAGATCTCCTAATCATCATGTTAGCATGCAAGAAATGATTATTTAGCCTTTTCTTAGTGAAGCCGCCTTTGGAGTGAAACCAAGGAATTCTATTTTACTCTATAAAGCAGAAAAATAACACATTCCATTTCTACTGAACTAAACAGTAGTACATTTTTCTTTCTAAATCTGACTTGTATTGCAACAATCCAGACTCTGAGGAAAAGACAGTCAGGATGAAAACTTAAACAAACTCCCCACAGAACTCATACATACAGCCAAATCACCAGCATGGAAAATAGTTGCGTGAGCCCAAGGGACAAAAGCTTACCCACAAATATATGTAGTGAATAATGCATATGGTTTAAAGACAGTTAAAACAAATACTAGGTAAATTATCAGGTGGAAGGGAATTTATAAGGCTTTTGAACAAAATTCTTCTTTTGATTTCCCCCTCTCTGAGGTACAAAACTAAGCAAATAAGGCATATAGTAATAACTGAAGTGAAATGTAGACAAGAGTCGGCCAGCTCAACAAAACTGGAATGTTTCAGTCCTCCATCAAAACAAATTGGTAGTGCTGAARAGGAACTGGTAACATAAAAGTGCCAGGATTGCTGCTGTGAAGCAAGTTCTTGACATCATTTCCATTCCCTAGGCACCACCACACCACAGAATTACCACATTTGGAAAGATTTGCCTGGGCTGAAAATTTTAGAGAAGCAACAGACTAAGAGTCTATCGCTACAAGCTCTGATTCCAGTTCAGCTTTAAAAAATACATTGTGTATTTGGCTGCCAAATTACAACCTTTACGTGATTTGAAATTTCCTCTTTACATGTTCATACAGATACTTTAGAGCGAGCTTCCCTTCAAATAAATTCAGCTCCTCAGAAAGCTAGATGTTGGGCACATTTTCCAGCCTTTAAAAGCTAGCACGGGTTCTCCAGCAAGGCCATCAGGCTGAAGATGTTTATAAAAGGACAATATAAGAAAAGATGTGATCTTTGCCCATAAACAGTGGCCTACTGCTTGTCTTCCTTTCCCTGGTCAATGAGCCAAAGGCTTTAACAAGCGGTCATGGAAGAAATTTCTGATTAATTTCACTRTATACCCCATGTTTGACTACCTCACTGACACCATAGATTTCTCCAGTCTTTTTAGTCCTCTTCAGTTGACTGCTACATTGAAAATACAGCTAGCTGATTATTCACTGGAGCTTTAAAGCTTTCCAGTCATTGCTTTCCAGGATTCAGGAGAAAGGTGTTTAAATTATAACCGAGATTATCTGTTCTTAGATTGCTCTTGTCCCTACCAAAACATGGGTTGTTTGTATGAACATAGCTCAGGCAATTCCTGATCATCTTCTGTCAATATCTTATGTCTAATGACAACTTTTTTCTAGTGACACAAGGTCTGAAACAGTAATCAGTGATTTTACCTATTTCCATACTAATCAGGGAAAACTGTTTTTAGACCAAGAGAGTGCAGGAAACACAAAAATAATTGTTCTTATATAGTATCATATTAAAATGCATAAAGTATTTCAGTAAAGGTTCATCTTTAATTTCTGGGTTTTATGGAAAAATAAGGGATGAGTTTGTTGTTTAGAGGCAAGATATTAAGCCTGAAGAAATTATGGAGCTTTATATTTTGTAATATTTAAATCACATTTTACCATCAAAAACAAAGGGTTCCTTTTTGTATTTCAGATAATGCAAGTGGTCAAAAAGACAGCTCAGAGTGCATGTAGAGAATGCTATGTCCTTTGGCATGGGAAGAGAGAGAGAAAAAAAAAGAAGAACATATTATAATTGATACAGGAGTCTAGACAGCAATTAGACCTTGTTGTTTTTTAAGTCTCTGTCTCTGAATAAGTGAACATCATTCCTGTTGTTAACATCAGCACAAAAGTGCTCTCTAAAAATCTTAGCTAAATAATCCATAGTCTTGTACCTAATTCATCATCATCACTATTACCAAGCAAAAGTCATGGAAGGGCTATTGATGAGTTTAAATGTAAGCCACAGAGAAATTCTAAATCGCTGCAAATCAAATGCGGTTCTGCTGTAACAGCTGTATTTTATACTTGAAATGTAATCACATTTTAATATAGATTGATGATATTTTGGATTAGAGGGTAAATAAAACTTACTTGCTCATAGTCTCCATGTCACATAACGTTTTCATCCACACTGCCATCACAGTTAGCAGATGCTAAATTATGACTACTAATTGAACCATAATGTAATAAGTACTACAAATTCATGCTGGCTGACACGTGTTGAGGTCCCAGACTTAAAAATGTAAAATTATCAATGGGTCCTATTACCAGCCTTGATAATGTTCAGGAAATGGGCTGACGTTGCCAGTTGGGACTATCTTCACTGACAATATTTTGTTTAACTGCCAACTTTGTATCCAGTTTTTGTACGTGGTTAACAAAATATTTGAGGATTAATCATGAATGATTTCTGTGTTTCACAGCAATTAACTGAATTTTGTTCTGGTAATCTGGATCCAAACCTAGCTGAACTTCTGACCGTGTCTTCACAAAACAGGTAATTAAATACAGAATATTCCACTGACTTGGAGCATCAATGGAAATGACAGACTCAGTATCAGTCACTCTGAGTATCTTGGGCCCAGAGGGTGGGGGAAAAGTGCGGCAAGACAGATGAATCTGTCCTCTTTCTACTGTAAACAGCGTTGTAAGCAAATCTCTTGTTGCTTAAATGAATATCTTCCTATTTGTCACCATTCCACTTGTGTTGCCACCTTTGCTTTAGGCTTTTGAACCACTATTAGTTTTCTCACTCAAGTGTCTCTCCACCCTACCCAAAAAAACCCAGCATGTGGTATTCTAGTGGTTTGAATTCCATTACACAYTTTTGACAGCACTGAATTACTACCAGTTTTCCTAACACCACATTTCTACTCATAGCAAGTTGATGAAAAACACCAGCATGAGCAACAGAGTATAAAATCTACTATTTCTGTCAGATTTACAAGGCCTGGTACCTATCCTACATGCCTTAGGCTAGCACAAAGTGATTTTTTTCGCTGCCAACATACTGTTAGCTGTCAGTGATTTCTTTGCAACTCTTACATGCTTAAGAAGAATAAGTTACTTTTTTTTGGAACCTAAATTAAAAGTATTGGCCTGCAAAGCACTTAAATTCCTTTGGGAGAAGGTGGACATTTCTCATTGAATTTTCATGGGCTGGGAGAGAGCCTGTGGTAAATGAAGACACTGTGCACTCGAGACAAAGTACAGCATATTCTGTTCAGCTAGTCTAACTTAAAAGAGCAATATCCTTAGTTCACATCATTTTTGTGACCAGCCTCCCAACCTAGCAGAAGAATATTCTCAGCCACTTTGTAAGTGAGCCACTGGCACTAGAGACTTATCTGTGAGGAAGAGACAGGCACTCTTTTTGGACAACTATGGAAAGTGATATTTGTAATACTGCTTGCACTTTTTTTCATTATCGTGACCTGACTTCTCAGGATCTCAACACTGTACCTTTAATGCCAAAGGACAAGGTCCAACAACCATAGAAACTGGGATTTTTATCAACACCCTGAAATAATTTCTTCTTGACATTGTCTTGGACTTTCTTTTGGCAGATTATAGCCAGCTATTCTTCAGAGCTTCAAAWGCCTTTGTGCACCCACTCACCATTGCAAAAAGTTACATCAGAACTGACTGAAAGAGATACAGCTACTTGTCATCATCCTGCAGGCAGCACAACTCAAGTCATCTCACTACAATCCCCTAGGGCGACAAGGGGATGATAAACAAAAGTGGTGACAGAATTAAGTCCCTAAGGAGCCTGCGAGAAAGAGATGCTACCCATCACACTGCAGATTTGTCGGGAACAAATAGTGAAGTCAACTTAAGAAATCTCTAAGCTACTACCAAGGCATGTTGCCTGTTTATGACATGTTTATGATCAACGATGCAAGTTGAGTCAATATTACCCAGACTGTCTCAGGTCTGGCTRGTTTTGCTCCAGTGTTATGCCTTACATCAAAGCAAAACTGAGTTAGGTACAACATATCAATTATGGGTCTTCTAAATTACATCTTCCCAAGGATGTGTTCACACCCCCCAAAAATGAGGACTGTAAACTGTTTCAGGGTGTCTCCATTTTCTGCAATGAAACATAGCAGCCAAACTTCAAAGATATTCTTAGTCATTAGAATCTCCATTTTTGTGTCCTAATTGTATATTTTCTTTGGTCACCAGTATCATATGACCATAGAACTTGTGTTTCCCCACTGAACATGAATACTTTGTCCGTATTTTAAAAAGTGTGAAGTTAAACAGCAAAAAACTTATTAATCCTGGCTTGTGAAGTAAGGACAGTCATGGAAATTTTCATCACACTGCACATGGAAAGCACTGTATTTACTGCTGCTTATATCACCCTATGCAAACAGTTTTATTAAATAGAGAGAGAGAACTGATTGGCCCAGTGACATCCACTAAGCTCACAGAGAATATATTGCCAGTGCCAAGTGTTCATATTTTCAGAAGAATTCATCCTACTAACACTTAAAATTCTTAGTTCTACAACAGCCCATAGAGCAGTACTAACAYACTGCAAAGCCTACAGAAGCCAAGCAGTACACAGTTCACTACAAAGCATTATACTGAAAAACACTGTACGCACTAGCATCTCCCTTTCTTCCTCAAGTTCCTCACATATTTGCACAAATTATTTCATGTAGGAGTTTTAGAGAGCTTTGAATTACTAAACAGCATATTCATTTCCAACTATTTATCTACCATGTCTCTCCTCCACTGATCTCAGAGCAACACTTGAAATTGGAGATTTTGTTCYCATGTCTTTTACTTGCTTTGCATTACCTGTACAGACACTGGCAAGTCATTTATATGCATTTGTCTTGTACCATTCCAGAGGATATACAGGAGACTCACATATCTTGCCAGGTTTTTGTAGAACTTATTTTATGTTTATCAAGTAATATAAAACTTAGAGGCCTGCATAAACACAGTTAGACTCATCATATCAAGTGATGACTCAATTCTACATAGTCGTTTCACATCATAATCACTTTGTGTTAAAAGTTACCACTTAATTCTCTGAAGGCTAGAGCTTACTTCCTTAGCATAATTTTTGCCAGCTTGCTTGCACCAATACTATTCCAAATACCCTTAAAAAAAAGAAAAAAAAGATTTTTTTCCTTCTCCTTACTCTTGTACGATCCTTAATTTCATAGTGTAATAAATTTTCTAACTGWACTCTCTGCAACATTCTGACTTTGTGCCAGGATGAGACTCATCTCCCATTCTCCCTTAGGTGAGACTGTAACCTCTCTTTCAGTCCTGCCATATCCTAGCTTCCTTCCAGATTCACAAATAGGAATTCCCTTTTTCCTCCTCCTCACTAATAGGACAGACTTCCACTTACAGTAGCAAATTAGATTGAATTTCTAGTCAGATCTCCAGGCTGAGTTTGGGAACACTTGCTTAGATGTGACACAAATAGATCCTAACTCTATGCCTTACAAAAGTCAGTCTATCATGAAAAAAAGCCTCAGCATTTGACGACTGAGCTCTGGCTCAGCAGAACCCCCTGTAATTCCCCAAGTATCACTCCCAAATTACACCAAAGCCAAATTTAGTTCCTAGCTCTCTTTCTGATACCTAGAATTTGATTAAGCTAAGCTGTGCTTGTCTGCTTTGATCAATGGCAACGTTGACAATACAGCAGGAAGAGAGCTGTTCAGGCAGCTGTACCTTTATAAAGGCTTTCTCTTCACCGTGAGTCAGAACAGAGYATGGGTTTCATACAATGTGGCTGATAATACACCTGTGGGTAAATTAAAGCCTTTGTTTAGCTCACTACTGCAAAAAAAAAAATCTTGATTGCACGTTCACTCCAGCTTCCCTCAAGTAAAAGAATGTTCTTAAACGGCATTTGGTTTTTTTTTTGCTTAGCTGAGTATTTGAATAGAAACAATTCAAAGGTATGTCAGAGTAATGTTGATCCATGTCTTGGTTCCTGTTTGTATTCAGATGACCAAATTCATAGTGCTGCAGTTTCACTGCAACTTACTTCTGAATAAGTTTGCTAGATCTGTCATTTTTTAAAATCTCTTAATTAGGACAATTCAAAGAAAATGTCTTTTCTTTTAGATCTGCAAGCACTTACAAGACATGTGCAAGCCCTATAATAGTTTTTATTTCAACCAGCTGTTGGGCACAATCTAGACTATGCACAGCAATAACCAGATTGTTTTACAAGAAGATCAGCCCACCAAACTCTAAAAAGCAGTCTCTCACACCCAAGGTTTATACAAAATAAAACAAGACTACATGAAAGCCTATGCAAAAAACACACTGTGATTTTCAAATATGTTTCCAACTATTAATATTTAATAGATGAGAAGATCTGAGTTAAAAAAAAATCAGGGTAATGTTGGGGAACTTCCAAGCCAAATACTTGAATTGATTAGAGTAGCATACTGCCTGGTTAGAGCTTTTAATCAAAGTGTGAAGCTAAAATATTCCACATACCCATAAAGAAGGGGGCCAAGCAAAAAGCCCAACAATGCCATAAACTGGTTTACTGAAGTATCTAGTTTTGGTGCTTAATGTAGGACTCTGTTTTCCTTTAGCTCTCTATATGGCCAGGGTCAAGAGAGAGCAGGTTGAAGAACAAGACACCACTGAATGTGACAATAATACATGAAGAAAGCATAGCATTGCCTAAAGCTGTAAGGAAGAATAACATGACCCAGAYTACTTTTATTAGTCTGTTTCTTCTGTTTACTAAAAAGTAACATACTCGAAACATGTCAGTCCTGAAACGTTCTATCATTCAAGTGGTATGTTGAAGGATGCAGATGAAACATATATGCACGGTTCTAAAACATAATACCATTTTTCTAACCAAGCTATTATGTTTCTTATTTTTATGCTGATGGTTTTCCAAATATTCTATATCTTATCTATATATCTCTTATATATCTTATATATATCTCTTCTAGAGATAAAATCTCTGCTCCAAACAGATCACAAAGACTGCAACAAAAAAGAAATGATGAAAAAAGTAAGTCTAAAAACTGCACACACATCCCTGTTAATYGTCTTCAAATGATTATCTTGGCCAGATTAGTTATCTGACTTGGAGAAATCATAAAAATTATGAGTTTCAAAGATGAATGTGATCAGGGAAAGATCGATACTACAGCTCAGAGCTAAAGGAGAGCATCCCAATCCTGATAGATACAGGCAGAAAGACTATGAAGAGAATGGGACAAAAACAATCTGACAGATCAGAATGACAACAGAATAAAAAGCCAACAGAAGCTAAGAAGGTAAGGAGATAACTGTTAAAGGCCTTGAAGGAATGATGTTTAAACAAGAGATATGAAAAAAAACAAAGAGTGAACAGAAGGATTAGAAAATGACGTTATCAATCCAACAGACAAGACAGGAAATGTCAGCTCTCATCATTTGAACGGACTTGATCCATACAGAAAGCCAACAAAGACATTGCAAAAGTCAAGGTGAAAGTCAAAAAAGCCTTAAAATAAGAACTGTCACAAAACTGGAAATGTAGATAGACCATAGTGATAGATCTGGAATGACCATATTTCACTGCATATCTACAAAGGACTGATGAACTGTAGAGAAAATAAGAAATCTTTCTCATTTTGATAAAATGATCTTTGCCTGTCTAATACACAATCTCTGCACTGTAAATTATTCTGAAAATATCAAAACACATATGTGTACTGACCTGGCCATCAGCAAGTTTGATATTTTCGAAACAAAMAAGTCTGTATAGTATCAGTGCCCTAGCTCTCAATATCAAAGTTCAGAATAAAGTACACAGCTAAAAATRCCAGGATGTAATCATAAAAGTGCAGAAGCAGATCAAGTAATCAAAAACATTTGATAATTTGGGAGTTCAAACTATCAGGATACACTCAGTGTCTCTAGCCTTATTAAAACACCCTAAATTTTCACTTTTATAAATGGATAACACATCTTAATCACATTCTGAAGTCCATTCCTTGCTTAGATTTTAAAATCTGAGTATGAAACATTCCTCTAGAGTGTGCAAAAGCACAAAAACAAAGGTCAGCTATAAAAAACACAGGTAATAACTTTTGCTGAGGTAAACGTCAATCATCTTAATCAGCACTGATAAAGTTGGCATACCTCTCTTCGTATCTGCTTCCTCTGATCAGCTCTGCCATCCTGCCACCTCTTTTCACTCATTAGTCAAGTAAATAGCTAAATAACGAGTAGCCCAAGTTGTGCCATTCTGAAACRAAGGGGTTGCCTTCAGGACGCAAGGGAGAGGACGTGCAGTGAAATCACCGTCAAAGCCTTACCTTCCGATTAGCAGGAACTCCCCGAGCACTCCCAGGCGTCTCATGGCGATGAGGATCCCTCTCACTGTCATTCCCTCACAGAAACATACCACCACTCTCGCCTTGGGCAGCCTTTCCCGCAGCTTCCGAAGCAGCCGGTCAAAGCTCTTTTCCCCAGCGTTGCTATAGATCTTGTCAGAGTGAGCGATGCAGAGACCTTCTTGGGCAGCCAACTCTTTGAAGGCTTCCATTCCGCTTTCCCCATAATTGCCTGTTTAAACAAAAGCTGATATTACATCACACATCTAACAAATTAAAGGGGCCTGGTATAGAAGAGGGCTAATTTTTCCTCAAAAATCAACCATCATTAGCAGAAGTGAAAGCAAACGAGGTCCATCACAACAAACATGCTCAGGATTCAGTAGAGCAACAAGACACTATGTGCTTGGTCTTAACTGACCCAAGGACTGCAAGTTTCCTTTCTTATATCGATTTATCAGTGGACAGAAAAGGCAAACAGGGGATGGAGAGGCAGAAAAGAGAACAAAGAGGCTCACATAGTAAGGCTTAAGTTTTATTAACGTTTCTGTGGCAAAAATAACGGTTGTGCTATTCTAGGAAAACAGTCAAAAACTGTTTCATACCTTGGTGGTACAGTTTAACTTGTTTCTTCTCTAATCTGTTAGAAATAAGAAACAAGAGGTACCTGCTGTTGTTTTTGACTCACAATATGTTTAGTTAAGCACTACCATTATCATCTTAGAGCAGCTACTCCACATAAAATGTAGTATTTTTTAAAGCAATCTCTTGCTATAATACTATTGGAGAGCTGTTTGGAGAGGTCTTTGTATTGCTTCTACCGCCCTAAGAATTTCTTATGGCAATGGTATATCCTCTAGAAAAGCTATCCSATTAACAGCTGAGAGTGGCACATAAAATTAAAGAGAAGTTTATGTTTGGGTTCCTCTCTCTCCAAGCAGGAGAACGATCCAAGCACCAATAGCATTGTTTCAGCCAGAGGACAAAGCATCAGAAAAGCGAAGCCCAGTCTAGAATAGCACAAGCTAGTAGGACACATTACCATTTTTCTCCTCAACTTATAATAATCCTACAAAAGAAAAATACTTAACTCTWAGTCATTCTGTACCACATGCAGTTCACACTACTAACAGTGACTGAAAGATGGATGTAAACTTGAAGCACTCTGATCTGGTTGCATGTTGAAAGTCATTTTCAAGTCTGATCAATGCGCACGATAAAAGTTAGATCTAATGTTTCATTTTGATGAGGAAACTTTCTATCTATAAGAATTTCTGAGAGAATTTCTCGAGTTCTTAGTTCTTAAGCTAGGAATATTTAAACTTTCAGTAATRGAGAAGCTAATTCTCAAGTTCCCTTTACTTTTCTATTTACACATTTTGAGAGCCCTATCAATAGTTTTACAAAACTCAAGCTGTCTTCAGCTGTGAAGATGAATGAATCCATGGATGCGTCAATGGATGAAATTTTCTTTGAATACTTTATGCTTGTCATGAGGACAGAATTTACAATAAACATCAATTAGGCAAGGTGGATTACAAAAAAATGTTTATTAAGAGTAACAATAAATTGTTCRAAAAGAGAAATATGAATGCTATCTGTATTTTTAATGTTTCCTTAAGTGCAGAACTGGTTCTTGAGGAAGTAACATCCAATATGCTGACCACTTCCAGACACAAACTGGTGGGACTGAACAGGTCCAGCTACTSCCTCTACAGTGAGTTCTGAATAGTGAATTGCAACAATGTGGTCTTCTGAACCATATACCATCTCAAAAGTCAAAGCTATCGGAAAAAAAAATGCAGCAAGGAGTGTCTGAGTGTTCTTTATAAATCCAATGAAAGCATGCATTTTTTCTAGAAATGCAGATTTGCAGCAGATCAGACATACTATGGAGTTTCATGCAGTCATAGTATGATGTAGCCAGACCTGCCAGGTCTTGTGCATCCTGCTCAAAGCTCACATATCTCACCACCTCTTGCACCAAACTGCTCTGGTTTCTCATGCAATTTTCAGTACAGCAGACTGCCTCTTACACGGTCTGTATCCCAACACCAGATACAGAAGGCCAGCCTGCCCAGACATACTGGAGAGGAGGAGCAAAGCCAGCACCCTGCATCGCTGCAGGGAGAGGAGAGGAAGGGCTGCACCCAGCRGGAGGGCACCCTCGGAGGAGCTCTGCTAGCTGCCCCTGTCCCCCACAGCAGCCCATCCCACCGTGTGGCCCCGCACTTGGCACACAGCTTGCCCTTGCATTCAGGCTGCCACATGCTGAGAAGGACACAAGTGGGGAGCTTTCCACGTATTTGTAGGCTATACCCTGCGGTCACCCAGGGATTTACCCCAAGATCTGAAGCTGGGCAGTTAGCGCAGTTCTGCTTTTGTGATTTGCCTGCGTCCCCAGACTGAAGCAGGACAGCCTCATTGCTGACTGCCATTAGCAACCCCCTTAAGCTTTGGAAGCAAATTACAACATGTTGTCCAGCTTCTTGTGGAGCTTTATGCAAGACAGTTTCATTTGAAATTAGTAGGATTATTTGTGCCGTTAAGTGTTACCTAGGATGAACCAGGGGAATAAAGTGAATCTTGTTAGGTATTTAGGCAAYGCATTTTAGAAAACAAATGTAATAGGTTTCCTACCTAAATTAATATTGCCCTAAATATAAGAGTAGTATGGGAATTTTTTTCATACATTTCATACAGCTTTAACTCTGCTGTAATTAGAGTTAAGGTTTTCAATAAAAGGGAAATTAAATCCGTGTGGAATGCTTTTGCCCTGCTTTAATTTTGATGTAATAACAACTATCAAATATACAGACACACATGTACTAATAGTACAACAGTATACCCAAATATAAACTAAGAGGAAGTAGGATTACTGCCTATAAATTCATTAAATGCAATAAAAGGTCATAGAAGGAAAAAAGCTAATTAAGATCAAGAACAACACTGACATAAAACCAAATAGTCAAACACAAGGCAGAAACAGCTGGAGGTTGGAAACTGAAAACTTTCTATTGGTCACAAAAAAAAAAA
>NW_028185128.1:746094-780862 GCF_003343005.1 Rhea americana | reverse complement strand
AATGGAGCTTGGTACACAAGCGCATTACATAATGCGGACGTCTACAACAACCAGAGATGAGAACTGATGACCCAGAAGGTCCTTTCAAAGTCTATTTCCTGCCTTTCCCGACAAGACAGCATGCTGCACACCTTCCTCCTCAAGGGGAAAGGAGAAGGAAGAAAGCGAATAYGTGACAGATGTTAGGCACATTGTTCAGTGCACGCAGCTACTAGCGTAAGCACAATATAAGAGCATATATAGAATAGAAAACACTAATTAATTCTGTGCAGCAGCCAAGAACATACCCATCTGTACCAGCATGCTGGGTACATCCATTTTAATCTACKCATGCAACTGCTGAGATGGGAGTAGCAGTGCAAGAAATCTGCACGAGGTGGCAGTCAGTGAAGAGTTACTACAAGATCAAGCCATGGCTTGAGGATTTCTCTTCCTTTGAAAGAGAAATTGAACAGAAGAGCCAGTCTTTTCTGCATCTGTCCTTTTATAATCTATGAATAAGCTATGAAACACCAAAGTGTTTGTTAGTTTGAAGYTGTCAACAACTAATTTTCGTTGTGACCTGTACCCAAATGCTGAGTGAGCCAGTAACATATTCTGTACCTCACAATATCAGGCTATTTTACTTTYATGATTTTTTTAGATCTGCTGAACTTTATCCTATTCAGAGAACCAGATATTCTCTTTATGTGTTTCAAGCACATTCTCTTTATGTGCTGCACAGCACTTTAAGTACAAATTCTAACTTTATTACAGCTGCAATTTTACTAAGAGGTTTTCCCGTGTCACAGTGTTCTTGGTGCCAAAGACAACCTTGCTTCACCACCCTACAAATCATATATGATAAGGCCATTCCTGCTGCAGGTATCCATGTACCTGAAGATACTGGTAAAAGTAAGCTAAGAGAGAATTACTCTAAGTCATTGCATTCCTATGTATTAATTTTTTTAACGAAAACATTAAGATGATGTTTTAGTTAATATATATTTATATGTGTATATATATATACACACACACACATATATAATATATATATATATATATATGAAATCCTGATCAACAGAATAAAGGCATTTTCAGACATACACTTAGCAATGAACTAGTATAATACTTTGCTTCAAAGATCCCCAAAGTACTTCAAAAATTTAGCTTCACAAATTGCTCCTGTGAGTATTACAAMCATAGCTGCCAAAGGAAGTTATGCTATTCGCTTGTGATAACATTTCAACAGTATGGGGAGCAAAGTCCATATAAAAGGTTTAGACTTTTTCTTTGCCAAGAGAACAATATCTTTCTCATTTATGAAATGCAGTGGATATGTAGTCTCAGCAATGAGAATCTCAGAAATTGTCTGCTTGAGGGAGGCACAGAGTGGCTGTGTGGGTCTTCTCAAGCCATGTGATGGAAAGTGCTGTGTTTACAGGGGGTTAAAGCAAAATAGAGTGTCCCTCATAAATCAGTGGCAAATTTCATTCAAAAATAAGACTTTTTTTGTGGAGCAGCACAAGGAAATATGAACTGCTCATACCTGTGCTACAGAAAGCAATCTTTGAAATATAGGCGAGCATCCTTTTTTAAAAAGAAAAAAAAAAGTCTTAAAGAGAAGGAAAACCCTAATGGAGAAAGAGGAAAACTGAGTCTGTCTTCTCACTCTATTTTCAAATTCAACAGAAAATAAAATATACTTTCTTATCCTCTTTAGAGACACATTTAAAAAAGGAAACAAAAAATAGAGGACAGTGCATGGAAGAATGCTCCAATGCACTTAAAACAAATAACAAAAGGCAGGAAGCAAGAGAGACTTAATATCCCAGAGCCAGGAGCAATGCCTGCAGGTGAGGTAACCTAGTCCTTGTCATTAAGGGCTTATTTGCCACATCTATTCCTCTCAACAGCAGCAGCAGCATCCACGGTCTAGATGTAAGGTAAAAATCCCCAAACACGCAGTGAAGGAAGTGCACCTATAAGACAACCAGCAGATCTGACCTCCTGCAGGGTACTAGAGGCCAATTTTATGACAGGGAGGTCTCCCTTTTCACAAATAACAGGCCACAAAGTATTCTCTGTCCCATTCTTCCCTTTCTCAACCTCAGAGTCTCCTCATTCACCTCTCCCAAGCTCGTAGATACACTGCTAGAGGTACACTGTTTCAGTRTTCAGTATCAATTCATTGTAAAAATCTCTTTTCTTCAGCTAATTAACAGCTTTTTGGCAAGGAGGGAGACAGTAAGTGGAGAACAAGAGGCTCTCCTAACATAACAGCAAGGACTGTACAAAAGCTTCCCAACTGCAAAGACAATCTGTGAAGAGCGGAGCAAGGACGTGATCTGATTCCTATGCTAGTTCCTGACRTGTTCCAATAACTATTTTATAAAGAGTATGATAATGTTAAACACAACATTAAAGGCACAGTTCTCAAATTAAAAAACTTGGAGAGCTGGATGATTTTGGACTGCTGAATAGACTTCTTAAAAAGACAAAACAGCAATTAACATCTCTGTGCCAATTTCCTCCCTTATCATATCAGACTAATATTTCCCTGCACCAGCAGGGCATCTTTGGATAGGATCAGTTAATGAGAAAATTACTGTGTCTCCTCATCTTAATGTATTTCTTATCAGTTAAATCATAATCATGTGCCCACTGTTAATCCTAAGTAGAATGAAAAAGTTTAACTTAAAAGAAAAAGAAAAAAAAAAAAAACAGTATGCTTATAACAGGCTGGAAACACACACCTAGTCAGTTTGTGTGCCTCAGCTGACAGCAGCAACTTTTTAAACTGTAGTAATTCAACCACTTCTGGCCATTTATCCATACCTTTGATCATGCATATTTGTAAAATTATTAAGAGAGCTTAAATCTAAAGCTGTTCAGTCAAAGTAGTAGATTGATTAAAAAATAAAAATAAAAAACTGGAAGTGTTATAGAAATGGTCTGCCTGTCTATGTTATTTTCATACATCCCAATCATAAAGATGCTCATAACAACAGTAATACCTTCTGCTGGAGAAGCGAAAGCAGCCCCATTGGCACATGACTTCCAGGATGTTTGAGCAGACCTAACTCCATCTCTGCATCTGTGGAAAGGGCGGAGCTCAAACATTCCCATGTTTCCCCAAAATAGCTTTTGCAAGGCTAAAACTACACTGGTGCCAGGAGGTGCTGCATTTTATCAGCTGGGAGTTGCTCCAAGTAATTTTGTCTTTTCCTTTTCCACGAAACTTCAGTGAATACTCTTCACCAAACACAACCATCTAAAGCCCTTAATGACATGTTTTCCTTTCAGAGTCCACCAGCTTTCTCCACATCATTCTCTTTCTTCACTGAATTTATCCCACCCCACATCACAGGGGACTTTGGGGGTATTTTCTTCTTCTGTTTGTTTGTTTGTTTTGGCGTAGGGGACAACTGAAAGCAAAACAGCTAGGCCCTGAGCGCTCTTTACAAGCCCCAAAGGACCAGTCACTTTACAATAAGAAGAAAGCTGTGTGGATATGAGCTTCCAGTTCTGATGTCAGTGAGGACAAAGCAGTAGAGAAACTACCAAAAGAAAAARCTTCTCTAGATCTAAAGTCCCAGCCTATCTGCAATGTTTAATGGGAAAGCGCTCTCTCTTATTTTATTCTAACTGGCTTCCAGATAAGCGAGCAAGAAACAAGAATGATTGCTTTACAAAGAATGCCAGAAGTAGACACTTCAATTTCTCTAAGTGCAACAGCTCTAAAGAGGAGGCAGACAAGCCCTTCCAAGGCTGATCCCTAAGGACAGTTTAGGGCAAGCAGTATGAAGGTAGAGATCCTTAGATTAAGTGCTGCAGGCACTCACTTTGGGTAATCCTCTCCTGGGAGYCCCCTGGATTGCCTACTGCTCGCTGGGTGCCTGTCCCCCTCCTCAGGCCCAGCCGCACAGCCCCTCTGTCTGAAAGCTGCTTTTGGCCATCTCAGCACCTGCAGGTGCCACAGACCTCCTTGCCATTAACAGCTTGCAGCCCAGGGCAGCTCCTGGCTCTAAGGAAATCAGAGCTTTCCTTGCATTTCCCTAGTTATTTTTCTTTGACAGTGCTGGAAAGATATGGGACTCCCCCTCTGCCCCCCCCCCCAATTTTGCATTGGGCAGTGGGCTCACAGCCCTTTGATGATGGAGAAGGCAATTCGTTATGATTAATATTGAAATTGCACTGTAAACACTCTGTGTTCTTTTAAACTATTTTGGCAAAGCTCCCTGTGTTCACCACAAATTTCAAAGCAGCAGCACTCGAGCCTGATGAAACCCAGAAGGATGTGTTAAATGAATGAACTGAGTCATCCTTTGTATGCTGTAGAAGAACTCTGCCATCTGTGCTTATAGCTTTTTTTTTTTTTTTTTTTTTTTTTTTGAAAACTTAAAGCCATTCTACTAATGAAGAAACTGAGAAACTGAGCAACTGAGCTGTTGAGACCAGACTAGTCTTTTCATTTTCTGGATTCAAATAAAACTATGGACAAGGGAGAAAATAAAATGAGACAAAAAAAGGCAGAATTTGATGATTATTATAGTGGTAAAACTCCTACCATAACTTTTCAGAGAAATTGAACTATATTTTAGCTAAAAAGTCCAAACAATTTTATTAAATGCTCATCTACCTTCTGTCAATAATTACAAAGTATGCTTATTGTGCCAAGAACTCACCATAGGGATGCATTAGGTCAGTAAGGAAGATCCAAACTTCAGTAAAACTTTGCTGCTGGATAAAGTGGTTACATTTAAGCCTTCATCCTGAAYGAGGCAGGTGTGTAAACTTGAACTAATTGATATTCCGAACAAAAAAACAAGCACAGAGGAAGTCAGTCCTGAAGTAATGAGAGTCTTATTGCTAAATCACACTCCTCCGATATGAGTAAAGCCAAAATGTGGTAAAGTGTCCTATTTATGTTTACACCAATATTTTTTCCTAAGTACATTGAGAAACTACCTCCAATTTTTATTTATTCTGTATATAACAAGGAGTTTTAGAGATTTATTTATATTTTAATGGAACTATGTCAGCTCAAATCCTGGTTGATACAATTTTGCTTGCTAAATTTGGTCTTTCTGTTCATGAATTATCAGTGCATTTCAAATGGAAGGAATGTGTGTGCTCGGTTTTGTCCATGTCCTTGCAGCTTTGTGGTTATCTTAGCTCACACTTCAAGCATAACATTTAAAACATTGATGCTAACCTCAAGCACTTAAAAATCATACACACTAATACCCAAATAAGAACAGAGATTGAATSTAATGGAATGAATGAAGAATTAAAAGATATCTTTTTGTTAGCCTTCTGGTTTCTGACTCTGAAGGCATAGAGAAATCATGCTTTTGACCTTTCTCCACAATCTTTACAGTTAAAAATGACTTTATTTGTTTTAGTGAATAAAGATACTCAGAAATCATATGTTTTCATAAGCTAAAGATCATGAGATACTCTATAAAGAGTCAGCAAGTCTATAAATGTTTCCCAGTAACCTACATTGCCAATGGCTTTAGTTGTTGTCTAGAAAGTATGTTAGAAATGAGATTACTTTTTGAAGCATATTTTCTAATCTTTTTCTTGTTAAAGAGAAGTTAGTGCTTGGACCCGTTCCTACTGATGTGAAGGACTTCACTGGTTACACTATAAGATAAATGGGCCTAAATGACATATTGAATGTAAATAAATGTCTGTTAACATGTGTCATTGAAAACACCATCCCAAAAAACTACTGACCTGAGCAATAACCCCATGTCCAAATGCTCACAGCCTTTAAGGTAGCTCTGGTTTACATATAATTTCTAGGCAGCAATACTTTCTCTTTGTGTGAGCCATATCTCCAGATCTGAATTCTATCAGGTTGGAAATAGTGCCTAAGTAGTAAATCTTAGACTTATTTCTAAAAATTAGTATCTAACCATAATTTGTCCATCACCAGAGGAAATACCAGAGAACCAGAATACCAGAAATCACCAGAGAACTAAATAGAATAAAGTTCTTTTTTATTGCAAATGAGACGAGAGATTATTTTGAGGTATGTTTTATCAAATCACTGGGTATTATAACTTTATTATTCAGAGAAAAACAAGGTGATTTGTTGAAAAAATGGCAATTTAATTAAAAAATGTTTAAGAAAGACAGTAGCTTCTTTGTCATGTAGGTCCCTTAAAGAATTCAATGAAAATAAATGTAATTTCCTAACATTATCTGAACCTACCACACTCACTCACAGCTTGTTTTTGACTTTGACTATTTTGGCCAATTATCTATAGTCAATAATCTCAGCATAGCTAGAAGAAACCTAGAACAACATTTTCAACAATCCTGGCTCTGGGACTGATACAAAAAGAAAGCAAGACAGAAAGGTTTAAATGTTGAGACTGAAAGCTAGAGATAAGGAGTGAAAACATATTTTTAACAATTTAAGAATGAGGCTTATGAAAAGAAAACTGGAATGCATAAGCAAAAGTAAAATTTATCTAAACAGAAGTGTTTCGGTTTCAGAGAATCAACATTTTCAAAAAGACCGAGTTTTACATTACAAATATTTTTTCAGTAACAACCCCCCTCCAAAAAGCATTTAGTCAAAATATTTCCAATCACCCCTAAGCTGAAGTCCAAGTTCTGCAAACACTGTCACAGATGGTAACTTGACTACTCACAGTGATGCTGTAGAAGACTTACAGTAGAAAAGTTAAATACATAGTACAAGTTTTTTGTAGAATTTGAGCCTGAGTTTTGTTTCAAAACAAAAAGAGCAAATCCTAATTTTGAACAGTCTTCCCATCAATAATGTTGAGGTGAGATATTTATTTCTGTCGATTCCAATTGACTTCATAACCTTAAGGGTTAACACAGTATAAATGTTTAAATTGCATGACGTTAAAAGGAGTATCTGGTGCTATTTGGTGAAACATTTGAAATACCTTTCTGCACAGGCTGCTGTAGTGGCTGCAGACAAAAAGGTGACTTAATGCCGAGAATCCAGGCAGTGCTAATACAGGAAATGAATGTAAAAGCTGAATTACCACAAGTAAAGAACAAATGATTAGTTTGCTTTGTGTAGCTCCCACAGAGGTAATATGGAAGGGTGAACTTCAGAAGGGCAGACTTGTGAGATACAAAAAAAATGCTGAAAGCAAATAGGAAGACAAAGTCATAAGCCTGAAAACATGGGAGCTATCATAGACCCCTTAAAAATGCCACTTGTGAATCAAGGGCAAAAGCGAACACTTCGTGTGCTCTTTTCTGAATTCCCATTAAGCTTCAGAAGTACAAACTGGTATTAAGTATAGATATTAAGTTAGCCAAGACCCAAAAGAACAAAACATAGCAGTGAGACTATTTATGGCAACAGACTCTGAAAGTGACAGTCTTGACTGGTTTGCTTTCACCTCTGTCCCTTTATCTCGGCATTAGGGGCAAATGGGTCTAGAATACAAAAACTAAACTGCTCAGGAAAGTTAAAAATTTCAAATTAAATCTCAAATTTCAGCTCTAGTTCTTCTCTACAGAGAAGCATTACAATTGTAATGTAAAAAACCCTGTCCAAGTTATATAAAGACCTAATGCATCGTTAGCCACCAAGACAACTGCTTCCAGTTCATGTAAAAACATGTCTTATTTTTTAGCACCCACTTTTCTGGAACAAACTAAGCATTTCTATAATTTACAGTTTCTGACTTCTGAATCCTAAAAGTAGTGTGTCATTCTGGAAGTTCTTAAAGCCAGACACATCTGTTATCCCATGACTTTTTTACTAAGGTGTACCAAGGAACTTTATAGATAGGGTCCCTGGGCAAATGAAGAAAAAGGAACAAAAGAACACTGTATGATTCCCCTTGACTTTTTTTTTTTTTTTTTAAGAGAGATGAAGTCTTTTCTGTCCTGGGGGGAGAGGGGGGGAAAGATGCAAAAATTGCCTGAAGACAAATGAGAGATGCCCTCTCAGCAGGTGCTCCAGAACAATCAGACACCTTTTACTTTATGTCCTTATCCTGCTTCTTGGCTGAATTTTTATTTGCTCACTATTGTCAATAATAAAAATTCAAGAAAAATGGAGATTAAAAATGAATGAGATCAAAACAGAATTTTATCAAATATTTAGCCTGTTTATCTCTAATTTATTAACCACAAAGTGGGATTTTTCCTGCATTTTTCTTAATTGCTTTCTTGTACAATACAAGCTCCAAGAAACTGAATAAAAAATTTCAATGCTTATTCTCACCTTCTGCATTTGTACTTTTTGTTTTCACATTAAAAATCCCTACTCTTTACCCCATGGTGGTAAGGGAAGGTTTTTAAGAAGAATGACCTCAAGGCAACTTGGAAAAGATAGGGAAATCACACAATAATTATCTGGATTTTATAGCCAGGAACTTCACAGTCCTGCCTGCTAGTGCTTTGGAGACTGATAGAGACACACATAGTGTCTGTGTCTGTATGGCTTTATTAGGTTGTGCCCCAGCAGGGCCCAGTGAATGCCTCAGACCAACCAACTCCTCCTGCATCCACGTTTGAGCCATAAGCCTGCTCCCAGATGGCCTCCTGCAYGCTCTGCTCTGGAGACCAAATGGGCACCATCATAAGAATAACCGGCCTTTGTGGTGCTCCTGATAAGGTTCTTCTAGCATCATGTGTCCTTAGGTAGATAGAAGTAGCACTATTATGCAGACCTGTGAAAAGGTTAGTTGGATGGGGATGAAAAGAATGACCCTTTTCTAGGTTATGGCGTGGAAGAAAAGATATATTTCCAATGACACACACAGTTCATGGAGAAAGCCCAAAACACTGTTTTTTCTCAAAGACAATGTGATTTTACATTCCTTACACCCACAGCCCTATACAATTCCTGAAGAATAGCATCTCTGTGCTCACAAGAAATACAGTCACTGAGAAAACCTAAAAGCTTCTTGTTTTCAAGCTGAAATAATATGAATCCAAGTACTTAACAGGAAGCAAGGCCTCATTTACTGGGCCTTCAAAAAACCCTCACTCCTTTAAAGRTGTGCCCCATTAAGGGAAGAAGCCCTCTGCAGATGTCTCACAAATTAACTGCGGCCCTTCAGGGCTTGTRCAGGGCTGAACACCAGGAAAGAAGCCTGCTTGGCCCCACCATTTCCTTCCCAAAACATGGTGCCTGCGTTCTCTCTCTCATTCAGGCGACTGACCTGAAGAAACGGGCACGTTTTCCCTCTCCTTTTCTCTGGCTCAGCAGGCGTTTCCCGACCTCCTGACAAGCAGTGACGGTTACCAAAGGGACACAGGCATTTGCAGTGTGAGGTGAGTGCTGGCTTTGCCTCCCTGCAGCAGACTGGCTTAGTGTGACCAACCAATARCCCCTGTAACGAACGGAGGCTCAGAGGAGATGAGCAAAGGYAAGATGCCCTTGAAGCTCAGGAATGGTGCAAGATGCAACTTACTAATCACAGCTGTTACACAGAGAACCAACTTCATCTCAACACAGAAGGGACCAGAAGGTGATCTTTGTTTTAGATAAGTAGCCACACATTTGGTGAAAACGTTTCTTTCTGAGTTGAACAAAGAATGTGAATGTCTCCAGATTAGCCAGACCAGCATGGGGGAAGTGTACAGGCAGCTCAGCCCCACAGAGAGCATAAAACTTGAACAACTGTCAAAGGAATTTTTGAAGAGAGCAACGGGCTGGAGCTGGCTTCTACCCACGTGTTCCTTTGGGAATGCCTGGCAAAGTGATGGTAAGCATATTACAGAGACCAATAATRACAATTACACTTTTATTGTGATTTCAGTATATTGCTGTATCACTCTGCTAAATCAAAAATCCTGYGTAGCATCAAATACCTTTAAAGTAAACTTTTATATTAAGCATTGCACCCTCTGTATGTGTGGAATATCTAAAAGAACCTGGTCAGAGAGTCCTGGGCTCTGACAGTCAGCAGCGCCTGGCCGRGGACCAGACAGCTCTTTGTGGGCTGCTGGGTCACCTCTGCCAGGCTCCTTCCCAGTTTATGGACACTGTAACCCATGGCTGAGAGGGAAAAGGCAGCCAAGGGGAGGGAGATGATCTTGGACAGCGAGGGATAGTGGGATCTGTGAAACATGAGGAATTTTACAACGAACAACACGCATGTGAGGCTTTTCTTCTCGTGCACATTCATGCAGCATAGGACCTGCCAGCAAAGCTAGTATCACTATAAATATTACATTGCTTGTCTGAACCTGCCTCTGATGGCTAGCGGAAAACAGGAGGAGGGAGGCTGAGACTGAGCACATATTAAACATATCTAAATACAGAAGCTACTGAGAGACAAGACAACTGTTCATATACACTGTTGTCCAGGAACACTGTAATTAACCACTGTCAAAGTAGGCTATGAGATGGCAGACTGTGAGGCCAATTTGGGTTGCCTATCTGCCTTGGTTTTGGCACTCAGCTGCCAATATAGAAGCAAGGCTCTTGGCAGAGACACATGCTATCTATAAAAGCCAAAGAGCTACACTAGTGCAGCTGGGTCTGTTCTCATAGTTGTGGGAATGAAGAAATTCAGTCTGCAGATAAAGCTATATGTCTGCCTTSCTGGTGAGCTTTTCATGCAGGATGGTTCTGTGAGGCATTCGGTTCCCTGTGCAGTTGTTCCATGAGCTAGAGGAGCCCCACATGGGCCGGAAATTTCTGACAAGGGTCTCCATCAGGTATGTAGAGGATTGATGAGGTTTTTCAAGGCATTCTATGTTTCAGCCTTAACTGAATCAATAAATGAGT
This sequence comes from Rhea americana, assembly GCF_003343005.1. Classification (NCBI taxonomy): domain Eukaryota; kingdom Metazoa; phylum Chordata; class Aves; order Rheiformes; family Rheidae; genus Rhea; species Rhea americana. The sequence continues at coordinate 770,130 of NW_028185128.1, read as the reverse complement.
ATATGGATTCCTCTGTTATCCTGTGATGGATGTGATCTGTGCACACGTAGCTAAAAAAGAGTGCACTAAAATACTCAAAATGTTTCATTCCAGCAACTGAAAAAAATCTACTTTTGACAAAGGAAAGATGTACTTTACAATTCAGAGTACTAGAAAATCAGTCTCTGAAATCCTGACTGGATACCACGGATGTACTATCCAAAAGCCCTAGACATTAAAAATTCCTTTTTGGCATTGCATAACCTAGCATCACTGACATGCCTCTGGCATGAAATAACATAATGCTCTGTGACAAGGTAGAACCAATATACAGTGAGAAGATACTGAATCCTTCAGACACATAGAATGTTTTCAGGCCACGTATCATCTGCCTCTTGTGTCTAATCCAAATACAATGGACCAAATCAAAGTAGATAACAAAGCACATGCGATTTCCAAAAATAAATGCATTTTCAGTTGCTAATTATATTGTGGGTTTTTTTGCAGATGAACTGAACAGTTCATTTTCATTTTTCTGAACTTCCACTAAGCTTCAGAAGCACAAATTATTATTAACTAWAGGGTAAGTTAGCCAAATACAAAAAGAACAAAATGCAACTGCAAGGCTATTTACAGCAACAAGCTCATAAAAGGGGTTCATAAAAGTGTTAAATACCTGGAAAGGAGAAGAAGGAGAAGTGGATCTTCTTAAAGAAAAAAATWATAACTGCACAGGTGCCTGTAAATTCTGTATACCACTGTAGCCCCACATAAACTGTCTCTCTCCAAAAAAATGTATGCAGCACTTAAGTGAAGATTTGGAGTCCTTTGTACAAGTCCCACACAATCTCCTCCCCTCCRTAGCAAGCAACATACTAAGTTATATTTTATGATCGTTAGCAAAGAACCAAAATTTCACCAAGAGAATATATGGTAGCAAAGAACCTCAGGGACTGAGTAAAGCTCACTTACATGCCAAAGAGGACTAGATGGTACACAAACTGTTTATCTGTTATATTGTCAGCAGAATTTCCTTGTTTCTAAAACATTGCTGTATTTTCCACCATCCATGTCTTCAGATAAAAAATGAACTGTATTTTTTTAAAAAAGTGGTCTGAAAGCAAGTTTTTCTTTCTTGTCTCCTTCAACAATGAAGGGGAAAGTTGTATCACTCTATTCTTTTTCTGAACACCTAAAAGGTTTTATTTCAGACGATGACAATTTTTATACAATTTTTGCATAAGGACTTCTATTTTTAACAAACTAGTTTGCCCACCTCAACCTTAGGTGAGTGCTTTTYGAGAATTTTCAAGCTCTTAAAACCAAACTTTAGCCAACCAACTTTAACTTTGGTTGGAAATTTTCTCCCTTTAAAGGAAGTCTTTGAAATGATCTGGAGTGGATTTACATGGTTTTTATTATAAAGAAGAGGGATTCAGACAAATGACTGTTGATAGAATACAGGACTACTGGCTTATACAATGCCTCTGAGATTTCTTACAATATAGAATGCCAATATTTCCAAGCCATCGTATTGCATTTTCCTTAACTTACAAGGAGGGCATATCAAACCAGTAAGACATGGTAAAAATGAAATGAAGAAATTAGAAAGCAAACAAAACATCATCTGATGAAAAATGTAAATCTCCAGCTCTGCTAGAGTTAATTTTAACCTTGTGTTTCAATATATTATATAAGGATAATATTTTTAAGAAATCACCTGGCAGCTTACTTATTGAAATTATTAAAAAGGGGAAAAGCAGACAAACTGCTTATTTACTGAATTAATATACAGAATTCTCCGAAATAAATATTTACTGCGTAGTCTGTAGCCATAGGAACTGGACCTGTTGACTCTTCTTCTTTKTCTCTTTGTTCTCTCCCTAAGTGCATTCATTTGTTCAGTTGTGGGCAAAATAAAAGTACTCTCAGAAAGCCAATTGACTGGACAAGTTCTGGATGGTGCTGGGACCAGTGGCAAGCTGTTAAGGTACTTTCCAGGGAGAATCACCTCAGTCCATGGAGGTATTCACTCCTGGGGAAGTGGCTTTTCTCCCTTCTCTCCTTGATTACTAGCTAAAAGCACTTGTGGTTGAGGCTTTCCTTGAAATCTCTTTCAACCAGCATTAGAGAAGTCTCACGGTAACACCAAAAAATAGCTCAGGAAGAGTAGGGCCTTGATCAGAACTTAAATCCTSTTGAGTCTCACTGGGCACTTCTTGGCCAAAGCATGAAATTAGTGTATTAATTAACCACAAAACAAAACACTATGGTTGATAATTACATGCGAAGCACTTTGCCAAAATACCTGTGAAGTATCTTGCTGGAATAACTCTGCCAGCCTTGATTTCAGCCCTGCATCACAAAGACATAGCTGTTACAACTMAGTTTTACAAGAAAGTAACTTGCAAGAGATCAGCCTATAATAATCCATTTGCTGCTAAACCTCATCCATAGTTATAAGATAATGTTTGAATCTTCAGTAAGAAACCTCCAAATTGAGACAGAAAAGGCTGTTAACAGAAATCATACTTTAAAACGTCACCTTACACTCTGCCTAGAAAGACAGGTTAGACATTACAGTTTTCCGTGGCAACATTAATCCAATTAATTACTTCATTTTGCTAGTAAATTAAGAAAGTAATATTTTTGCCGTTTTTGTAGATAGATATCTGCCTGTAACAAAAAGCGCTGATGGCCAAAGATAAATTGATTTAAAAAAAGAACCCCAAATCTGAATTATCTATTTCACTAACATCGTAGTGCTAGGAAAAAAATTAAAACATCACTTYCTGAATTGCATCCGCTTTAGTCACATTTTGTTATAGGTGTCAACTCTGTCATAATATCATCTGTCAWAACGAATTAGTGGAGAATTTAGTACTTCACTTTTAATGAAGAATAAGCTTGTACTGGCATTTCAATTTTCCTTCATCCTCTTGTTAGCACTTGATAAACGTTCTCTCACAAGCACTGCTGCTCTTCTGACATGTTGACTGCACTCCAATCTAGCAAATCTAGAGAAATCCAAGGCAGAAAGAACTCTGGTTTCGTTAAAGATTCTTGAGATCTCTGCAAGCTATTTTGATCTTATTGACTTATTGTGAAGGGATTTATTGCTTTTTTCTCCCCTCTTGAATAATGCCTTTGTTTTCGGTGGATGGGTATCCATATTAGCAGAGATTGATGAACACAAAATAGTATGTCAATAAAAAACATCTGAAGTGCTTTTGTATGCTTATACACATACATATATATATATATGTATCAAATATAGTAGGTATAAACAACAGAGGGRGTGAACTTTTTTTTTACTTAACTATGGGGTGTTGTGAATTTTTATTTAATATATACTTTTTTTGTCATACATAGGTCCATCATAAAACTGCACAGGGAGTAGTGCCTCTCTGAGCACACCGCCAGCTATGCATGATCTTCCAAAGCCACACGGCACCACCTCCTCCTAAGTAAGGAGCTCGGCTGCTGGAGCTGTCTCAAAGCTTGCCCAAAGCATGAGCAAAATTGCATTTCTGCCCCAGAAAGTGGCTTGGTCAGGCCACCCCTGTGAAGGTGGAAGAAGAGCAAGGTGGGGAGAGGCTCTGGGCACAGAGCCCAGGCGAGCTCAGGAGAGGCAGCCTGGTTGCTCCAAGTGGTCCCAGRACAGGCAGGACAGGCAGGACTGGAGCACAAGCTGCTGCTGAGAGCCAGTGCTCCTACAGCAGCACCCATTATCTCACATGGCATCTCCCAGCCCCAGCGACACCAAGCCTGACTGTCTGGCTCCCAGCATGGCTRGCTGGGCAGCAGAGCTGCCCCTTTCTCTGCCCTCCCCAGTCTGCCAGCCCCACCACATCCTTCGCTTAGGCAGAAACTAGCCCTGCCCTCACTAAAAGGAAACTATGCCTTTGGCTACAGTCAGTGGTACAGGAGGCTGAAAGGTAATAGAGAAACATTGGAAGTTGGGAACTACAAAAAACAAAGAGAAGGATACAGAAAAAGGACAGTGCTGTCGGGTCACTACTAGAAGGGAGTCTGCAGAATAGGAAGTAGTCAATAAATATTTATATTTTTTACTTCAGGAAAGAGACAGATAATGTATACATACCAGAAGACRATGACAATGTCGATGGTGATGATGAATGAAATAATTTCCCTTCCCAGTTCAGAAGGAAATCAAGTGGCAGCTCCAAAAGGCAGGTATTTTAAAATGGGTATGTTCAGATAACTTCTGAAAGAAACGTCTGAGGAGCTCGCTGAACTAATAGGAATTATTTTCAAAAGCTTTGTGAACTGCCAGAGGATGGCAAGAAAGGCCACACTGTGCAATACTTTAAAAGGATAAATGAGTTGACCGGAGTATTTATAGATCTGTCAGCCTAATATCCGTTCTGGACAAAATAACTCAGGAGCTGACATGGGACTTCAGTTAGAAAAAGCTGAGGGAACTGGGCAATATAGCTAGCGCCAATTATTATGTTGAAACTAGATCTTTCAAATTCAGTTATCTAGCATATAGATACCATTGGATCTAGCTTTGTTACTAAAGGTAATAATGTTTCTGTAATAGGCTTAGATTTCTACAGGACATCTGCCTTCATATTGCATGACATTCTGCTATGAAACTGGAATGATAAAAACCAGCACTGCATACATTAACTAGATTAAAATCTGGCTGGAAGATTTCAACATATGCTTGCAGTGAGGGAAGACTCATTGAATGGGTGTCTTTTTACTGTGTCCCACAAGGATCTGTTCTTAGATTTTACCAGTTAGCATTTAATTAGTGACCTGAAAAAAGAAAATATAAAATCATTACTAATAACATTTGCAAATGACAGAAAGATTGGGAGACAAATTACTAATATAGAATGATCTAGGTCATTCAGTAAACTGGATGTAAACAAATAAATATAGAGTTAAATACACATAAATATAAACTCCAAGGAACTAAAAATGCAGCTCATACAGGATATCTGACTCCATTCTAGGATGCAGTTACTGGCTTGGGGATTGCAATAGGTGCGCATTAAATGTGGTGCTGTGGCTAAAAAAAGAAATAGAAACATTTTTAAATATGTTAATAAGTTCAATACCATACCAATGGAGAGATTATACTACATTTTCTTCTTTTTGACATTGGTATGACTGCTACTACAATAATGTCCAGTAGTCAAGACGTTGAAAAACTGGTGACTTTTCAAGGAGTAGCCATGAAAATCATGAAAAAATAAGAAGACATTACTTAAAGAGCTATTCAAGGACTCAGTCTCCTTTTCTGATCAAAAAACTTCTCCAGAGCAAGAACCAAAAGCAATCATCAGGGAGCTTTTAATTCTAGGAGGAGTGAAATTCTAGAAAAACATCCCAGCAGAGCTACCGATATCAAAAAGTTTACCAAGCTGGGGTTTTAAATAGGTTAAATGTATACACATACGATGTGGGTAGTCCATGAAGAGGATGTTTGAAGAACTAAATTTTGAGTTGGACTGTATCTCAGGAACTTTCTGCTCAAGTGACAGCAAAGCTGGACCTCTGCCTCTGCTTTGCATTCCTAGAATGTGTATCTTATTTCAAAACAGGAAATGATCTCATGTGATCATGGTTTCTAGAGTACTTATTTTAAAAAGAGGAAACTCTCAACTTAAACACAGCAGAGCTGCCACTTAGCTGTAACATGCCCCCATTGCTTGTCAGCCCAGTACATGGCTTCTTGAGCAAGAAGTGTCCAAGCAGGGCTCTGTTCATTAGAGGGCTCAGTGCTGTAATTCCAGATTAATTAGAATTACACTTCTCAGTACTTGACTAGCTGTTTTTTGATATGCTAGTGCTCTTAACTCTGATGTGCTATTTTTGAAAGCCCTGGCATGCCAACACCACAAACTCCGCGAGGCCTCTGTGGAGATAACAGCTCGAGCSAAGCAGCGCAGCTCTCATCAGGGAAGTGGGTGACCAGCCTCCACTCTTGACATGAGAGGCTGTGAAACCACATCTGCCTCTCAGGAGAGTGACTTGATCACAGTGCAAGCGGGTGTTTCTTGAGCTGGACCAACGAATATTCCAATAGTTCTTGCAAAGTACAGCAGTGTAACGATTGCCAGTGAGGCTTCACAAAATGATACTCCAGTCTTCGCAGAGGAAAAGTTGATTCAGAATCTCTTCCAGGTAGTATGATCAGTGAGATAACATGTACRATAAGAAACACCATCATGTTTCACACTACATCTCTTACTAAAAGCACCACAGAATAAAACATTTTTAAAATGTTGAAATATTTTTTTCATTTGACCCCAAAACACATTTTTCCATGATAAATAAATAACCACCTAACTCTCCAGCAGAGTTGTAGGCAATCGTTCTTTCACAGGAGCCAGCTAAAKGTAAAATGCCCCTCCACTTTTTTCCTCCATGTAACTGCAGATCATATCTGTATCCCTCTTGCCTACTGGTTCTTATTCCCTAGTTAGCAGAGAAGCAGAATATCTTGATTCATAATGCATATACTCTGAATAACATCACAACTGCAGAAATTAGGGGTAAAATGTCTTTGTTTGCAGGTGCACATTATTCCCATCCTCTTGTTCATTTAAGTGTGTGCCTTTGCCTGTTGGTGCTCCTGATTAAAACAAGTAGAACATTTTTTCCCTTTATTCTAAATAACAATGGCCTCTGTCACCGCAAAGATAACCAGTAGCAGCATAAATCCAGGTTTCCCTGAGACAGAAATTCAAATGCACATTACCAGGAAGTAATTCTTTGTAAAGATTTACATTTTTAAAAAATCTATCCCTGAAATTCTTCTGTATAAAAGAATGTAGACTTCCCCCATATACATACACCACGTTCATTTGCATTGAAATGGTGTAATAACTATACCCACAACCTGTTCCTACAGAAATAGTGGCAAATCTTCCACTGACATCAATGGGATCTGCTTGAAAGTGAATTGCATTTTTAGACAAAAATAACTTACAAGAATAAAAAGCTAATTATGATCTACTTGTGATGACTATAAAACTGTTTTCAAACTCTYTGCCTTTGCCTGCCTAAAAACTAAGCTTTCAGGCTAGCTCAGACAGTCTTTTTTCTGCTCTAAAGAAAATATACTTCCCAGTGACTGAGGATGTGACCATCAATTTTGCATGATCCAGAGATTCAGATGCAACATCTGGTTGTTCAAATTACTGAAATATGATGGCTTGTGGTGAAAACATGAGAAGAATAGTACTAAAGGAGAGAGATTTGGCAATATGTATATGCTTTTCTACGAAGCAATAGCTTTAGGAAACAATAAATGGTCTATTGAGCTTCTCAGGAAGTGTTCTAGGTATCAGTGTAGATTCTGAAGTACAAGCCTGGAAGAAGAAGCTGTAGGAAAGACTAGGATAACTTGGTATGGGAAAATAAAGGCTATGATTTTTAGGGGAAGGGATGGTGAGACCCAGAATTAGAGGCAAAGCTGATTAGAAGTTTCCTACGGAATATTTCCTCTCATTGGAAGATGTAGAGTCAATGAAATGAAGTCTTTCTATCAGAATCTCTTTATTTCAAGAAATTTTTCCTCAAAAGGCTACCTAGTGTTGTTACAAGCACCCTCCAGTTAGCCACCTACAAGGCTCTGCTGGCTGTGTAATGAGCCCTCTCTTTTCAATAATAAAGTATATATAGTATTTATTCTGAATATGAGCTAAAACTTGTATTTTATTTTTATTTCTGGTTCACAAAATACTAAGTATTCTGTAATTTAACTTAGTATTTATTGGAAGCTAAACAGCATCATATAGCTTCCCCGGAAGTTAAGAAAGTTTGTACTGGTACAAAGAGGCTGCCAGTATCAAAATGCCAGTAGCCTTTTACAAGAGAAATCTCGGTGTGATGGAGGCACAGAAACACTGCTTCTTTCTGTTTCCACTGTGTGCATTATTTTCCTGCATGTATTATGATAGAAGCATTATATCAGTTTGTGAATTTGAAGGCATACAAATTAGCTCTCAAATAAAATTCATTTAAAAAAGAGTGGAAATAAATCCAGGTGAAATTTACCCCAATGTAATTCAGTTTCTAGTAAGTGGATGGATAATAAAAGCAAAACAAATAAAATACTTAAAAATAAATCCTAATTCCTACATGAGCAAATACAATAAACTTTCAGCATTCAATTAGCTGTCCAATTACCTTGATCTTCTATTTACAAACTCAAATAAGGTAGCCTAGCTAATCAGTTATTTCAGCACTCCACTGTAAATTAAGAAAGACAGAGGTAACTAACTTTTATATGTCTCCTCAAAGCAGCACATCCAAAATTTTGCCCTTTTTCTCCAACTGGCTGCAGCCTCTTGTCAGCCTACCCGTCAGTTTTCATAATCTTCTAAAGTGCAYAGTTCTGAGGCTGTTTGGTTTCCCTCTAGCTTAATATAGACCTTCACAAGGTTTATAAATATTTGGGGTTTTATCTAAAAAAGCCTATCCTTAATATGAGATAAAGCAGATCATGATTAATCCTGCAAGGCAGTGAACACATCTGGAATGTGGGCAACCCTCAGAAACTATGCCCTGTAAGTATATGATTAATTCTTGTCTTCCATAATTCAAGGGTTTAATGTTAAGTCAGGGCTCACATGCCTTTTTGTATCAAGGTAGAGCATCCTGCACCCTGAAGGATCTTCCCATAGAGTCAGGTGTATAGCTAAATTTCTGTCAATAGCTAAACTCACATTGGCTTCGTCAAAGCAGAATCATTGTCCTGAATCTAAATACAGATGTATTGCCAGAGTTTTAAAGAGTATTTTGTTATTCGTATGTCCTCAGGATACGAACTATAAAAAGCACTGATGTGTCTTAGGATATTTGTGGTACCAGGACATTTCTGCTTCACACTTCACAGGCAACACCATGGCTATGACAAAAGTGAACTACATTATTTCATGTACATTTTGACTCACTAGAAAAGGCACAAGTAGGTGAGACAAGGGCACCGAGTTTTCAAAYTGACTATACTTTAAAATGCCTTGTAAGAGCACATTAAGCTGTTCACTGCATCAAGGTTGCCACCAAATGTCACATCTATGCCAGAAGGTATCAATGTCCATATTTTCTGTGTTAAATTTTCAATGAATATTCACAGAATTCGCTATTGCATTCCTTTTCTGAAAAACTGCTGAGTAAAAATATTAATTACTGTAGTTACTAGTTTCTTGTTTTCTTCCATAGTGTCTTTTTATTTTGCAAATGCTGCCAGATGAATTATATCCTTTTACACACAAAGTAGCATTCTAATTAGTGAAACCATGAGAAGAATATCACTGAATCCTTTCAGAACACTTGCTACTCTTCGCAGGCACACAAACCAAGACTGATGTTAGGAGGAAGAGGACAAGTGCAATATAAAGTCCAGATATTTCTAAGAGCAAAAGAAGAACATGCTCAGAGTCTGACCTTGACATTGGAGGAAGAACAGGGGCTGGGCCTAAAGGGGAGAGGACAAGCACATTCACATATGGGGGCAGCTCTGAGGTGAAGGGAGTAGGGAGACGAGGAGGAGGAAGCAATACTCTCCTCCTGCCTTCRCCCCTAGAAGAAGAACAGAGTGCAGAGCCCATGGTATTTTGTTYCGGGAGCTCTGCACTGAAAACTCTCTTCCTACTCTCCGGAATTACAGTTCCTGATATATTTGTAAGCCCTTCATTCTCCTGTCACAGAAAAAAATGTATAAAACATCATCTTTTTCTCTACTAAAATAGGCCTATTATAGACATTAATAATGGTGAGGGTCTCCAGTTGGAACCTCACTGCTCTGACAGAGGAAGACCTGCCAAAGCAAAAGAAAGAACCAGAACTACTTTTAAATTAAAAAAAGAAAACAAAAAAAAAACCCAAAAAAAAAAAAAAAAAAAAAAAAAAACCAGTCCTAATGAAGACACAATAGAGTATTTTCTGCTTCTTCTTTTCTTTTCTTTTTTTTTTTAATGCGGTGAAATGTTGTGTAACATGTCAGAAGAAAGATTCCAGACTGCAGATGAATGGTATTCATGTAACCTTTGTGTATTTTGCAGCTGCGCTAAGTACTCCTCTTCCATTGGTATTCCTATCCAAGACCCATAGCGGAAGAGCATAAAGAGAGACACCCTCTGTACAGCCAGGATTCTTAAAGAAACACCTTAAAAACAAGATGAGAAGTCCCCCTGAGAAGGAGCTGCAAGTCAATGCTGGTTAGAAGATGGTTTATGGGTAAAGGAGGTTAAAGAAAAAAGGAGGAGGAGTTAAAACGAGGTTAAAATGATGGTTTATGGATAAAAGAAGGCAAGACCCAAGGCACCTGAGCTGAAATAAAAAAAGGTCAGGATAATACGGTATAAATACATTCAAAATTATTACTCAGAAATATTTTTTAAATCAATTCAGATGTTTTCTTTCGCTACTCTGCTGAAATCAATGGAATTACAGGAGATGTAACTCAGCATCGAATCCAGACTAATTACTCCACGTCACGAGAAAAATCAGTGAATATTGACAAAATACTAAATTAGAAGAATGCATGCAAATTGCAATAACAACGGAATAACTTTGACTAGGGGGAATGTTTAGTCTTGCTTTTCTTTTCCCATGGAATCAATATCAACAGCACAGGATACTTTGAATTTTCTTATACAGCTGAACAGATGAACGAACACGAGTGTTAAACTACTGTTCAAATTAAGCACTTCTTCCTACCTGCTTACTTAATCAAACCCATTTATAAATGAATAAGATTTAATGCCAGAAAAAAAAAACAGCAGCTCTTTTTGTCTGACCACCTGTACAGAGCCACCTTATGTATTAACTCAAGATAACACTGCGGTGTTCAGCAGCTTGCATTTGACTAAAACTGTTCTGGAACGTCTGCAGTAAATCTTGATTCTATGATATCAAAAGACTGRAAATTTATCACTTTCTGCAGTCATTTGTCCTAGTGGTTAATCACCTTCACAGGTGATTAATTTATGTCTTGTTTCTAACAGAATTTGTTCACTTACTAGCATTGTTACTTGTTATGCATTTTACCATTAGGTTACAGAGCCCTTCAGTTCCTCTTATTTCTGTTTGCTTAGGAGAGACTAAACATTTGTTGATTAATCAAGCTGGGTCTCTTTTTGATAATCAAATAGACTAAGCCCTTTTAGACTTCTTGCTATGAGATATTTTTTTCAGTCTTCAAATAATTTTAATCTCCATCCCTTTTCAATAGTTTAACTTCCTTTTTAAAGTGTTGATAGCAGAACTGAACAGAAAGTAACAAAATAAATTCAATTAATGTCTTAGAGTGAGGCAAAGGTCCTATTCTCTGAAGCATGACATTAGCATTTTGTATTTTTTGTTTTTTTGATGCAGCGGTTTGAACTGAGCTCCTGTTGAGCTGCTTCTCCTTGGTGACTGTATACTATGTTTAGGACTTCTCCTTTCAGAGGCACAATCCGTGTCCTGGGCAAGTGGTATATGTGCCTTATTTCTGCATGTATGGCAGCTCCTGATGTTCAGGGTCCCAGTCCTTTATTTCCTATTTTGTACTTCTCTCCACCCCTGCCACAGCCAGGCCCAGCCAGGCTCCTGTTACTTCTGAAATGCTCAGAGAGACTTTGCCAGCTGAACTAAGCAAAAGTGCAAGGCTTTACAGAAAAGAAACAGCCAGATAAACCACACTTACATTTACAAGGGATAGGCATGTACAACAGTTTACAAACATGTGCACTTGCACAGTGTCAATGCATTTGCTGTCTATCTGAAATCACGTTGGGCAGTGAATATGTGGTCTTCATTGTGGCAGGTCTCAGRTACATTCTGGATCTAGGTCTAGGTGACTGGCAGTGCCACGCTGCCATTTAATACGCATGGACTGAGCTGTTGGATGTTGGAGTCATTGTCAAACCTGACAGTGGACACAGAATGGTTTTCATCAGGTGTGTATCCACCTAAAAGAGAACGTCTAAGGCTTGGATGAGTCTTATTTACAAGGGAATGCATAGACATCTGAGGACCATGGTTTTGAGGGGAGAAGGGAACAAAAAGACTAATGAAAAGGCACACCGATGAAACCTGCTTGAAGAAGAAACTGAAGAAACTACAGAATAGTGTGTTGTGGCTACATGATACCCAGGCTGCCGGGAACAYTGTTTGGCTAACTCCCTCTTCTCAAAATTTTGTACACTTTTGTTCCAGCAGAGTGACTGCACTAGCTCGGCCCTTTGCTTCATAAACCCATGRAACTTTCAATCTGATCCTGAAGTTGAGTTTTTCATCTCTTGGAATTATGGCCTGACAAATAAGGGCATCCTCCGAGAGAATGCTGTTGGCACAGTACTTTTACCCATTCTATCCAGCTCAGTAATTGTAGATTTTAACTTTCCAGTCTCACAATTCATTCTACCAGTTTTAGCAATGCTGATAATATAGCATACTTTGACAGCACCATGAATATCCAGTTTCATGTATTTGCTGCTCAGGCTCTTAGATTTATACACATGGAGCCTGCASTAGGGAAATACGTACTCATTAGGAGGATTACTGTCTTTCAATACTCAGCAGTTAACACAACTGCTACAGTACTCTACATGCCAAATTTCTTTGTGCTTAAGCTTCTCCACCAACACCATGCGGGTAGAAAAGGTTTATATAAATCAGCACGAAATATTTGCTCAGTAGCTGATAATTAATTACAAATTCATCTTATATATTCTACTCTATATAGGAGGAGATAGTCAAGGTTCAATGGAGCTTGGCCAGACATTGTAAGAAAGAATTTATGAACATTCATTCAGATTTCAAATGGCTGTCACTTCGGCAATATTTATGCCTGGTTCTTAAAGTTGTTTGCCTGGACTAGTTTTGTTTGAATAAATTTTTAGGGAATTACTATCTTGTACAAATATACATATCCACAGATAAATAAGAATGTAAGTTGCTGCTCAAATGATTGCCAATAGCGACTGCATTTTAGAAAATGAAAGTTTGCTCACAAACAGCTTGCAAACAGAAAGAAGGGTTATGTTCACTGGGGAATTCATTTGGAAGCAAGTCTAGTAGCCTTCTAGCTGGAAGGAAAAAATTATGTGTGTATGAGTATCCTCAAATATCTAGGCAAGTGCAACACTCCCTTCATGCATTTTTACACTACTTTCAATTAGCTGTTAGATCCTTCTAACTGCAGGATGTACAAGCTCTGTAGATTTTTAGTGCCCTGTGAGGAATGTCACCTCCCTAACCGAGGATGTCAATATCTGAGAATGGTGGTGAACCCCATGCAGGATCCGTGGAACTCAACAGAGAACCATCAACTACCTTCAGCGTGCATTGGGCCAAGGGCCTTGCAGCTGCATTTACTCTCTGCACCAGCATAAAACATGATCTTCCCTGCTTTGTCTACTAGAACTGTAAAAATGCCTGTCATCACAGCATTTCTATAAGGTTTTAAAGGGACTCATAAATCATTGCTGGATGTTAATAGAATATGACGATCTTTTATGCAATTTGTTTAAAAACAGTCATGAAAGAATATAAATGAAAAATTTTCAAACCAAGGACAATACTGTTGTGTAACACACAGCACGACTTTTCAGTAAAATGAAATATCTGTCACCCAGTTTTTTGATAGGTGCCAGCAATCCAGGTAGGCGCATGTCACAAGAGAAGAGAACAGCTTGCGATACACAGTACTTTTTCATTAAAAAGCACCCCACATGTCACAAGAAGATAATAACAACCCTAGCTCTATATGCAGGCTATAGGTAAGATAATGGAAAATGAAGGAAAATCTTACATACTGTGTATTGATTTCCTTTTCAGGTGCTTGTTGACTGATCTGCTCACTGAACCCACAAAAGAAGAATCAACTCTTGATTGAGACTCAAGCAGTATACAAGCCTTATTGAGATGTAACTATCAAAAAATCAGTCTGTAATCATGAGTATACTTTTTCATCTTTGGAGTGAAAAAGATATATATGAAATAAGAATCAGTAACAGTAATATTTAATTTAAAACAAAAGAAATTACATAAAAACTCAAAAGCTAGTTTCAAGGAAATTAAAAGGAGCAGCTAAAAGAATAAAATACTAACAAATTACATGGAGACTACTTAGACATGAGAGGCTGAGAGTATTTTTATATGTTACTATTAAAAAAGAAAACTCCAAAAGGAATAAAAAATCCAGCATGGTTAAATAAAAAAGTAATTTTCCTAAAGATATTAGAGCAGAAGAAAAAAACACAAATGCTTAAAGGAATGGAAGTTGTGCCCTAATGAGCAAAAGAGAACAGAATGTGCTCTGGCAAATGAAATATAAAACCACAATAAAACAAGATGAAACAATTCTGAGACATAAAGGCGTAGATTTAAATAATCCAATATTCTGCAAATATTCCAGAAATGGGAAACTTGCCTGAAATTCCATAATAACCAATTACATAAAAGGAGCACTCAGGGAAGATAAAACCATAACAGAAAAGTTTAATTTTTTGAATCTGTGCTGTCTGTGAAAAGGGCTAGGATGTTTCTCATAAAAAAGTAATCTCTTATACAGGTTAAGTCTGAGCAATTGACTCACAGTGTCAATAGAATGTATTTTAGAACAAATCAATACGATGGACTTTAACAAATTGCCAGTACCAGCTAGTTTTCAAAACAGAATCCTTTTGTGGTTCATTACTGCCAATTAAATTTATATTTTCACATGTCGTTTTTTTTTAATAATTTATTATTTTAAAAAGCATAGAGTGTAATCCAATGAGCAACAGACTTATGATTTCTGCATGAGGCTAATCGGTAGGAACTATAACAAAAAGCAGTATTAACGGACAAGTAAATAAATATGCCATATTAGGGGGGAACCTGCACAGCTTTTTCAGAGAAAAAGCATACCTTGTATGTTTACTYGAGCTCTTCAGTAGAGCAGATAATCATATGATTGATGCTATAGGATAATTGGAATTTCAGAAAGCTTTTGATGAAGTCTCTTACTAATGGCACTCATAGAAATATAGTTACTACTGGATAAAACAGAAGACCCTGCTATGGATTAATAAGTGGCTAACAGATAYGAAGCACTGTTTAGGAAATAAATTCTGTGTTAATAGATAAAGAGAAATGCATGTGAGGAAAAAAACTGAATAATGGCCTCTGAAGTAGTCTTTACTATTTAAGAAAAAGGGTTTTCATTAATTTTAAAGCATTTTCTGATACCTCATTACATGGTGGTAGCTAAAAAGTCAATAGACTACTAGCTTACTATAAAAGATCTGAGGGCAATACAGAAGAGACTAAAGTATAAATAGATCCAAAGTATAAAGTATAAATAGATTCAGAAAAAGATTAGTCAAATTCATAGAGGAAGGGCCCATCAGTGGCTAGAAAGCCTGGGACTTAGGAAGTTTCTACATACTGAAGCTGTGAAGGTTCACTCTGTGTACACCCTGCTCTTATACTCATCTTCTAATATTCAGCACACCCATGGCTGGAAAACCAACACAGCAGTTTTAAGACTTTTTTTCCCACATAAAACAAATATCACTACTAGAGCTAATATTACTGCCTTTATATATGAGGTTCTTAGACAAGCTTCTTACACGTCATTTATCAACAGTGTGAGTTATTCTAATCAGGACAGAGTTTTACATAAYGGCTATTATCTTGTAAATATTTCTTCATTGGCAGAGTAATAAGGTTGACCTGAACTCTGTTAATATCAGTGAACTTTATGCTGCTCTAGGGCCCATAAGCAGTTGCTCATGGGCAGTAGAGACTAGACAAGAACCAGGGCCCATCAGGCAGGAAAGGCTACAATCGCTTCCATGACCACATTTTCCTGTCACCTCTGTCAACAGTGACATTGGTCCTGGATTGATAGGCAAAAAACATTTTCTAGAAACTGTGTTTCAGTTTTGTATTAGTCATAATAATCATGACCACAATACTAGTGTTTAGGAAGGGAGTCGTTCCGAAAATTTTACCAGTAAAACCAAGCTAGTTATCCACTGCCTGAAATCCATGTGTTGTGCTTCCACCTGGCTCTTGCAATGCCCTGTAGCACAGAAAACAGCAGGATTGTTTCATTAGCTGAAAAGCAATTGTAGTTCATGTTCAGTCAGTCCCTGGCCTTGCTGTTCCGGCTGCCAGCAAGGGTGTTAATTAGTGCCATCTGCAATGGTGGCTCCCGCTGTGAACACCTGCCACCTGGAAAATATACTGAAACAACCAGGTTGCTTCCCACAGGTCCACGAGCACCAGTCAGTGATGACTTTGATCCGTACTGTCCTGGACTGGGTCTGGATTAGTAACTGCCAGTGGGATGCTTCTAGTCTCCCACTGCAGGTACCATTCATGGACCCGACAGTGCCCCGAAGAGCCTTTCTCAACAGATGACACTATGTGTAGTTACCTAGTCACACATCACATAGTTTGGGGCTTTCTGTCTGAGAAATCTAAGTGTAAGCAACTTCGTATTATGAACCATATGTTCAAAGGAATATTATAGAGTCATTTTCACACAGCTTGTTCAGAAAGCCGAGGTCATTTAATTTCTTTACAACAGTTTTAACTGAGGGAAGAATCCTGCAGCAGTTTACAAGGACCATGGGACATACAAATCTAAAAGCAAGGGGATAATGCAGAAAACTAGAAGTAACTGACACAAATGAACCTATGGTGTCAACTGATATATATGAACTCTAGTAATATTTCTGAGAAGGCAGGCAGAGAACTTAGATGAGTCTTTTGAGTTGATTTAACTCATGCAGCTGTCAGTTGTGCAGCTGAAAAGCTAGATTATTAGTAGTGCTGCAAAGCAATATATTTTCGAGAAGGAATTTCTCTTGAACCTCTATGGTGTTTTTCAGCCACAATAATTTTGCCAGCATCAATCAATATAAGTGATTCTTCCAGCATAATAAATATATTTAATTTGTCCAATGCAGGGAAGACTCTAGTCTCCACTTGTTTTAAAGTTAATTTCTGTTTCCCTTAGAACTTATTTCTCTACTTTTTCTCTATTACAAAGCCTTTGGTGATGGTTAGTGAGGGTGATTAAATAGAGAAGAAAATAGACCAGAGTATGCATTTTTGAACACACATTCAGACATAGTTCACATTTCGTAACTGTTAATACCAGTAGACTTGTTTATGAATTCTGAAATTTCAAACCTTTGAAATGGAACTGCTGTTCATTATTAGTTGACCACAATTTTATTAGAAAGTATCAATCATTCAGTGACACTACGGAATTAATCATATACCATTATTAAAGATAGTTGTAGGAACACCTTGTGATAAATTAAACACAGCCCTCTTGCATGAAAGTTATTCCTCCAAGTCATTCAGTGGATAATTAAAACTATCAGGCTAAGAATTCCTGTGGTTTGAATTGGTGCAATTGCTTTGAAGCTATGTATGAGAAAAAAATCTATGTCAGTGCATTTATTCAAATATCAAGAATAATTTCCCTTGAATATATATTTAATTATATATAATATTTAATGCTTTTTTACATTTATGTTTTGTACCAAGGAATAGAAACATGGTTCCTATATATTTCTTGGGAGAGTATGTAAGTGATGCATTTTGACATATTGCCCCACTTATCTTTAAAAAGAAATATTTACTAGCACATCCAGAGCTAGTTTGCTGACTTCTGCCAAAAGAGCTGTTCTACCTGTGATATTTGCAAATAAGTGCAAAGATCAATCTCTTCCATCCTTTTACTAACAAGTAAAACGATGTTTACRAGTGTGTGTCACTACAGTGGAGAATGTGTGGCAGTCTGGTTATCAAAAATCTTTGTGAGGATAATTAAATCTCCCACCCTCTACTTTGATCTGAAAATCTTTACAGTTACACCATCTGTTTCATCATAGTTCATTCTAAGCCTTTTACTCAAGCAAAAGGAAGAATCTCGTAATAGAAATCTGATAAAATTGATGGAGGCCAAAAACATCTCAGTGCTATGAGTAAAATTAATCTACAAACAACCAGATTTGGGTGCAGTTAACTGAAGTGGCCCATTTCCAAATATATTTCTATGAGATCCATACATTAATCTGTCAAAATGGAAATTTTGTTTATAAATGGGTCTTTGTATACTGCATTGCAAGAATAGTCTATAAATACCAAAAGATATCCAAAAAGATCTATTCCGCACATTCAGATTTTGCATACACAGAATCAAAGATCTTACATACATTTTATAATGCTAACATATATGCAATGATTCAAACGAAAAGCCAGGTTTCCTTCACTAGGACAGGCACTAAGCATTTCTCTTTGCTTACCTAGAAGTTATATTCTTGGAAAAYGGGGTAGTAAAAAGGCTTCTCACASCATYKTCTCTGCTGCTTTTCGTATAAGGGAATAGCTAAAGGTGAGGGATTTGGTGGATACTCAGCACTGATTACTAGACAGTGTGTAGGCTTCTTGTGGGTTTTAGAAGTCGATACGACATACAGCAATCATATAACTGATCCAAATTTTCTGGAGATCAACCCTGCCATTGAGGTGCCTTCACAACCAGAGCAGCGCAGAGCTGATGCCTGCCATGTCCCCTCAGCATTTCTTGCCTTGTACCAACATGCACCCAGAGTCTGTTCTGGGAACAAGGARGAAAGCGACCCATATCTCTTAACAGTTTTACCGAAATGACTAGTGGCCGCTGAACAGGTTCTGACTGACACCTAACTCTGAAGTTATCTCACTGAAGATCAGAATATCTCACTTGGAAAACAGCCTTTAGTAAGGACGGCACATTATGCCCTAAACTATTTACYACGCTCAGAAAGAGTGAATAAGACCTAAATTCAGGAGAACACATAGGATTGTGCACAGTTTAATACATGTGCTTTTAGTTCCTTTGATTTCAATCGGATGCCTCTACTTGGAGTTAGATATCCACTTGCATGCATTTGTGAATAAGAATGACTTCTAGGTCTAAGAACTGAGAAGATGTACACATGCCAAGAGCTCCAAACTGAATTATTTTTGAAGAGTTATTAAAAAAAAAAAAAAAAAAAAAAAAAAAAAAAGTAGCCTTGAAAATGCCTTGCAGCAGCATTTATACAGTCACACAGATTTCCATGGGGACAGTTTTCTCACAGCATTTCATGACTACTTAAAAAATGCACTTTCATGATGTGCAACTATGCTCAGCTGGGATATGTAATAATCAAACATAGTAGCTTGCCATAGTAGCTTGTTTGTTCTTGCATATATRGCTTTATATGCCAATTTTAATCTAAAATGAGCTATGTGGGCCTTTGGAAAAAAAAATTGTTCATTAACACAGAAGTTTCTACCCAAGTGCTTCTTTTTCTTTTTCTCAATAACTAATGGTGGAAAAAAAAAGGAATGGCATACTTCCATGCAATTTAATTTAGCAATGTACAAAGATTGTATGTGGCTGAATGCTGTCACTACTAATGGCATTAACAGGTGGAGAATAAATTTTCACATACTAAATGCAAAGATGGATGCTCAGAACTAATTAAAAGACATCATGCTACAGATGGGGTGACTTTCACTATCTTTATTCTGACTGCATGTTTAGACTTCATATTAAGAAATGTAGGCACTGAATTGTGTGGTATTAATTTCTGATCTTTATTAAAAGTGTAATCTTGCATATTGTTGTTATTTTTCAGATTCAAATAATTCAAACTAGAAAATAGTTGTGAAGGAAGGGGAATAGAGGAGTTGAACTGTCTGAGATAGAGCTCATCACCTCTGGGTTGTTTCTGTGATCCTGCCCCAGGTCAGTGTTAACTGAAGAGCACTGCTATCTGACACAGGTAGTCACATTAGTTAGTGGTCTCATTGCATCCCCTTGTGGTTGGGTGGCTACAAGAGCTGAGGGTTGTCCATCCTCATGAGAACCAGGGACTGAGAAGAAACTGAACAGTGGTTCTGTTTCCAAAAGGCAATCGGGCGAGATCTGAAGTACTCAGAAGGTGGAACAACTAACTTTTTTCCTGGTGAAAAACTGTGCATTTCCTAGGAATATGCCTGTTTTTCACACTTGAAGTGGTTCTCCAAAACCATGATACTGTAGGATTCCTCCCAGCACATTTTGCAGTCCACCACAAAGACCATGTAGTCTATGAGGCTATGTAGGCCCGTGAGTAAGAGTGATGGTGAAGTGGGGACGTGTTTCTAACCAYGCTTTAGCCCTGTATTTGCAGACATAGCATGGATGGAGCAGCCCCTGTTTACACAAATTATTATTCAGAGTCGTCCTGTGTTGGCTACTTAAAATGAGTCCACCTTTAATACACCAGCAAGTAGATCCCTCACAGAGAATGCATGAGATTTTAAACAACAGAAATGTAATCAACTTATACCAATTTTCATGAGCACTAATTTCACTTTAAATTGAAAAAATAAGTCTTTGGGATGTATGTAATTACATTTGGGAAATATGGAGGTTTACTATATTACTACATATTTCCAGCAGAGTTTGTAGCTTAAAGGATATAATAAAGTTTTAGCAGGTACAGTTAAAAAAAAAAAAAAAAAGAAAATATGAAACTGGAGCTAGATCATGTGCAAAATAAGGAGACTGTTTTCTTGTGGGATAGAACTGATCCATTATTTTCCAAAGTATTACTCCAAATAGTATAAAAATATCTTGCAACCAGCATTTCTTGTTAGTAACATATTTGTAAAAATGGACAGATATGAATTAAAATGTCTCACAAGCAATGAGTGAAATTGCTACTTACGACGATCTTTTAAAAAAATGAACAAATAACCCTCATAATCTATTATCCTGTCCAAAAGAGATAAGTCCTACTAATGTTAATGARTTATATCCATACACAAAGAGAGAGAAAGAGCAGATCCCTTAGCTAATGTGAATTAGCATAGCTCCCCGGAAGTGTATTGAAGAGAGATAAGGCGATTTACCCCAACAATGCATTTACCCCTTTGATGTTTATTTTCTGCCCTGGCTTGCCACAAGACCTAATCACATCTGCCAGCAGCAAAGACTCTTAATAGCTTATTTTTAACTCGTTAGAGCAGTTCGGTTTTTCATCTGTGACATGGCATGAAATGAACTGCGAATGTCAGGTCATTGCTTCCTGCTCTTGTATCTTTTCTCTCAAACTTGCACCACGTTCACGTTTTAACTGTCCAGTTTAATTCAATTCACCTTTGAATGTTATATTTGCAACTCTTACTGAAGATTCTTTTTTTATATTATTCATAACGATGTATATTCTTAACATTTTTTTACTTAGCCATCTCTTTGAAAATAAAAGTAGAGTCAGCTCAGTAACCAGAGGGAATCATAAATCATTAAAAAGATTTAGTCAAATGAAGAGAGTAATTGTAAAGATATAGCAATAATATGATCAGGTTTGTAATTCTGTACTTTAAAATCCCATTTTCAGGACCATAACTGGACTATAGAAATGTCTCAGCAATATATCACAAAAGTTTGCCTTCTCTCAAATCTGATTACTTCTGTAATTTATGTTGGTCCGTCTTGCTTGGTTGTAAACCAAGATCTCCTTTTTAAAATACCTTCGCTTCCAATACTCTTCTCTTCAATTTAAAATTCATAACACCTGTTGATTATAAGCAAACTGAACAGAGCAATATTTTCTACTATTACTCAGGCTACATGAAAACGTTTTTGACCTGACTTGCTGACAGAATAGCCATTGGYCTTTATCTTTCACAGGACATTCCTCTGCACAGACTGCAGGGACGGGAGTAAGATTTTCAGGGCTCTTTCTTCTGTATTCACGGCTCCAGAAAGCGGGTTCACAAGCAACAGAACTCGCAGCTGCTGCGGGAGTACCCCGCTCAGCTCTGGCTCCGTTTTCGCTCGGGCAGACATGCCAAACGTGCCGTGCTTGTGCGTGAGCCCTGTCAACCCGCCCCGCAGAGGGGCTCCAGCCTTGCGCCGGCGCTGCTGACCGCGGCCGGGGACGCTCGCAGCCGGTGGCTGTTCGCTTGGCAGCGAGTGATTCATCCCCGCGTGTGCATGAAGGCCGGGGCCAGGCGGGACAGCCACGGAGCCGTCCGGGACCGCGTGTGCTTTCTTCAAGGCGCTGAAATCCCTCGAGTTTCCTACGGCCGGCGGGATGCCCGGGCCAGGCGGGACCGGGGCAGAGCCGCCCGACTCCGACCCCGACGGCGGCCGCGACCCGCCCCGCACTTTCCCCGCTGCTCCTACGCGCCTCCCCGCTGGGGCCGGAGGCCGAGCCCGGGGGAAGCCGCCTCCCACTCCTCCCCCCGGCGGCGCCGCTCCCCTGTACCTACCTTCCGTGTGGACGGCGGAGACGTAGGTCCAGTTGTAGCGCTTGACGATGTCGAGCATGGCCCGGGCTTGCAGCGTGTCGGAGGGGACCACCCTGAGGAAGTATTTGTAGAGCGTTTTGTCGCTCAGGTCGATGCTCGTGGCGGAGTACGCAATCTGCGGGATGTCAAAGAGCTGGAGCAAGTTTTGCACTTGGATGGCCACCGAGCTGGAGCCGGGGCCAATGACCCCCGCGATGGGCTTTTTCACTCTGGTCTGGTGTTGGGGTTGCGAGTCAGACAGGCACCGGCTGCTCCCGTCCTTGTCGTCTCTGATGGAGATCAGGGAGTCGCGGATAAACTCAATGCTCTGCTCCAGGGCCACCGAGGAGTGCCAGCAGGAGTCTCTGATCTCGCTGCCCAGCGTGATGTTGGGGAGCAGGACRGGGTCGGCGTTAATTTTATCCAAAGTGTGAAACATGGCTTCAACTCTCTGGATGCCATATTGCTCACGGATTTCCCCACACTTCCTCTCCGGCACTTTCTCAGCCGGCGGCTGGTGGTGGACAGAGAAGAGGGCGCCGATGATGACATCCCCGTCCATCCGAGCCACCGACCGCGGCGAGGAGGCTGCCGAGAGCAGCACCTTCCGCCCCGCGCTTCGGGGGAGCACCTCCACCTCCAGGAGGAGAGCGGGGAAGAAGACCAGCAGCACGCCAATCATTGTGTTGCACCAGGTCATCCAGATCCACGTTACGAATTTCACGGGCTCCTCTTGCCTGCACATGATTTAAGGACATGTAGCAAAAGACATGTGCTTCCCCCCTGCCAGCTCTCAAGTTGCTCCAGATACCATCACAGCAAAGTCTTAAAGCACAGCGCTCCGAGGTGCCAAGGCAGCCGCCATCCTAGTGACTTTTAGCCTGGTGGCATAGAAATAAGGGATAAAACACGCTAGTCAGGGAATCGATGTCAAACTCGATTAAAAGAAAAAGAAAAAGAAAAAGAAAAAGAAAAAGAAAAAGAAAAAGAAAAAGAAAAAGAAAAAGAAAAAGAAAAAGAAAAAGAAAAAGAAAAAGGAAAAGAAAAGAAAGAAAGAAAGAAGTAGAACACTGCAAAGAGATTTTTACGTTTGCAAATGCCCGGGTCAATTTGCTTCAATAAAGGCTCTAGAAAGGAATTTTCAAGAGGAATTTAAAATATCTGTTTATTTGTCTTGACATACGAACATGCACACTCACGTATGTAAGTCTGCATGATCCTTTCTGTGCCCGTACCTCCGCTTTGCAAGACAAGGCGCTTGTTCTTCGCACCTTCACCTGGTACTATCCCCTCCTCCCCCCGCCCCCCACATCCCCTTCTTACGGAAGTTTGGAAAGTTTCACAGGGTAGTTAGTGAGGGAAGCGTCCTAGTTCGGCACAGTGCCCGGCTCTGAAAGCGGGGTGACAAGTGCTTCTCTTCGCGCGTTTTTACTATCTGAAGGTATCTTTCGGAGCTGAATGATTACCATTCCCGACAGAAGGGAGGTGAAAAGAGACAGAGAGCAACCTGCCCTGCCAGCGAAGGGAAATGTCATTTAAAGGTCAGCGGAGGGAAGCAGAAAGGACCCCTCGCAGTTTAGATTAACTTTCCCATGTATAGGGGGGCAAAACTGTAATTCAATCTGGGACACAAACATGCAAGCCGGGGAAAATACATATTAGTTACTAAGGCAACGGCGGGCAAAGTCCTGATGTGCTTTACCGGCACGCCTGCCTCGCATGCAGCCTTCGGACGGCGAGACCGGCGGCTGCGCTTGCGGCCGC
>NW_028185128.1:731858-745639 GCF_003343005.1 Rhea americana | reverse complement strand
GTCCGCGCACATGCACGCACGCAAAGCCGCCCCAGCGGGGCTTCCGCGGGCAGACCTGGCAGGTGCCTCCTCCTTCGCCCGCATCTCCGGCCTGCAGCCCTGCCGCTGAAGCCCGCGGTGCGCCCGGGGTGCAGCTCGCGGCGTACCTGAGCCGGCGAGGCGGCGGCTCCCTGCCGGGTCGGAGCGGGCACCGGCGGCTCGCCGGCCGCCCCGAGCTGGCGCGCTGGCGGCGGGGCGACGGCTATGGGCTGGGCGCTGGTGCCCTCTGTCTTCAGCACCGCTCCACCGCAAGGAAAAAAACAGGTCATCCCAGGCTCATCCATTATCTCATACAGAAGGACCAGTCATTTTCTCCCCCTCCTTAATTTCTTTGGTTATTGTCTTGTAAGCGAGCGAGGGAGCCTCGCCCGGAGCACGCTGCGGCTGCAGGGGAGCTGTTTTGTCTCTCCTCCTTCAGGTCTTAATTCATTCTCTTCTCGCCACAAACAGCAAGAGCAAAAGGAAGAGGCTGGTGCTCAAAGGGGACCCAGACCATGCTCAGGAAACTGAGCTAGCGAAATGTGCCGATCTACCTCGCGGGGAGGTTTCGCTATTAAAATAAATGTGTGTGTGTGTGCGTGTGTGTGTATGTGTGTTTTTAAGTACTGCAACAAAATAAACCGCATGTAAAGATAAAGACATCGAGATTACAGTTTTCAGGTCAAGAKGAATCTAAATGAAGCACGTGAGAGGCATGTCAGATTAAAATAATACCAGATTGAATAATCATAATTCAGACGACCTGCTTGCATACCTAACACAGGTCTCAGGTGTTTTACTTGACTGTATGAAAGTTAAAGTTAGATAACCTCCCACTGGGACCTCTATAGATATTTGCCCTACTTTTAAAAGAAAGAGGCAAGGACAAACATTTAACTATTGTATATTCAGAGAAGGGTTTGCAGTGAATGCCACCTCAGGAGTGTCTTTTCCCTGTCAATATTTGAGCTTTTTTTTTTTTCCTAAGAGTCACACAGCTAGTTATTTGCATGTGTTGTGTGTTTATCTCTGAGGCATGTTCATTAAGSATGACCTAGCACAGGAGCTTGCTGGTGCCCATTTTGCCTGCAGAGAGGGAGCTAGGGGCAGAAGGGCGGTTTGCCCATCCTGGCAGTGTTGGGCACAGAGCTCCTTGCCAGCCCTGCAGGTGCAGCCTGGGGGCAGCTCTGCTAGTGCCAGGCCTGAAGGTACATCCAGATATGCACAGAAAGGGGGAATAAATTCCCCTTGGTTCACATTTTAATAATTAAACTTTAGTTGCTACCCTTGGCACAATGATTCTACWATGTGCCAGTGAATGATTCCTGTGGTTGTTTAAGTAAAAGGTTTGCTACCACCAGCTCTGGCGGAGAAGGCACCTGCAAGTGCTTCCTTGGATTTTCCCCCAATAAAGGGCAGCTGAAATGCCCTTCAGCTCTCAGAGCTCCCAACCTCATAATTGCAAAGACTGCAACTCTTTCAGTTGAGGCTTACGTATGGTTGTCACACARAGGGAATTGCTCTCCCTACTGTGATGATGTGAGTTTCACCAGGGCTGCAGAACAGGGCCCAAGGCCCAGCTGCCTCCTCTCCAACTCCTGGTAGCAGCAGGCAGAGCAGGGAGGTGAGCTGCCAGGGACTCGTAAGAGGGGATGTCAAGAGCACTGGACTTTGGGAAGGAGGCAGCAGGGTTAAGGAAAGCATGTTTGGGACTGCAGGGGCATGAGTCTGCCATTTCTTGTTGGCATCCCTCTCACACGGAGCCTGGTGTCTCCCAGGATCTCAAGAGGAGCTAGTCAGTGTTGACCTTTCACTCTTGCTGCTGCAGTCATGGGGGAACGAAAGGGTTCCTCAGTGAAGAAGCAGCACCATATGACCTCTCCTTTTCCCCTGAACTCTGCTGCAGGCCAGGTCATCCCATTGCGTCTGTCCCTGCCCCTGCCCACAGACCCAAAGCCTCTCCCCTCAGAAACAGTCCACGCCTCCAGTCCTGCCACCTTCCCAAACTTCTGAACACACAGTACCTTCATTATTATGTGGTATCCACCTTTGAAGGACTGCAGAAGGCTGTATTTTTTGCAGTGTCATGAGCTGTGGTCAGACAARCAGAGGATCAGGTCATAAACAGAGCAGGGGCTGGGTTTGGGTTATAAGCAATGTTTTGTTTTTTTTTTTCCCATGGGAAATTATGTTGAATATTTTTCCTTCCTGAAATGGAGGAAATGTGAACAATTTTTAGTCTCCCATGAAATAGAATTTTAAAATCACTTGGAAGTTGATTGAAATGTTCTATTTTGATAACATCAAAAATGTTTTGTTCTGATTTCAGTTTAAACATTTTATCCTCTGTAGCACAGTGCATCATTATTTTTACTTCAGATGAAATGAATCCAKCTTAAAATGAAAATTCAGTTCCAGTATTTCTTCAAAAGACTTTTTTTGATGGAACCAACATACCCCTGTTAAATGAGTCTATTTCAATAAAATCTCTTTCAATAGAAAATTTTCTATTGAAAAAGTTCTGTTCAGCTGTAATGGGAAAATTTAGTGCATTGGAGAATATAGTTTGCAGGGGGATGGTCTGGAGTAGTGAAGACTGAACTTTGCAAATCTGACTTGTTGAGACCCTCCTTTTGGTTTATCAAATACAGTTCCTCCCTCCTCTATTTCCTACCAGGGGAGAAAAGTCAAATTCATCATCTAATTTTGCAGACTCTCTTGCTAAATTATTGGGGAGATTTAAAGTTGGTTGTAAGGATTGATATCAGTGGAATTATGTAACTTTATTCTGTCTTGGAAACAAGTAGCAAGCTCATATATTCCAATTTAAACTCAGTTAAAACATGTACTAGCTATTTTATAAATTGTCYTTTCTATTCTGCTTGCTCATACACTTTTCCTTTGTGATTTACAAAAGCCACCTGCAGTATATACACAGTATGCATGCAGCACATGCAGAGGTGTCCCTCTGTAGTAGATACTGTAATGTTTGTTCATAAACAAGGATTTGTACTCAACATCTAGCAGGCTCATTCTGTTGAAACAGGGATTTTAATCTTCCAAAAATAYTCAGTGTGTCATATTTCCTCCTTTTCTTTTAGCAAAGTGAATGTTTCTCACAGGCTTTCACTCTAAAAATGTGCCAGCTACAGCATCATTTTCACCCTTTTTCTTATATTTAACCTGTTAAGTCACTCTATTTGTTAAGAAACAAAGAAACAGCATTTTTAACAGTTTAGATTACTTACACATTTACTTCATTTGCTAGGAAATGAGCATTAGTGGATCGATGTCAGTGTATCTGAAGCTTCATAAAGGTCTGATTGCTCAGAAGTTTTTCATACTAGTAGATCCACTAAAATTAAATAAGATTAACCCATGAAATTTACACCTCACTTCCATGATATTTAGAAACTAGCAATAGCTTTTATACATACCTATGACTATGCTGGGTTTCTCTCCCATGCTCTTTTTTTGCCATGCTACACATTCCTATGCCCAAGATCCCCAGAAATTTGATTCCATTGCTCGTCATCAAACACCTTCTCATYCCCTCTCCCAAGTCCCAGTATCCTGGGCATATTTTACAGGGTTATGCAATTTTGCATCCTTTTAAAATAACCCAAATACTTCCTTAGAGATTTAGTCAGAAGGGAACCGTCTGCCTGGCTGCAATTTTAAATGTTTTTCAAATAAGTATGAGATTCAAATCAATGCAAAATTCAGCATTCAGGCATGTCATGTGGATTTTGACAGTCTCTAAGGATTATAGACTCCAAAAAGTGATGAATAGACTAGATTTATTCATATGTTCAGCAGTTTCAGGCTCTGACTAACAGAGTTGTTAATAATCAAATTCTTCCTTCTGTTAATATTCTAATCCTAATTAATTCTTTCTACATTTTTAAATAAGTAATTGACTGTTTTATCATTCTACATTAGAAAACTGCCAGTAGTAGTTCTTCATGTTGACTGTAAGAGAGAGCCTGGAAGAGTGCATGCCAGAAGAGAAAGGGCCAGGCCTCCACTGAAGGTAAATAGCTCACCTGTGGTTTCTTCAGAACAAGTGCACACCATCCAAATGCTGGCATATGACAGCTCAAAACATCTGATTTCACTTCACAGGAAAACCTGGCACTTGTCACAAAGGYTACATCCCTAATTGAGGTATTTTGAGGGCACAAAATTTGGAAGTGCTGATAGGAAACACTTTGGAGCATTTGAGAAGCCAGATGAATGCCTCCTTTGCAAAACAATGTGGCTATCCAGTCCTTGATGTTTCAAGCCATTCTATATTTACTTATTTCTTAACTGCAAAATGTACCTATGGTGCCCTCTATGTCAAAATGCTGCATAATATTTACAACATATTCTTACACATATAATTGCTATCCAACTCAATTAAGTTTGATATAACTCTTTTGCCCTCAAATCCTATGCTCTCSCTGAAATCATCCCCTACAAAACAACCTGAGTAAATAGATAAATTTGTACTGGGATCTGCATACCAACCAGCTTAAGCTGCATCAAACCAAACAGAAAAGCCCTTTTGAAAGTTAAAGGTCCAGAATTTCTCAGCTTGAAATTATATTTAAAGTACATAGACTTCTGACTGAACAGAAAATGTTAGTTTGAATCACCCTAGCTGAACTTCCTGGACAGAGATTTACACTATCTAAGTACAAAGGAAGAGCAGGCATCTTGGGCATATGGGATTTAATACGGATGAACTAGATAGATAGATCTACTTATTGTAGACTGTAACTAACAAACAGGACAGAGAAATTAACTGTAAGTCACTGTAGTCTGTGCAGGAAAGTTACAGTACTGGGTGTGTGGAAACACTACATTAAAGTATCTGCTAGCTGATRTTTTCTAGTGATTTTCAAAGATGGCTCTGTGTAAAGATGTCTGCAGGAAACTGTTCTGGAAGCACAGAAAACTGGTAAAATCTGCTTGTGGAAAGAAGATCTTTGCAGTGCAGAAGAGGAAGAGGTATTCTTGCTCACTTCTGCCAACTGGGCTTTCAGACTGGAGCTGTGGGTCACTAAGACCCTACCTTGCAAATTTTAGTAACAAAAGAAACAGGTGACTCAGCAAGACAGAAAGTTTACTATCAGGCTGTACTATGAAAGAATACATATCTGCACTGGTCAGAGGGAAGCCTGAAGGTGCATAGTATTTTTTTTCCCGTGACTACAGTTAACACTGAAAAAAACAGGTCTTTATTTACCAGCTGTTATTTGTATCCTTTGTTTCACCATGTATTTCCTTTCTAGATATTTTAGTGGGGGGGGGGAAGGGGGGGAAAGGAAGTCATAGAATCACAGAATCAGTAAGGTTGGAAAGGACCTCTGGAGATCATCTACTCCAACCTCCCTGCTCAAGCAGGGTCACCTAGAGCATGTTAGACAGGGTTGCATCCAGGTGGGCTTTGAAGATTTCCAGAGAAGGAGACTCCACAACCTTCCTGGGCAACCTGTGCCAGTGCTCCGTCACTCTCACAGTGAAGAAATTCCCCCTCACGGGCAGGTGGAACTGCCTGTGCCTCAATTTCTGCCCATTGCCTCTTTTCCTGTCACATGGGACAACTGAAAAGAGTTTGTCCCCATCCCCTTGGCACCCCCCCCCTTCAGGTACTTATACACATTGATAAGATCCCCCCTCAGTCTTCTCTTCCCCAGGCTGAAGAGGCCCAGCTCTCGCAGCCGTTCCTCATAGGGCAGATGCTCCAGTCATATTAAAAAATCACAAATGTCAGAGACAGAAAAGGCTAATAGTCTTTCCAAAATATGATTATTTTGCACTTGACTAAAGAGCAATGAAGTTTTTACAAATGTCAGTGTAGCAATCAAACAAATGTCTGATACATTTTAAGGAACCATTCTAGTGTGCAACAAAACCCCCAATATTAATGATTAAAAAGATACACAGTAACTTATGCTGGAGACTCTAGAAAGTCACTTTTGTCATTTAAAATCTATTCTTGTTTTTGTAACACAGTGTAGCAGATACTTTATGAGCTTCCATAAATACCCACTTTTAAAGTCTTTGCAATAGCAAATAAAGTATGAGAGAATGGAATACCTTAAAGACCAGTAGGATTTTGTGGTGACCTTTAACTGAAATTAYCTCATTTTCCACCTTGCACCTTGCTGATGCATTCACATTTGCTCAGAAAGGATGGAAAATATGCCCATATGCCTGATGCAAGACTTACCGCTTTTCTTCACTTTGCTTTCACTGAACATAGATGTAATGAGCAGAGGAGGTGTCAGTTAAGGGACATTCAGGGCTATTCTAGTTTTGTGATTGTTATTTTCCTCAGTGCTGGCAGAGTTAATGGAATAACATGTTATCATATTCTGACCCCTCAGAATAATGAAGGAAATATATCATAAAGGAGTGTAGAAGAAAAGTTAGGCTTCAGAGGGTATCTGTGCTTTGAGACAGGGACTTGTGGATATGTGACTGCCTGAATCCAAAGGGACTGAAGTGCCTTCACTGGACATTCACAGCTTTGTCTCTTTCCGACTGCATTGGTCTTGCCTAGATTACTGTATAAACACTATAGACTGAGCAAACTGAATGAACAGACTGAAGAAAACCTTGTCTGGAAACTGGTTATGCTGAAGCAGAGATAAAGAGTTATACTTCTGCATCCTGTGTACAGCTGTAGAGACAACTACCRTACAATCAAAAAGGAAGAGAACATCTGTGTATTTTATAACACTACTTATAACCAACATATTTAGATCTGTGCAGTTTACTCATTTTCATTCTTTGGTCTGAACTTAATGGCTCTATATTCCTCAGAAAGGGCAAGGAAATAGGAGGTAAAATACCAGTAATACTGTATTTATTTGCAGTACTTAGCTATTACTCCAGCCAATACATACAGAATAAAGGATGTGATACTCAGAAGTTGCATGAGGATATGATGTGCAAACTTTGCTCCTCTGAATACTTGCAAACTTGTTCCTTCATTTGTTCAAAAAATTGATACATAAAGCACTACACCCAAAAAAGAGATGTTAGTTCAGAGCATTTCAAAAATACTTCCTACCAAGTGTTTGCACATGTCCTGACATCTTCTGTACTCTAGTAAAAACAGGAATCATATCTGAGTACATATTTTTCTTTCAAGCACTCCTTTACTTATAGCTTTTGAGAGGAATTGCCTTGATAGCAGAATTTGCACACAGCCTTTATCACTTTGACTTTCTAGTCAGAGAAAGCACATCCAGAAACACTTCATTACTTTGGGATCTATGCGAATCACTATTATAGCTCTTTTTCCTCACTTCCCTGACAGTGTGCTGCTGTGGTTTTGGTGATAGATTAATTGCTTGTTCTCCATGACATCCTGCTGGCCTGTGGTTGCATAGTTTCCCTGGCCCAAAGCCACTCCACAGATGCCAAGGACTCTGATCCTCACCTGGGGCACAGGGCTGCAGTTTGTTAGTCACTAGCGGTAACTCACTGGTCCTGGTAGTATTTCAAAATTCAATTCCTCCAGAACCAGACTCGCTCACTATTATGCAGCTACGCAACTCTGCTTGACTTAACATTCAATCTATCATGAAAGTGCTTTATTAGAGCAGGATAATAGACACCAAGTATAACACAACTGTTATTGTCAAAGTGGCTGAGGTCCAACTGACCCAGTAGCATGAATCACAGAATCACAGAATGGTTGAGGTTGGAGGGGACCTCTGGAGATCATCTAGTCCAATGTCCCCTGCTAAAGCAGGATCATCTAGAGCACATTGCACAAGATCACGTCCAGGCAGGTTTGAATATCTCTAGAGAAGGAGGAATGCTCCAGCCCACTTAGAATTAATGGTTCACATTTGGTTCATACATTAGGTCATACTGCTTCAAATATCATATTTGGATGTTTGCTCCTCTGCATATCCTCCTTTTATGGTTTCCTTTTGATACAGGTCAGATACCAGGTGCGTATCTTGCTGTGATTAATGTAGGCTCAAGTTCCTCTGTCATTCTCTCAAGTACCTTATCATCATTGCAAGCAATTCAGCATACTGATACTGATGATTACACAATAGTACCTTAAACCTATGTAATAGTTCAATATGCTTCTGCACTTGAGGCTGGGGTGTAGTTCTGTTTCTCTTTCCCTCCCCCCCCCTTTTTTTAATAGTCCATCTTTGAAAATTAATGGAGCTGAAAAGTTCTAATAACACCGAGAGGAATCTCAGGCAGACCACCTCCTTGGGCAGACCTCCTCCTGGATGAAGAGTAGTGATCACTGCTGAGAGGACAGCCCTCACACCATGTTACATTTCTACTTGAAGCCAGCTGATCTTGGGGAGACACATTAGATATCGGCCCACAGGTCTTAAGAGCTGTCTATTTGAGAAATCATTTTTCTTCTTATGCTGTACTGCTACAGAGGAGAGCAGTGGGACACTTAGGGTGTTGCTGAAAATAGGAGAGGTATTCTCTGTAAAGGTGCTGAGACAATTGAAACTGGTAATACATTATTAGGGTGATTTTCACAACATGGAAGATGTTTACCACTGTTTCTGGAAAGGGTATCCTAAATAATGAAGAAACCAGATGGCTGCCTGAGTCACCTGCTGAAGTCCTGTGTAATCAAAGCTGAAGAAATCTACATTTACTTACTATATAATTGCTGATGCTAAAGAAGTAAGAGTCTGGGCACACATCATTATTTTAAAACTAAATACACTGAATATCAGACAAGTTTTCTGTCTTTTTTTCAGATGTCATTAATGGTTGTCAATAAAACAAGCAAATCTGGTCATTCTAATCCTTCACTGTAGTTCCTCAACCTTCACAGAACCATAATTCAACTATTCACCCAGGCCCAGAAGTATATTTGGGTTCACATTTAGCTATTAGATTTCTCAGCTCTTGTAGAACAAGCCATATTAATCTTAGATATTTCAAAATTTGGGTGACCATTTTAAGACACTAAGAGATCCTGATTTTCTGAAAAAAATCGTAATAAAATTGTTCTGAAATGCCAGAGCCTTTCATGTGCTTTGAATTAGATATAAAAGCAAATGCATGTAAAACTGTCAGTTTCTAAGGAAAAAAAAAAAAAAAGAAAAAAAGAAAAGGGTCTTACTCACATCCAGTTGAACTGGAAACAATCCAAAAAAAATAGCACATATAGGCTTATATCTTGGTTGTCCATGACAATAAAGTTGCTGCATTTACTCTTGGGGGGGGGAGGGAAGAGGAAATAAACACACACAAAAAACCCACACTTAATATATCAACAACCAGTCAAAAAGCAGAGGGGAAAAAATCATCAATATTAGAAAAAGTCTTGAAGCTCCAAAAAACCAACAGTAGCAGCCTGATGCCCAGTGAGTGTAGTTCTGGGCTAGCCACAGAACAGGATGTTGTTTATCCTCTGGAGATACAATCATGTGCTCCAGAAAGAGCTGCTTATCAGAGGTGGTGGATGGAGTGATTATTAGGAAGATTATTAAATAACCAGACTAGTTATCAGAGCATAATTACTAGAACTGGGTAGGAAGGTGGGCTCCCCTTGGAACCACTAATCGCTTCATGTTTGTAAGTTGTGCATATAGATTATTAGTAATAAATGATATAATGGTTCTTGAAACCTGTTTAGTAATGGGTGAAAGGACAGGAAGACTGCATGGCTGAAGCGTAATGCCATCACATTGTTAATCAAAAGGCATATGAGAAATGGATTTTTGTTTCAGTAAATTAGGAGAATTTACTTCAGGGGAACATTCTAAATAGCAGTTAGTTGTATTATTTAGAGAATATCTGCATATTCATGCTGATGAATTTAAAACAAGGTGACCTCACAGTTATCAGATCATTAATACTGTGCATGTAAAAACCTTTTGCCTAAGCACATATTAATCTCATGACACAGACATTTATTTTAAATCTGAGGACATTTTCTTGGTAGTGAATGTGTTTGTTTTTAATTTTGATTTTGTTTTCCTTTTTCTTGGCTACACCTTCTGAAAACACTTTTTCATCACTACTACAAATTTTCTTTAGCTGCAGACCATACATTCCCCATAAATTACCTCAAACCAGCTCAACTGATTTGACAGCTGCTGATTATCACTACGACAATGGGCAGCTACTGATTTCCGTGTTTTTATTTAAATTCAACAGGCACTTGAGAATGCTAAATTTGAAACATCTTAATTCCTATTGTGTCTTTGATATCCAAATGGTACCTGCATTTACTTTATCTTCACTGCATTGTGTTCTTATCTCAGGAAACTGGCTTGTTCAGATCTATCATCAGATCTTTTAGCCTAATAGAACATTATATTCTTACTTGGCTTTTATTTTTCTCTAACTTTTAACCACTGTCAATAGGAGAAGCAAATATACCCATCACTTTATTCTTACTCTCCATTACCCAACAATTTAATATGCTCCACTCAAATCATTTGTACAATATTTTCAATCTATTTTCTATATCATCCTAAAATTTGAATGTTCAGCCTAAATCTACATGAAAAGTGTTTCTGTTTGCTTCCATTCTGTGACTAAATGCAAATAGACTAATGACACAACATATAGACTCTAATTCCAAAGAATATTTAGGCATATGCTTAACTCTATTCTCATCTACGTTGGTGCCACCACAGTTTACACAGTTTTGTTGTTTGTTGGGTTTTTTTTGTTGTTGTTGTTTGGTTGTTTGGTTGGTTGGGTTTTTTTTAGAAATTGAGGAGGAGGGTAAGGGGAAGAATTCAGAGACATGAAGTGAGAAGACAGCCTTCAGCTTCAGTTGTCTAGTCCATTTTTAATTTTGTTTATTCATTTCTAATGCAGTAAAAGCCTCATGAATAAATAAACCCTAAAAAAAACCCTGAACAGTAAATACTCAAATGAACTACTATTCTATATAGAGAACAGCTCATATGTTTTCCATGCATCACAGCTGTGTTTTCCACTGCTGTATATACATTCTATGTAATGATTTTCAAAGGTAAGGAGAGAGATATTTTGGCCTATTTGTTGCTGCAGAGAAGACCTGATGCTGTATGACCAGATTTGTTATTGACTCCTTGAGGATACAGAGCACATGAGAGAGTATGGAAGAGCTCTAAGATGTGTTACACAAGAGTCTCTTCACATTTCCTAGTTGTAAATTGTACTCCTTAGGATGCTCAGACTAAACTGTCTTTTCTCTTTGCCCAGTTTAACTATCTTGATTGAATATATGAAATGTAGGTGAGAGGAGGCTGCTACTCAGTTCAAAGCTATTTTTAATTATATAGTGTAGATAACATATTCCAAAACATTTTCATTGAAAGCAGTCTGCATTTCATAATGTTATAAAGTATCAAATCTTTCAAATTATCAAAATGAGATAGTTTTGATTAGATAAAGTTCATGCTTTATGGAAAGAATGACTTAATAACGTGCATGATTATGATAACTGTATATTGGAAGTTGGCTACATAGGAAAAAGCTACCTGTTCAGTATAGAATATTTCAGCACTATGAGATAATGAAGTGTCTAGATTTGGAGAATGAACAATGAAGATCACTTAAAACAGATTATCCTTTACTTTATCACATTATCTTGCTTTCTTGCTTTGCAGATATCTTAATAATCACTCAGCTAGGAGCTGCCTTACTCCAAATAACTCCATCAGAATCTCGAAAAGAAAAGAAAAGAAAAGAAAAGAAAAGAAAAGAAAAGAAAAGAAAAGAAAAGAAAAAAGAAAAAAAAAAAAAAAAAAAAAGAAAGAAAGGAAAAAGCATAGATAGGGAAGAACCAGAAGGCTCCTGATAGAATTGCTTTGGTGCAAGACAGACGTGGAAGGTGCTTATTGCCGTGGCGAGGAAGGTAGAACCAAAAAGTCAGTCCAAACCATACCTGAACAACATCAACAAGCAATGAGGCTTGTCTTGCTGAACTGAAAAATTTGGCTACCGGCATAGCACCCTGTGGTGAAAGCTCTGAAATCTGAACAGCTGGAACAGAATTTGTCATAGATTTTGAGCACCTGCTTTGTGCAAATGCTTCCCACCCTCTCCCCTCTTTTTCGCCTCCTGTAATTCATTTCAAACTATGATGTTTATTTGGCTTAAGGAGCAAATTTTGAACTAACACTGATGGCTGCAGATAATTCTTCTGGAGTTACTACGGTAGCAAACTAAAAAACTTGATTAAGTCTTTTTTGGTGAAGAATTTATGAGTAATTGTAAGTAACTGGTTCTCTGAAAATAGCCTATCCTTTATTTTGTAATTGCTGATGTTTATCTCCTTATGTTCAAGTTTTCTGATATAATATTTATTGATGCATTTACTTTGGTATGGTGCTGAATMTATCTGAAAATTATCGAGAGCCTAGGTGCCCTCTGGGCACCATTGCAGGGCCAGGACTGAGGGGCAGGGACAGATAGTGGTGGAGATGGCCTCAGGATCCTGAGAGAAATACGGCTAATCATGCTTTTGGTAGCGATCAAAACTGTCGCAGTTTGAGATAATATATGAATAAGGTGCTTATCAAGCCAAAAGGTAAGCATTCCTTGTGTTGTTGATATCTGTACACACAACATCATAGTACTGTTATTTATATCCTATAACGTATTAATCATTTATTACTTTCCATCTGTGCTGCACACTCAGGGCTTCATCTCTTAGGAACAGCTACAACTCCATAGGCATCTCAGGGGAATATTTTTTGTAACATTTTTATATTCTGTTTCAGTCACTTAGATAAACAAAGTGTAGTTAATGAAAAGTAATATTTTGTAGGGAAAAGCATAAAAGACACTTTTTCCTCTGACCTCTTTACTTTTCCCCTCTCAGTCATTTTTAAATAAAATTCTCCTATCTCTTTGCACCTCCCAATTACCTCCTCAATTACAGAGGTTTATTTTTGCTCACTTAGAGTTGTGAAATATAATATTTCATTGTCTTACTACGCAACAAGGTGTTTTGTTCCCTGAGACTGTGTTGAGTGGTGTACAGCTATTTTTGTTGACTCCTTTCCCCAGTCAGAGGAGATGGATGCTATTAACTCCAACTAAGAAATATAAACAGTCTTGTGCATAGACACCGTTGGGACACCATACAAGAAAATATGTTAGAATAAAGCAAGCCAAACACAAAACCCCTCAGAACACTAAAATCAGGAAGGACATTAGGCTGAAGCATTGTTTTATTATTGTAACTTTGTACAAATTTTCCAGCTGTAGTACTACATAACAGAATTTGCATCCACCCGATGAAAGTACAGTAGAAAATGTATTTTTTATTATTGCTTTACAGATAAAACCTAATACATGCAACTGGGTTTGGCTGGATGGCAAAAGGCAAAGGAGAGGCTAATGGATTAGTTAGGTGTTAGTTAGGTTTGTGATCAGTGGTACAAAGCCCAGCTGGAGACCAGTTACTAGAGGTGTCCTTCAAGATTGATATTGGAGCCAATACTGTTCAACATTTTCATTCACCTGTATGATGGGGCCAAATGCATCCTCAGCAAGTTTGCAGATGATATGCAACTGGGAAGAGGGGCTAACACACTAAATGATCATGGACATTCAGAGGGACCTCGACTGGCTGSAGAAATGGAGAGAGAAGAACCTCTTGAAGTTCAGCAGTGGCAATTTCCAAATCCTGCATTGGGGTGGAATAACCCTGTGCACCAGGGCAGGCTGAGGCCGACCTTCTGGAAAGCAGTTTTGCAGAGAAGTCTCTGGGGGTCCTGGTTGGACATAGGCTGGCAATGCACCCTCATGGGAAAAAA
>NW_028185128.1:723849-731828 GCF_003343005.1 Rhea americana | reverse complement strand
AAAAGAAAAGAAAAGAAAGAAAGAAAGAAAAAGAAAAAAAAAAGCCAGCCAATAGTGTCCTGAGCTGCATTAGGAAGAGCATTGCCAGCAAGTTAAGGGAGGTGATTCTTCCGCTCTAGTCAGCCCATATGGGGCCACAGCTGGAGTGCTGGGTCCAGTGCTGGGCTCTCCAGTACAAGAGAGACATAGTTCATACTGGAGTGAGTCCAGARAAGAGCTACTAAGTTGATTAATGGACTGGAGCATTTCTCATATGAGGAGAGGCTGACAGAGCTCAGATTGGTCAGAAGAAAAGGCTCAAGGGGATCTTATTAATATGTATAAATACCTGAAGATAGGGTGTAAAAACTATGGTGTCAGATTCTTCTCAGTGCTTCCCACTGACAAGACAAGAAGAACAGGCACAAACCAAAACATAGGACATTTCATGTGAACAAGAAAACATTTATTATGAAGGTAACAGAGCCCTGGAACAGGTTGCCTGGAGAGGTTCTAGAGTCTCCATCCTTGGAGATATTCAAAAGCTGTCTGGACAGGGTCTTGGGCAGCCTGCTGTAGCTGACCCTGCTTGAGTGGGGATTGGACCAGATGGTCTCCTGAGGCCCCTTCCAACCTCAATCATTCTGTGATTCTGTGATGAGAAGGAAATATCTATAAATCCTGAAGATTAAAAAGTAAAAACTCAAAGAGGAACATCATGCTGTATCACAGTAAGTCAACACATTGAAAAAGGTCTTCTGTAATTGGAAAAGTCCACTTTGTATAAAGTCCCAAACAGAGTACTTAAATTACCTGCACTTACTTATAAACCACAAATTAGAGCTGCATTAGATAGAATGGCAAATTCAGGCCATTCTGTCACTCTCCTCTAGGTTGGGCTCTAGTCCCCGTAACGCTATTTTGGAAAGCAATACACACAAATACAGGGCCCCAGACAACTTATTTCTCATTTCTTGCTGCTCTTCCAAATTTTACAGCAATAGTTGGATTAACTGAAGTATATGTGTTATTGGAAGTATCATTACACTTATATTCAAATAAAATATCCTTTCTCATTAATTAAAGTTGCTGCCTTAGTTAATACCCAAGCTAAAGTGAAAGATCAGCTCAGAGATGTTTCAAGCTCTTCTCTACTAGATCAAATGCAAGAGACTTACTCTAGGGATTCACATTGCCACATACGGCAGAGGCTTGGGGGCAGTGATTTCTTTACGCTTCCGCCTAAACAGCAACATCAGCCTTGTTCTTTTATATTCAGGTATTTTCCTGTTCCAGGTTTATTGTGAATTTCAGAGAAAAGGTATAATGAAGCAGATTCCATGACATCAGCAGCACAAAGCAGCCTTAAACTCAGGTCTGCTACCCAGCAGAGAACTTCTTCACTGTAGTTCTTCTGTGGTACAGTGCTACATACATTCCTTTATCTAATTATATCATATATTATGGTTAGAAATATCCTTATGTCTTGTACAAGAAATGCTGTTTGGCACCAAAACCATCTAGATAAAGTGTAACTACCCTGAAGCACAGCAACAGACCTATTAATGAGAGTCATTCCCCAGCAGCTTTGTGGTATCTCCTTGGCTATTTCAAGTATTTTTGAGTAAGTGATTTAACATTTATCTGTTCCCTAAGCTCAGAATTCCCTAAGCTCAAAGGCTGAATGGTGTACAATACACGTATTACAGCTATGTAAAACTAGGTGTTTTTTCTGAGTCAGTGTAAAAATCCAAATTAGTTCAAAGACAAATTTTGAGTAGATAATTAAATGTAACACTTTTCTGAAGAGAAGGATTATTAATATTCCTTTTATGATGCTACATTTATCTTTATGAACACATTTTAACGCTTAACCTTATTAATCTTAAAGAAAACACCTTTGGAAGCAGTTTTGCAACTGTGTTAAATAAATACATTGGTCTCTGGCTTGAGTACTCCAGAAGATCTTTCTGTACTTCCCAAGAATATTTTATAACACAAGAAAATAACACCCTGATGCTTTGATGAAGTTCATATTTCCTTTGACAGAAAATACAAAGACTACTTCTCGCTTCTTTGTAAGGAAAGTGGCTAAAAGAAAACAGTCCCAGAAGCCTGCACATTTTTGCTTCAATGTGCACTTTGAATTGCCTTTTTATTTGTGGTGTGGAGCACAAAGAATAATTTTGCATTAAGAAGAGTTTTCGGTAGCTTAATCCTTACATAAAAGGAACACTACTGAATTTAAACCTTCTCTTGCTGGAGTGTGAAAATAAGGATTTTTCACAGCCAAGAAAGGTATCTCTAAAGAAAAGGCAGATGATATCTGAGATACTTCTGTTGTGCATAATATTCTTCATCCCTCCTCTAACCATACTGTGCCATATATTACATTATAAACATCTGTACTTTGAGCCTAAACTTGCTAATACTTGTAATGATTTTAAAATAAGATTTTAGATATTTTTCTAGTTTTATTAGGGGAAGGGGGTTGCTTTTTTACAGGAGCTGCAAACTTTTCCTTCACACATTTTTGTTAAGTAAAAAAGTAAGTGTTCATTAAAGGAATACTAAAGCAATGAAAATGCCTTATTTAGGTATATATTTAAATAACTTCAAGAACTGGATTCCAAATCCTAGATAGTAACTGTAGATGATGTCCTAGATGCAATGACATGATTATGTCTTTTTTTTTTTTCCTGCTCTATATTTAGATGTCTTTTCAACTGTCCTCTTGAAAAAAGGGAGATGGGCTTAACTCCCACCAGTAGCTGATCAGATGCTACAGTCAGTCTTGAGGTCAGGTGTATCACCTGGTTTTCACAAAACCAGCACGTAGCTCAGCTGAGCGGCAGATGGACAACGGTGTATAAGAATTCTGCATACACGTGATTTGAGACAGATGGCCTGAAGAGTGTTATTCCATGGGGTGTAGATAGATTCCTCCAGGAGATGCTGTGGTAAGAGGTAAAAGTGCATTAGTGATATGCTGAACTTTATTATTTTGAAGAAATAGAACTGCAGCCCTGAAGAAGTGGGAAAAAAGAGGTCTAGAATCCTGTGGCTATACCACATTATTCTGCGCATGCTGGGGAGTCAGCCCACTGATTTACATGATTGCTTTTGGCAGAAAAAAATTTCTGCTCTTTGTATCTCTCTGAGAAATATTGGAATCTTCCACTCTTTTGCCTAAAGCAGTATTGCAGTATGGATGGTAGCAATTCCATAACGAACACTTTGAAAGTCCCATTATCATAGCTAAATAACTTTACAACATCAACAGTAAAGAAGTTGGGGAGAGGTAAACCTATCAACATGAATTTTCACCAAGGCACAGATTACTGGCAATGATTTTATCAATAGATTTATCTCTGGAATGCAAAGATTTTTACATACTGAGTGGTGCTCTGCCTAGTTTGCTGAGGCATGTAGATATTCAGGTAGCTGTTCAACATAACGTACACTCATTGTAGAGCAGTGAATATAGTCCTGTCACCCTCAGTTTTATTCTGTTGTTGTAACCACTAATACTTCCTGCCACTACAACCAATTATGAGACAAACACAGTTCTGACTTTCTGCAGAAAATTTCTATTTGCATTTGCAATTAAAATGTTGGTGGGAAGGGCTTTAAAATTTCGTATATTGACTGCTATTCTCTCTCTCCTCTCCATCCTTCCTCAAAAAAGAAACCCTTTGCAAAGCAGCATGTCTTCTACTTTTATTTGCTTATTCTCCCTGGGATTTAAGAGTTGCTATTGAGAGCAAAGGGGAATCTGCATCCATAAACAAGAGAGCCTATGTTCGCAAGTGTGGTCAAAAACTCCACAGGATCGCTTTTTATGTTATATTCTCTTCCCTTTATACTGTTCCTTCCTATTTCATTAAATTAAATGGCAATTATCTTCTTTCAAGCTTTCCAGCTTTTTAGAACAGGAGGGAAATTACTAGGTACTAATCACTAGGATCCTTAGTCATTAGCTGCTGAATAGAAATGGGCATTCTTCCACCTGCTCTTGACCTCTATTTCAAAATAAAGCTCATTTATCCTGAGAATTGAAGAAGATATTTGCTACAGAATGGGAGAGGGAGAAAATGAGAAGCTCAGACACAAAGAATGATGCAGAACAGGCATCCTCTTAGTGCCATTGTATTTTCTTGTTCTTACGAAAGTGGAAAGGTTCCTTTCCTGCTTACTAATTTTTATGATGATATACAGATGAGAAAATAAATGAAGTTTACTTTCAGCAGTGTTTTGTTTTGAAAGTCTTTAAAAAATGCCATTACCACTAAAGAAAGCACAAATCCAAACCCTGGAGAGTAGCTGTTGGAAATCATTAAATAGAAGACATGCATATTWAGAAACACAGAAGACAACCAGCAGACAAAACCTTCTCAGAGATTCTCAGAGAGACCTTAGCCTGTGAAGAAAGCTTGCTAAAGCATGAACTGTAGTCTAACATTTCTATACGGATTCTTATACTGTATGCTGTTCGAGCAGTTTCTAACAATGAATGAGTGATCTGACTACCATCTGTCATGTTTTTTTTTCTGACTTTTTTTTCCCCTAGGAGAATATGCAGTGTAATTTTTTGTTTTAGCTGTTTCTATCTGTTTGTTTTCATGCTGCCATATATTTGTATTAGACTAATGAGAGTTGAAGACATGTTCCTTGCACTTTTAGAGGGAAGGGGATAAAGTTTTGATGGTTCTCAGTTCCCACAAAAGTTTGTTCTACTGGTTTGACATGTAAATTACTGCTAGAGCTGACACACTTGTGGGTTTTTCATGTTAAAGAAGAATGGGAAAATTTATTCTCCAAATGATTCATGAGCAACTTGATGCAGAAGTAGAAGTTCACAGCTCCTTTAGAAGTTCAGAATTTGCACTCTTACAAAGAGCTTTGGGGGAGACTTAAAATTCTGAACAGTAAAAACACTAGCTGTTCTCAGGGTAGATCCATTACGTTTAAGCAGGCTTTTCAGATTTATAATGAAACAGGACATCGCAAAGCTCGTTGTTCACTTCTTACGGAAAGTCATAGGTCCTGGACATTAACAAAGCTGTTTTCTGATTACTATCTTTAGTATTACATTTGATGAGACTAAAGGATCCTTATAAATAGCCCCTTAGGCTATATCAATATGGCCTCAATCATGCATGCCCATGAATATGGGGTAGAAGAAATTCCTTGCCAAGTGGCCAAACACAGTCTAGCTTGTATCCAAGACCTTCTGGAAGAAGCTATTCCCATTCTGCATTTCAGCAGGACTGATCTTCAGCATGAGATGTATCCTGTAACCTTTTATGTCCATCTTTGCTTCACTCATGTCTGTAATGGCCTCCACACACTCTATGTAATAGCATAAGCCTGACATACCTCTTTAGCCTCCCTTCATGGCAATTGTTACAGCCAGGCAGTGTGCTGTATACTGTTGCTAGTATATCTCGGGAAGCTCAGTGTCAGAGGCCTCTCTTCAGGGCCATCCAAGCTGAGAGTAAGAAAACAAGTYATCCAGAGGCGGCTAGGTAAAGTCTATACGCCTCGGGTTAAAGACAAGAGGGATTGTTCCAGCAGGCAGAGTTCCCTTTTCCTTCCCACTTCCCATTATTGGTATATCCAGATTTCATA
Organism: Rhea americana; assembly: GCF_003343005.1. Lineage (NCBI taxonomy): Eukaryota > Metazoa > Chordata > Aves > Rheiformes > Rheidae > Rhea > Rhea americana. Next base: position 726,218 of record NW_028185128.1, on the reverse strand, counting down.
AGGTGGAGGAGGCAGAGCAGCAGATGCTGGTAGGACTTCTTTGTTCTCACAGATTCAGGTGATCAACAGTGTGTGCAGAGCACCTGCATGAGGAGCCCCACATTCAAGGTCCCATATGGAGGAACGTACACTACCCTAGATCAATGGCACACTTTTATCTCAGCAAATGTTAAGGTAGTTCTTGTCATCTAGTTGTTCTGACTCCTACCAGTGGAGCGCTCCAGTCCAGGATGCAAAATTCTGATGTTCATAAGACACAATGTGAACCTATGCACCATCGTTTTACAGAGAGCTGCCTACCTACACATGCAGTTGCATGCTGGGATGTGAGAGTGAAATGTAGTAGCTTCACAAATTCCTAGAGAAGTGCATACTTGAACTGTTCACTGTCTCATCGATTAAGTCAACAGCCAAATCCTAACCAGCACATCCAGAAATAAAAGGCTTCCATAAACAAAAAGGAGGTCTTCTAACAGTATCTTTTTGTCAGGTCGAAAACAGAAAGCTTTCCAAGACAACTCCAAACCATCATCTTGGCAGGACACAGGCAATGCACAGACCCCATCTGACAGGGTTTGATACACACAGTCACCAGATCACCATTGATCACCATAGGCTGGACAGTGTTCTGCTGGTTCCAGCTCCAGCCCCGCCGTGGTTCTGCCCCTGCGGTGGGGCATGTTATAGCACAAGCCAAGCACTCCTGTAACTTCTTGTCCATTCTCAGGTTTCTATGGCCGAAGCACCCTGTACTTCAGCATGGGATGGAGCTCAAGTGTGAACTAATGTGCAGCATTGGATGGTAAGGAGAGCTGCGCCCTGGCACAAAGCAGAACTTACACAACTGTATAGACACATTTTTAGCTGTTGCTCCTCACAGGACTTGTTCACTCTTCAGCTCCCCTCTTATTATTATTCCAGTTATCAACGTACATCAAAGTCTTCTCTTTTAGCTTTTGTTCTGCAGTAGTTTACAGTTTTGTGACAGGATTGAGTGAGAGTTTTTAAGGTGATTTTAGTATAGGAATGCCAAATGGTCACAGAGCAAACTAAACATTGTGAATTAAAAAGAACAAAGTAGCATGGCATAACATGAAAAAATGTTCTGAGCAGAGGCTAGAAGAAAATAAAGTCACTTCCTTATTATAAAAAAGTTTTCTGATTTGTGTATTTACAGCCATTTCTCTAAGTATGGATCTGTCCCTTTCACAAGATTAATAAATGTTTTCATAGTTTCTATTCAAGTGATAACTGCATTAGCAATTCATTGGACTATTTTTGTTCTTTTTTTTTGCGGAGCCCAGCAAAATTGCCCACGAATTTGCTTTTTGAAATATTTTTTGTTACATGGTTTAAAAGTTTTTTTTTTTATTTGAAAATGTATTTTAGCTCAAAGATTGCCATCATCACTGCTACTTTGAGGAATTATTTCTCCAATTCATTTTTTTTCCAGTCTGTGATTGATTATTGAAATAGTATTTATTCCCTCTGCTCCTTGATGGTTTCTAAATGTGAAAGAGCTTTTCAAGCAAATACTTCTGGTGTGAGTACTCGTGCAAAAATTTGTCATTATTTTCCCCCAAAATGAGAATTTTCGACTACCTTTCCACAGGTAGAAAAATAAATCTGTGGAAAACAAATACAGCGTCGAATGAAATGTGTGGATTTTTTAGCCTCATTCTTTATGCCTATAACCTAGCGTATTCCCTCTCCCGAAACAGCAGGCTTAGAGCAAAAGTTTTTCCCAGAGAAAAACAGGCTAAACGCCCGCACTCTGCAGACCCTCACACACCTCCCAACCCCCGCACCTCCGAGACGGTTAATCCCGCGCACGCGCATGTAGCCGCCTCGCTCTCGCTCCTCCTTCAGCCCCGCCCCAGTGAGGGCAGGCTGCCGTTTGCCTCCGCCCCCTTGGCCCTGCGGGGCGGTGCAGGCATGCCTGCGCGTGCGCAGCGGTTCGCCCTCTCCTTGCTATTTCCGCTGCCGTGGGGGCGGGGGCAAGTGTAACCTTCCTCAGAGCTGATTGGGCGCCGGCCGGCTGGGCTGGGTGCGCGCGCACTCGTGTGCCCGCCCTCTCTCCCCCGGCCCCTTGCTCTCGGGGGCGGAGTCGCGTTCTTCCCCCTCACCCCCCCCACTCCAGTTCCTCCACCCCTTCCCTCGGTGCTGCTCCGCGGGCGTCACGTGACGGCCCGCCCTGGGCGGGGAGGGAGGAGCCGCGGGGGCGCGCGCCGTCTAGTCACCCAGGTACGCGGGGCGGGGGGAGCGGGAGCCCCCCGCGGCGGCTCTGCCCCCTCCCCCCGCCGGTCTCCGGGGACCCGCGGCGCGGCGGGCCCGGCCGGCTCGGGAGGGCCATGGGCGGCGAGCCCGGC
>NW_028185128.1:670178-723814 GCF_003343005.1 Rhea americana | reverse complement strand
CGGGGCCGGGCGGCCGCGGGGTGGCCCAGGGGGCCCCGGGCTCCCGGCGTGCGCTCAGCCCTGGCGGCTCTGCGCGGCGGGCGGTAACGCGGGGCGCGGGCAAAACGCGGTGTCTGCGCTCCCCGCTAGCCCCGGGTCACCGTGAAGTAAACTGCACGTAAACTTAATCCCCGGCTTGGGTGTCTTCTCCGAGTTTGAGGGAACTTCCCGTGCTGGGGAGCGCGGGCCCCGGCCCTGGAGCGAGAGGGGGAGCGCGGGGGCGTGCGCGGCGCGGCGGTGGCTCGGCGAGCGCCGGCCGTTGCGCGCGGAGGCGCCGCCGTTGCGCGGGCCGCGGGGGCGCCGATCGCGCCCGAGTGCGCTGTGCTGCGCTGCAGGCCGGCACAGGCGTTGTCGCGGGCTGCCCTTGGCAGGGCTGCGCTGTGCCTGGTAGACACGATCGATCGCGGCCGAGGCGTTTTGAGTCCGGTTGAACAGAGCCYAGCTCGTTTATACCTCAGGAGTTGTGTTCTCTGCACGTGCAGACCTGATTAGTGGAAGGATTTTATTTTTTAATTTAACTTCATTTAATTTTAAGTGCAATTTTATATTTTAGGTGAGCTAATTATACAACTTAAGAAAAAAACATTAAAAAAAAAACTACAAGAAATGTACAAAAACTCTGGATCTGCAGAGTGGACCTGACCTGACTCTCTTTGTGACKTGCTAGTATGCAGGTGCAGTTTGCTTTCTGGTCTCTCTACTGGAGTTGTTTYTCTTTTATAAATACTCAAATTTTTGTAGGGTCAGGCTGGCACTGGACGCCARTGGTTAAAGCAGTCACCTGTGAAGTGCTCAGAAACAGGAGATCTGTTTTGAGTAACAGCTATAAAGTGCAGCATTCTTGCTAATCAGTCTGTAGCCATGTGACAAAATGGTAAGATACAGTAYGAGACAAATGATCTATGCCTCGCTTTGTGAAACGTTTTGGCAGTGAGACAGAAATTGCTCAGTAAAACTAAGTGGCTAGCGAGCATTTAGATTTTTTTAGCATATATGGCTGTGTCCAAAACTTTTGCAAGTTCAGCAGCAACTGCACAGCAAAATTTCAGTGTATTTAACTTTTGTACTATTTATCATTGACTAATATGAGTTCATCTCATGGAGACAGGAAATACTGTTGAGAAAGGACAAAATGAGTAGCCGTCGAAAACGTGCACCTCCATCCAAAGTAGATGAGGAGAAGAAGAAACAGYTCTGCTGGAATATGCATGAAGACCGGAGAAATGAGGTGATAACATTAGATGATGATATGACTGATGAGGACYACCTTCCAGGTCCAAGCACTTCCTCAGCATCCTTCATTGTTATAAATGATGATAGTGTTGATGAAGATCTTGTTCAAAAAGAGCACAGTGGTTCAAAATCTGTTGCATTTTTGACAGCTAATGATGAGGAAGACCTGTGCTCCGTCTTGACTCCTGTATCAGTACATCTAAATATTATAGTTTTGCCACACTGTGAGGATGCTTCCTGGAAAGTTCTGCTGGGAGAACTTGCTCTTCGTCTTCCTCCTGAGCAAAGTCTAACTGAGGAATTCCATGAAAGGAGTTTTACTTTGATGAGAGGAGACTCCGATGATCAGCTGCAGATCTGTGTCCATGCAAGAAGTATGGAAGAGAGCAATAATGAAACAAAAGAATATTTGAGTGCSTATGAACAAAGTATTTTGGTGGAACCATCTTTAGGTGGTGAAATTTTGGAAGGCTTGAGATGGCTGCAGAAGAAAAAGATAATTGGACTTTATCAAAGACCAAGAGAGGCTCAAACTTTAAAGGTATTGGTTTGTATATTTTATTTTCTTAGTTACAGATCTCCTTTTCTGTATAAATTATAAAAATGCATGGTAGTTGCTGGACTTTGCTATTCACAGAAGTTATATTATAAAACGATGAAAAATATCATGCCTACGTAACTGTGCAAATGCTTTCAGTGTGTATTTTTTTCTAAATGAAGACCTTTTAGTGTTGCACTGTTACTAATTCGTTACTAGAAGGAATCAAAGAGGCTTTTACCTACAACATATTGGATGTTCTGTATGATGATTTTACTAGGTTTAGTACATCTGTATCTGATAATTTTCAAAACCTGGTGATTATGTTTYTAGTATGCTATTCATTTTCATACTTTTCTGTTTAGAGTATTCTTGTCACTTAATTTAATGAAGTAATTAACTGTACAAACATTTCACAGGTTGGAATTTACCTTCTAGAAGCTGGATTAAGCAAACCAGAGTTTCTCAGTGATGGAGGTGGAAGACCCAAAAAAGCTAATCAGCTGATTCAAAAACTTATGGAAAAGTTCTATAGTTTTATAATTCCAGGTAATATGATTTGATTGAATACTGATGAATAACTTGTTATCAGAGGGTCTCTTGATTTTTTTTTTTTTTTTTTTTTTTGGAGGGGGGAGGGGACGGGGAGGAGGTGGAGTTTGTTTTTTTTGTTTTACTTTGTTTTGTCTCCAAATAGTTTTAAGAAAAAAAGTTAAATTGTTCCTGCCATCCAGAGTAACTGTATTCTTAAGTAATATTTTTAGGTAATTCTGTGCATATTAATACCCAAGCAGTAATCAGATGTTACTTAAGTTATGGTCAAATTACTTGTGATAACTTTCCTTCTCAACAGATAAGGCGTTGAGGCACATAGAAGTTTCAGTCCTGGTCTTTCTTAGAGTAAATATAATTTTCATTAATTCAAATGAGTTGTTTGAACAAGTCTGTGGTAACTTGTCCAAGTTGCACAGGAGCTGTTTAAACAAACCAGGAATTAAACTTGGGAAGTTCCTCTTCTCAGTCTAGTGCCTTATACTAATTATGGCAACTGTCAGTTCTTTATAGTGTATATTGTAAAATGGTTGCAATGAAAATTACTTCAAAAACTACTTTTATAGCAGTTTTAAGATTACGTCATGACAAACTTATGAGTACATACCTCATTTTGGAATTGAAGATTCTTTGCCACATTATACTCAGCAGTGATGCAAATTCCATTTTTGGGTGTGATGACTACTCTGATGGGTTAGGGAACTCGCACAAAAAACCACAACTTTTGATTTTGGATTTCTGCATTTTTTGCATGGGAAAACAGAAGCCTARCCTCCTGCCCCCTAATGCATACACCCTATAATTGTCCTTAATTTCTAAAAGGAGAACTGTATAAAAATGAGAAAACCTGCTAGAAGGAAGCAAAAAGGAGCRGCTAAAGGTACAGTCTTTGCAGCAGGCATTGAAGTTCATAGCAAACATGTAACTGTCGGAAAAGATTTGAGAAATACCAATAAAAGGCCAGCGTAATTAAACATCTAGGAAAGAAACCTATTGTACTTACTCTTCAAAAAGCTATAGTAGTTGGACTGAGATAATAGAGAGCAACTTTAAACTTTGGAGTGTAAAAACACAATAAAGCAAGTCCAAAAGAAGTCTGAAGAACAAATATTTTAAGATTTAAAATTGAATAATTTCAAATGCATTAGGAAAAATATATTATCATAAATGCACCAGAAGCAGAGTATCCAGAAGAATCCATAGACTTGACAGATGACTAAGATGTAAAAAAGAATGCTAAAATACAGTAATGCTAGTGTTCTTTTTTGTATATTTTTCTTACTGTGGAAGAGTTCATTTTGTCTTTAAGCATTTTGAGATACAGTATATTTTTTTCCTGGAACTTATGGCCTCTGTCCTGAGTACACTGAATAATAGAATATATGGACTACACGGCTAAGTTTGACTTCCTGGTGAAGAGCCAACATGGCTTTTGAAAAGGAAGATGTGCCCTACAAACTTACTGGAGCCAGGAATATGGACCTGGGTGATTAGGTTGATATGTTCCCCTTACCTTTTCAGAAGTCACTCAACAAGGTCTGTTGGCTTAGATTCATAAAGCAACTATCTTGCCAAATAGAAGAAGGTATTAGCATAGATAAATGACTAAGCATACAAGGTATGGAGAGTAGAAATAATTATCCCATATGAATGGAGACCACCAGTGAAGTCTTGCAAAAGCATGTGCTGCCTAATATATTCTTAATGCCATGGGAAATACAATGAGTAGTGAAGTGATATCATCAGCAAACTTCACTGTATTATTCAGCATAATAAAAATGAAGGACAACTGAAAACTTGCAAACTTGCAAACAGACCTTGCTGAATGACTAGGCAATCAAATGGAGATTCAATATATTTTTAATACAGGTAAGTATAAAGTGATGCAGAAGGAGAAAGAAATCCTTACTTCACGGTAGAAAGAAATGATGGGCTCTTTGCTAACCATTACAACTGGGGTGGTTAGAGTTATATATATACACATATATATATWATTTATATGAAGTGTATATATAAAAATATATTTATTTCATATACATACTTTATATAAATATATGCATATAAATATATGTTATATTTGTTTTCTTCAGTGTATTCATGTCATTGATGTCCCTGCTGATTTTAAGCCTTTATGGCATAGGRGTACTCTCTCATGTTAAGGCAAGCATAGGATAGATGCATTATTAAGCAATACTTAATAAAATCAGTAAAAGAGTTAATAAGACAAAATATTTAATATGTAAGAAGCTTCATATATTTTTAAGCATTAATTATAGAATTAACCACTTTTTTAAGAAGTCTGGTTATAGAGTTTTCTTTACTTACAGCCTGGTTATAGAGATTTCTTTACTTACAGCAAGTACCTGTTTTTGTAATTACTTGTATCCTGTCTGCTGTATAGTATTTCATGCTGCTGCTTGTTGCTTGTGAACATACAGACCTAAATTGTTTATAAATCCAGCTAGCTCCTCCTTATTCTGAAAAAAAATAGAGGAAATTCCTCTTAACAAGAAGTTTTTAATGTTTGTATTGTATTTATTTTAAGTCTAAATGTAAACCAACATTACTTTCCATTAATCTAGAACAAAAGAGGGAAAAGATTACATTTTTACTGATAAGTGTTTTTTGTATTCAACCTCAAGGTATGTTCAGTGTTAAAACAACCTGCAAACTACCCTACAAATAAAACTAAAAGGTCGAACTACAGCTGCAATAACAGCTTTCATTCAGTCATTAAAAGTACCAATTAGAGTACTTGCTTCTAAAACACAACATCAGAGCAATTGAATTTTAGATGGTATAATACCATCTGTTTCTGAAAGGTAAAAAGTACAGTGATTTATAATTGAATTACATTATTGAAATTATTGAAAGCATAATTAAATATTCACTATTAATAAGTAATTGGGAGAGAGGTTAACTTCCTTAGCATCCCTATAAAATTCTCTCTGGTACATAGAACTATTTGATCAGAAAAAGTATTTGAAATGAGTGTATGAACAAAGCAAGAAAAGTGTGAAAAGAACATATTCAGTTATATAAAAAACATTAAAGCATGTTTTTTGTTTTTCCCCCATAAAATTCCAGATAGGCTTAATTTATATATAAGTCAGTTTATTATGCTCTGAAATGTGAGACTTAAACTGTTACTTCACCAAGTGTAACCACAGATGTCATTACTGGTCAACTTAATTGGTCAAAATTATACTCCACAAACACTGTAGTTTCTGTGAAGTAAAGAATATGTAAGTGTTCCCTTTGAATGGCTTCTGTGATATCTGAAGCTGCACGCTCTAGCTGGTGATTTTTACCTTGGTGGGGCATTAATAACATGGTATACTCTCTGGTTGCTTTATTTGCATTACAGCTGTTAGATATCTAGATACCTATTCTCTTGAATTTATAGGAACTTAATATCTTTCAGAATTCTCTGTCTCCCTGTGAAATGTGCTGAAATTGGTCCATTGACTTAAAAGTATTTGGGAGAACGTTGATACTAGTCATATATAGGCATGTTGCATCATGCTGTTTCTTTTGAAAACCATTCATCACTTGTACTATTCATTTGAACTAAAAGTATGCTTTTTCTCTCTGTGGAAGAGTCCTATTAGAATTTAAAGTTCTTATTTTTAAAATGAAGTTCTCTGTGCTAGGTATATTTCTTTTTTAGTAAGAGACATCACACTTTAAGTATGATCTTAAATTTTTTTAAGGGCACCTTAAAATTGACTTGTGCTAAATATATGAGCTTTAAATTGCTTCTAAATTTTATTTTTTGGGGAAAAATGCTGTAAAGTGATTCTTTCTACACTRCTAATTAGGGTTAATAGTCTTTGAACTGTAACTATTCTTAGATACATATATCAAACTCTTTTTGCTGGTACCCATGCTTTTCATTAGAGACCTAAAATACTGTTAAAACTTGTCCTCTGAATCTTCTGTTGCCTCATCTTTCTTCAATTTGTTATAAAGCTGAACCTGGAATAAAGATTTTTGTTATATAGTGATTCAATCCTGTGTATGCAGATATATACAAATTATGTGCAAAATATGCTGCTGTGAGGCCTTTTGCCCTAAGTATCTAAGAGCTTAACTTCTATTAAGGTGACATTATAATTTCTAATGTGTCTTATCGTAATTTTTGCAATGGTGCAAGCCATGAGTATTCAGTGTCATCGTATTATTACAATTTTATCATTCAGATGGATAACTTAAAATTAATATAAAACTCATCAAAGAGAATATCTGTCTTTCAGATACCTCTTATCTAGGAAGGCTTTATTTTGTGAAGAATGCACAAGTAGTTGACAACCACTGTGTTTTTTCCTTCTCTAAGAAGATAAACCCATGTTAACATTTATATGTAGAATGCAAGTTATTTGTGATACTATATCAACTGGAAATGTTCAGCAGAGATCTTTAATAAATAATTCAGATCTCKTCATTCTATTCCTAAATTCTAAAGGAAGAGCTTTGGTGATTGTGTACATCTCTGATGTCCATACCATATTAATGTTAACATTTAGGAAAGTAGTACTTGTTGCCTATTGCTGTTAGCCATGTCAGGTGCAGTGATGAAGATTATGTATCTTGATATATGCAGATGTGCTGGATGAAGATGATGAAGAATCTGATATGGAATTAGAGCGACAAAATATTGAAGAGCTTTATGACTTTGTAAGGCGTACACATCAGCAGGACACCCAATTACTGAGAGAGGATGTGCAGCATCCTGCATTAATTCCTATTCTGAGGCCATACCAAAGTGAGGCTGTGAATTGGATGCTTCACCGGGAGAACTTCGTAAGCACTCCTAGCAGTGGCAAGTATATGGTTCTGAAAAACTTATATCCTAATTAAAATGCTACTCGGAATTGAAAAGAAAGTGTCATTGCCTTGTCAGCAATAACACGTTCTTACTGTTTATTTAGAAGCTTTGTAAATCATTTCGTTACTCGTTTTGTAAAAGTTGTTTTTGGTAAGCAAGTGATAAATGAAAAGTACTTTGACCAGCAGGTGACCCAGCTTGTTGGTCGTGAAGCACTATGGAGGTTGAAGTCTGGATTTTCTCTTGTTGTGTTTCATTTTTTCTGTCTAAATGTCATAGTAAGGTTGAAGAATTCTAAGTACTGTACTGTTTATAGAGAAACCTCATAATAATAATATGACCTTTTTCTCTGTAGAAAATGCACTGCACTTCTTATGGCGAGAGGTCATCACTCCAGATGGAGCAAAAATCTACTATAATCCATTTACTGGCTGGTATGTTTCTGTAGTTACCTCTTTCTGAGAACACCTCAAAGTTGTGTTTTGTGAAACCTTATTAGTAGCTTTTACCTGGAGAATATAAAGTAATCTATAATTGTAGCTTTTCAGTTAGCAATGGAAGAATTTGAAAAGTGATGTATTTGATGTGGCAGGAAGGGAAAGCGGGATATGTAATGGAAAAGTAAATACTTAAATCTTAAATTGAAGATAGAATTCTTAAAGCTTTTAAATTTTTTTTATTAATTAGTGCAAATTTTCATTTTTAAGATCAAAATTAATATTCTTCTTAAATTAGGTCATTAGCAACTTCAACCTTTTGTTTCAAGATTTTTAAGCTAAAGGAAGGAGGCTTTTTATGAATACTGGGTAGTTGCATGCGCTAGTGTTGCTTCAGTTGTCTCATGAATTTAGTTGGAATAGAATCTTTTGATTGCTGGTTTACTTCTTAATTTTTCCCTATATTTAACAAACATATAACTTTCAGATCTTTAACGTGGAATACAGATACAAATTTGTCTTTCAGAGACTATCRTAGCTTTAATAGCCAAAGGTTATCAAGCAAATGCTTGTTAAGAGGGGGAGAGACCCCAAAACTTGCTAGCATACACATTCCTCTTCAAATCAGGATTATACACAGAAAAAGGTTGCTACTTTTTGTCAAGCTCAGCTGATATCAAAGACACTGCTTTTCCCTACAACTTTTGCCATGCTGAAACTGTGTGTCCCTGAACATACGCTACTCTGTCACGCCATTCTACACTCATTGATTTTGGTTTGCAATTGTACTTGAATTCTAGTATTATCCGTGAATATCCAATTGCTGGACCTCAGTGGCCTGGAGGTATTTTGGCAGATGAGATGGGTCTTGGGAAAACAGTAGAGGTGTTGGCTCTTATTCTGACGCACACCCGTCAAGACATTAAACAAGATGTTCTGACGTTACCTGAGGTAAGAAAACTAGATAAGATTTAGTATGAAGAAAGTATTCTTCATATAAAATAGTAAAATGTATTTCTTCTGTTGAATTCATTGTTCTCTGTTTTATAAAAGTCCAGAATTTAAGCTGGATTAAATTCCAGTGAAAGTCTCTGCCTCCTGGTGTGTGATACTTGGTCACATAAATAGCGGAATGATATACATAAGTAGTAACTAATATAACTCTTCACTTTCCTCCTCACACATCTTATGAAAACTCAGCACATTCACATTTCACTAAGACCAAAATACTGTGGTTTCTTTAGAGTGAGGGAATGTCTAACTAGATTCTTATAGCTTCTGTGGGATCCACTCTTTTGAATTCTTGGCAGTCTGTTCAATTGTACATCTGTTGGTCCCCTACTATAGCTCATAATTTTATCGGCTAAAAAGATCAGATTCTCAAGAGAGAATAAGATTCTTAAATGCCTCAGTAGGTCAATACTGGCAACAGAAACTAGGGACTAAGAATTCCACAACTATTTCATGAACAGGTAGTTGTGACAGATATACTGGATAATACGACATTGCTTGTGTTCAAAGGGCACTATTCTGCTGATCCAGAAGGCCTCCTTTCATCTGTATTTTTCTTGTCTTTAAATATAAATATCTTGCCTTTGTACCACCGACTGAAGAAAATGAGTGGTTTATTCCAAATCAGACTTTCTGGATGACTCTTGGCTTGTAAGACCTGTAATATCATAGTTATTTCAGGCATTTCAACTCACCATAGAGCTCAGATAGTGTCTGTGATTTCAGTGCAGGGGTACTGTTTAAGACATCTGCTGATCAACCTATTAGACAGGGCAGAGTGATGTGTCAGTGAATACTTTTGTAAAACAGTTGATAATAGAAATATTGGCACTGGATGATTTGTTGCAGTTTTAGTCCTTTTTTTTTTTTAAAAAAAAAATGTATCCAGGTTCTTGAGCATACATCTCTAAATTGGATCGCTGTTTCTGAATGACTATAACAGAAATATTTTGAGGGGAAATCCTTAAAAAAGAAAAAAACTTGTTTATTATAGAACTAGTTGGAGCTTTTCAACAGATATTACTTACCTTCTGTTGTCTTTAAGTATGTTTATAGTTTCTCCCTCACTCCCCATCAATAACCTCCATCACTTAAAAGCGTAGATTGCTGCAACTGATTTTTGAAGTAGTGGAAGACCTAAGCAGGCTGTCAGGCTGTTCTTTCCTTTCTGTTGTCAGTGTAGAGTGCTGAACAAGAAAGTGGTCAAGAAACTGAACTGCATAGATATCGTTCTGTACCCCAAAAACGAGCTATCTAGGCAACATATTCTACAAAACAAGTCAATTAGTGGGCAACTGGCTGCTTTAGAATGTAAAATGCTGGGTTTTTTCTTAGTGTTTTTTTTATAATTAGATTGTACACATCTGTGGCAGTTCATGCTTATTTTCAAATGTGAAAAGATTAAGAAAGAACTTAAGAATTACAATGAAGAGATGTGAACTTCTGTCACTATTTAATGTTGTCTGCACTAGGGTAAACTTGTGAACTTCTTTGTTCCACCTCAACCTGTAGAAGGAAATAAAAAGAAAAAAACAAAGAAATTGGAGCTTAAATTGAAGGAAAAAATACAATATCCCAGTAAGTATTTTTGAAGACCTTCTATTTTATATTCTGCTTTCAGCAAAGATCCAACAAACTGTACTTGTCTAAGGATTTTATTGACCAGTGACTGAGTTCAAGGCTGTGTCACACTTCCATAGAATGGAATGATTCTTTTGCTAACCACTATGATGGCCCTACATCAGAGATGAGCACAAGAATGTAGGACTCCATGCTAGGAACAGGTGATCGATTATAAAAGTGAAGTCACCAACTGAGTACTTGTGCTACAGGGCTCCATGTAATTGAGAGTCATTTTRTAAGAGATCTTGTAAGCTGAAATATACTCTATTTGTATAAACTTCAGTAAGAGAATTAAGAGCGACTTACTTCTGTTGTTACGCTTCCCTTCACTGAAAAATAGTGTATTGTAGTAATTTGTAGGACTAGCTCAAGTAAAATACTGTCAAAACTGCTGGTTGTATTTTTACTTTTTTAATGAAGATRCACAGTGCTTATATTTAGAGATAATTTGATATACTTTCTCCAAAGAAAGTTTCATTAGATCTGATCTGTGGGTTTTGTTGTTGTTCTACATGTAGGCTTACGAGTGATGATATTAGCAGCTGTAAAAGAAATGAATGTGAAGAAAGGAGCTTCCATTATTGCAATATTTAAGTATATCAGTGCTATATATAGGTATGATGTACAGAGAAATAGACGGCTTCTCAAAAGAACTCTGGAAAAACTAATTGCAGAACAAGTAGTAGAACAAGTGAAAGGCCATGGTCTGGCTGGTTCTTTCAAGCTGGGAAAGAATTACAAGGAACAGAAGAGGCGAGAAAGAACCAAAGAGCAGGTAAAACTTGCTTCAATAGCTACTTCTATGTGTCCGTCTGTGTTGCAATGTGGATCTTATTTCTGCCAGTTGCGTGCTACTGCTAGCTGTGTTGTCTGTGCRTACTGGTTTAGTGATACTGGCTTACTTATAGAGAACAGGAAAACTTCAGCATTTGCTTTGAACTTCACAAAGCAGGTGACAGAAGTAGGTTAAATCTTGAGTTGAAACATTAGCTCTGCCATAAATCTTTTAAAATACTGCTGCAGAGGCTAGCAAATGTTTTGATCTCTCAATGAACTGGTCTTTTAAACACTGGTAAACATTAGCCAAATACCTAAACCAAAAATTGTATAAAATATTAATATCTATGTTTTGAGGTGTTTATACTTCCTTTCCAATAAAAGTGAGGGGAAGTCTGATTATCTTGGTTGATTTTGTTTTGTAGATAGCAAAGACTTCGGAAGAGATTCAGAAGTGTTTGACTGATGCTAAAACTCAAACCAAAGAATCAAGAAAAAGTGATGTTGCTTCTGCAAATGTCTTTAAGACCCCTTTACAGGTGGATATCACCACAGAAGAACATGATTATTGTACAACTAGCAAAAGTAACAGGAATTCAAAAGCAGATCATGACAACTTTGTAAAAGAGAATAATGTTCAGCAAGAAGCTGGGGGCACAAAGTCTCCTGATTTGCATGGTAACCTCCTTGTTTCCAGTGATACTAGCAGTCATCCTGATTTTGATGTTTCTAAAAGTACAACTGAGGTCCAACATGACATTCGAAAGGACCAGTCCTCAGCTTCCCAAGAACATCCTGGCAGTAGTGTACAACATACCAGTTCTGTATTTCCATTTAACACCTCTGAGTATCGTTTTGAATGCATCTGTGGTGAGCTTGGGTTGGTTGACTATAAAGCCCGTGTGCAATGCTTGAAGTGTTATTTATGGCAGCATGCAGAATGTGTAAACTACAAAGAGGAAAATTTGAAGATCAAGCCATTTTATTGTCCCCATTGTCTTGTGGCAATGAAACCTGTTTCCACAGGAGCAACTCTGATAATTTCTCCAAGTTCTATTTGTCATCAGTGGGTAGATGAGATCAACAGGCATGTGAGATCATCTTCTCTTCGAGTTCTGGTATGAGTATATCACTTCATATTCTATCTAATTATTCTGGAAGGCTCAAGGTTTCCTGTCTGAATCTCTCTGTCACATAAAGTTCTGAGGTCTTTTGTCCATTCTTGCTAGTCAGAATATGTGGAATTCTTTAGACCAGCACCTATGCTTGGAGCTACGTATTCTTTTGTTTCCAAAAAAGACTGTCTGGGTGCAATATTTTTGTTTTGTTTTTTATGAGCTTATCAGGAGACAATACAGGGGACTAGATATCTTTATCAAATTAGAACATATTTTGAGCAGTAGAGCAAAGCATGATTTCTGAGAGGTAAAGCTGCGCGTCTTTCRTCCAAAACGATTATCAAGAAGCTTAGGAAAGCCTAACTATAGATACTTAAGCAGTGTCAAGTCTCTCTGCTCATTTGTGTTTGAGCAGCTTCCTCACAGTTTTTGCATTTCTTTCTAGATAAAATTAATATTTAAGTAGATTAAGAATATAATTCTGAATTTCTTGTTCTCAGGCTTTACAAAAAGTCTTAGGACTTGCGGTTGACTGAAAATAATGTTATAAGAAATTGGACTTTGTCTCCATAACACCTGCTATATTTTTCAGGATGTTCCTTATCGAACAGCTCTGACGCTAATTATAGTTACAGTCAATATTTTGAAAGTTCCATTATAGCTGTATAGTTGTTATCACAGTAATAAAGGGTGGCCATTGTCTTTTATTAATAAATGTACTCAAGCCTTGTCCTTTTTACCTTTGGGAAGGAAGGACCTTATTGAAGTGCTCTGAGATTCATGAATTCTAGGTTGTGTGTGTTTAGAGTAAATAGCAGCAGCAGTAGTGGTAGGTGGATAAAGAGGAGAATCTTTGCATTCAGGGAAGTCTGATATCTTCTATACTATGTGGAAGTACAATATATAAATGAATCTCAGGTTCCCTGTTAGCATTTGTGTTAGTGATTCTCCTTGCTTCAGTGGAACAGCTAACAAACGTGTAAAACTTACACTGTTTTCGTAGGACCTCATCCAAGTGAAAAGCCAGCTTTGGTGAAAACTGTCAGAAATAAAATTAAATGATAACGGTAGAATGGCTTAAATACCGATGTCAGTAYGTGCAACACTTTTCAGTCCAAGACACTGTTTTTATTTTCATTTAACTGCCAACTATAAGCTATCCAGACCAGCTATCACTACTGTTTCAAAGGAAAATTCTTTTCTGTAAAGTTGAAATGAAAAACGTTTGGATATTTCAAAGAATCAGTTTCCCATGATAACAGATTTTGCATGTGAATGTGCTTTTTATTCCTTTAACTGCTTATAACCTATGAGAGATTCTAATGTTTTTGTGTTTTAAAACAAGGAATTTATCAGCAGAGCTTGCTTTGTAGCAGGTTGTCTTTTTGTGCTGCTGCAATAACAACCAAAACTTGGCCAAGTTATAAACCTACAGAAAATCTGTTCACAAATGTTTGGAGGAGATCATTAAACTTCAGCAGTTATATTTTCAGTTGCTTCAGTGAGCATCCTTTCTTTCTCTTTCTGCCCTCCCAGCTCTTGTGCATTAACCTAGTTGYATGTGCTCTATTGTCACACATTCTAGAGCTGAAAGGAATTTTCTGTAAATGTTTCTCTCAGTTGACAGAAACATTATATTGCCATAGTCAGAAATGTAAAGCAAGGAGATTAGTAGAGAAAAGATACTGTAACAGTGAAGTTAACAGTGAAATTGTGTTGATGAATGGGTAAAGAATTGAGTATTTCTGGTCACCTTAACTCTGGTATTTTTAACTATTTTTTTGCTTGACATAAGCAAACATTAAAGTCTGTGACACTTTGAGCGATTCAGAAGTAAAATGGTATGGTTTTCTTAAACAATAAAAACAAGATCATCCATTCTTACTACAAAAATTTAATGTGTTCRTGTAATAAAGCAGAAAATCACAGAATGAGAGAGGAATAGAAGAAGATACCAGATATTTGAAGATGAGACTGGAATATGGATTTCTTTGGACAGATACATGAATATTCTAATCTTTTTAGAAATCTTACCATTTTAATATTGCTATTAAAATACAGATCTAGTTGAATGATAATAAGTAGTCAGTGATAAAATTTTTGAAGCAATAGAATGCCAGTAATTGTGAAGCTGGTTCCAGTGGTAAGTTGTGAACAAGGGAAGTAAGTTTGTATGAGAAGAGAAGAAAGATGCAATTGGTATATTGCTCTGGTAGCAATTGTTCTTAGTAGCTAAAAAATACTAGAGGTGGCAAAATATTCCCTTTTCAACATATTTTATTGGTTGAATTGTGTCTGCATGACACATTATTTGAACTTCTAACAAGTTTTAGTTGGAACTCATATTTACTCTGTTTTATTTAGAAGGGTTACTGAATGGTAACATGGGGAGATATAGTAAAATGTTTAATKTAGCTTGTAATTTTTTTAATATTAAACTGCTATATGTTTCCATTATGCTTAAAGAGAGGAGGAAGTTGAGAAAAATACTTCTGGTATTGCAATGAATATCATTATGAAAGGTATATGTATTCTGTTGGTGTATGTGAATCATTTCTCACTAGGCTGCAGATAAAAATGATGATCTGGTTAATATTTTAGTCTTTAACTATTTTGTTACGTACTCCTGTCCTTGCATAACTTTTGAKGAAACTCTTGAGGGAGGGAAGTAATGTATGTAACACTGACTTCTGTAATGTTGCCCCTTACAACTTTACAGAATACTTAGTCTTGCAGAAACCTACTGTAGCAAATACTGAAGCCCTGTTTCCCTCAGAAGAGAAAAAAATCTGTATTTGACATTTTGTATAGGTTTAAATAAATATATATAGATTTTACATCAATATCTATTGCATTTATTAACTGYATTACTTGGATTTTCCACTGTATTACTGTATGAATGCAGGTTTAATGAATGATTTCCTATTATATTAGGAGCACTTTTGAAAGCATATGCCATATTAAACTGTCTTGAAATTTTTACATTTCGTATTAGTGTTTCTAACATTCATTCTTTGCTGTTGCACTATTGCATATATATCTATATAGGTATATCAAGGTGTGAAGAAGCATGGCTTTTTGCAGCCACACATGTTGGCAGAGCAGGAGGTAGTCATCACCACATATGATGTTCTCCGCACTGAACTGAACTACGTAGATATACCTCACAGTAACAGTGAAGATGGGCGCCGTTTCAGGAACCAGAAGCGGTACATGGCCATCCCAAGCCCCTTAGTAGCAGTGGAGTGGTGGAGGATCTGCCTTGATGAAGCACAGATGGTTGAATGCACTACTGCAAAGGTATGCTATTCCCAGTCATGCATTTATTTAACTTAAAGCTTTTGACAAGCTTATTGTAAATAATAAAAAAGATAGAGCTGCTTTTTTTTCCTTTCTTCTGCTGTTAACATTGAATGTACTCAGGTAATTTGTCCTTGTAGCTTTTTCCTTTAGAAGTGACTAATAATTTATTTTCCCTTGGAGATACATACTGTTACATGTTTCTCCTGCTGGAATTTTGGCAGGCTGAGGTATATTCAGCTCAAAAAATACTTAACATAATCTATACTGACAATTTAAGGAAGTAGGTCATCGTGTTGTATATGGTGTTTGATAGTTTCAAACAAGACACTAGCCTGTTCAGTGACATGGTTCAAAGGCATGTATATGTCCTTTGGGTCTAGAAGCTAAAATAGTCMACAATGTCTCTGGAAGCTCTTAAGTTGGCCTGAGGAGAGATTATTTTAATTAGTGTTCGTTGTCGTCCCCCCCCCCTCCAAAAAAAAAGAAGTCAAAAAAGCTATTTATATAAGTTATGTGTACTTTTTTGCAGATCTTATTTGAAGGTGGATATGGTTTTCAGCAGCTTTTAGCTGCCTTCAAGAAAGGTCAATAGCTTTATTTAGACAGATACTCAAAACAGATTGCAAAAATACTGCTTATAAGTCAGTCTATTAGTCTGTTATACTGAAAAGATATTAAGACTTTTTAAAAATATGCTGAACATATTTTTTAGAGTGTATTTCATTCTATTTTTTATTTTCACTTTCCTACATTGGTTCTATCTTATTTTGCTAGGCTGCAGAAATGGCACTCCGTTTAAGTGGAATCAATCGCTGGTGTGTCAGTGGCACTCCTGTACAGCGAGGATTAGAAGGTGAGCTTTTATAGCAGTGGCATCTATGAGTTTTCYTTGACACTGATAATTAGGCAGTGGTTTTGGAGCAGTTAAAATGTCTACTAMTTTAGGTTATGGCATTGTTGAAATATTGTGGACTGCATTCAGTTAGGCTTTTTTTAAGAAGTAGAAAAATTCAGTAAAATATAATGGGTTATTTTATTACTCCTACTTTGCCAAATAARTGCAGTGTAAGTCCATTCTATCTTCAGTGCTATTTTAACCTTCAATACAAAATATTAACTACGTTATTCTTGCAGCCTAGCAGAGTTTCCCTGGGTGGTGTTCGCATAGCTTATTTAGTGCTCTACGTTTCCTCCCAGCTGAAGATGTACATACGGAACTGGAAATTGCTAGCTCTTTGTTTTGCTTTGAAGACAGTCATCAATAAATGCATTGATGTTAAAATTGCAGAGTTGAAATCTTCTATCTGACTTAAGCAAATACTTGCAGGAGTGGAGATCTAGTTGAACAGCTGACTCAAATCTGTCCTTTAGTTTTCCACAGCAGAGTGGGAAAATATTAACCCCCTCTCTTGCAGCTTAAGGCAGTCTACTGTCTTCTAAATAGCAAATACAGAAGTGATGCTATCTTGCATAGCCTTGTAAGAACTATTGTGGCCGTCAATTTCCATGTACTTACCAACCATGATTGTAAATCCTAGAAATCATATTAAAGCTTTATGAAACTGTTACAAATCTTTTTCTGAGGACTTGGTGAATTGAGATAGATCCCTCTATTCTATACCACTATGTAAGCAGATTTCATTTATCTTGTCGTTTCTGTGAGGTACTTGGTTTCTGTAGGCAGATTTTGGACAGATAGGAAAAAGGAAGGGACAACATATTGAGGCAGTAGTTTTGAAAATGGATTAATCTGTGTACATTTGTGAACTGTTGTTCAGATACCAAATTATTGTAGAAGTCAATAGTGTGGATTAAACCATTATGAAATTGAGGATGAATTTAGTTACATATAATAGCTGTCAGAATACATAATAAAGCAAACACAGTGGAAAGTGATTGAGTTGTTGTCGTGGTTAACTTCAAGTCCTTGTCTGTGATAGTGCTAATTTACTGCACGCATCTGAAATGCCATATTGTCAATAATACATGTTGTTCAGACTGTACTGAGGCAGTCACCTTCACATAGGGGACAAAGGAACTGCTGACTAGTTTGTACTTCAGCTGTTATATTGAAGTAGGATAGGACCTCTGCAGAAGCTTTTGCTTCCTGCATAGAAAAAATTCTCAGGACTTTCCTTCCCTCTGGGCTGTGATGTGTGTGGTGTATGTCTTAACTGAATGCTAAAATCACTACAGAACTCACAGAAAAAGCGTTTAGGCCACTGGATCTTAAAGAGTAAGAAAACAATAAAAGATAAGTGATTTTGTTAATTTCTTCTGCCTTAATAGACAAGTGAAACATTTCTGAATTGCAGCCGCTTTTAGGATGGTGAGCAGTAGACAGCTGGCACACAGCAGGCTTCAAGCAATGATACTGAGCAATATTGTTTTACAAAAACCTGGCATACCAGGCTAACCATATGTAATCATGTAATTTCTGCCTCACGCCCCAATTAGGTTTAGAATTCATTGGTCAGTTCTAAACTAAAAATTTTGTAGAAATATGACTGTTCTTGTGACTTCTACAAGTTCTGTGAAAATCAGCACCTAACTAAAGGAGAACCTCTTCCCACTGCATTCCCCTGCTTCCAGTTACCTTTTGGTAAAGAGTGATTGGAAAACAAGTGGAAAAGATAATGGCTAAATAGTGAATGCTTTATGCCTGATAACCTTTCTATGAGGAACGGCTGCGAGAGCTGGGCCTCTTCAGCCTAGGGAAGAGAAGCCTGAGGGGAGATCTTATCAATGTGTACAAGTCCCTGARGGGAGGGTGTCAAGGGGACGGAGACAAACTCTTTTCAGTTGTCCGGTGTGACAGGACAAGAGGCAATGGGCAGAAACTGAACCACAGGCAGTTCCGCCTGACCGTGAGGGGGAATTTCTTCACTGAGAGTGACGGAGCACTGGCACAGGTTGCCCAGGGAGGTTGTGGAGTCTCCTTCCCTGGAGATCTTCAAGGCCTGCCTGGATGCAACCCTGTCCAACATGCTCTAGGTGACCCTGATGAGCAGGAAGGTTGGACTAGATGATCTCCAGAGGTCCCTTCCAACCTGACTGATTCTATGATTCTTTTGGAGGCATATTCTGAAGTATTAAAACAAACAGTATTGTATTAAAATGCTTTCTTTTCTTGGCAGATCTATATGGCTTAGTCCTTTTTCTTGGAGTTGATCCTTACTGGGTCAAACATTGGTGGGACCAACTGTTATATCGACCTTACCGTAGGAAAAATCCTCAGCCTCTCTACAGCCTAATTGCCAAGATTTTGTGGAGATCAGCAAAGAAGGATGTGATTGACCAAGTAAACGAGAGTTTTTATTTCTAAAGCTTCCTAGTAACATGTAGTAATAGTTTTATTTGCAAATTACTTATTTTCTTTCTTAATTACAGATTCAAATCCCTCCCCAGACCGAAAATGTACACTGGCTTCACTTTTCTCCTGTGGAGAGACACTTCTATCATCGCCAGCATGAGGTGTGCTGCCAGGATGCCCTGGCAAAACTGAGAAAGATTTCAGATTGGACTCTTAAGCTTAGTAGCCTGGATAGAAGGACTGTGACTTCCATTCTGTACCCTTTGCTGCGGCTAAGGCAGGCCTGCTGTCATCCACAAGCTGTTCGGGGAGAGTTCTTGCCATTACAGAAAAGGTGAATTTTTATCACTTCTGGTGCAAGATCKTGTGCATTTTTTTAAAGTAAGCCTAATTTTAAGCTTGTTTAGTGAAACGTGCAACTATGCCACACCAAGCTATGTGATACCAGAATTTGAATAGGATGCAGTATGGTAGTTAGTGTAATTTTTTGTTAGAAAAAATAGTACTGAGAGGCATTTTTTTGTGCAATAACATTTTAACTTTACGGTGCTGATGTTGCAGGTTAAATTTATAATGTGAAACAAAACAGATTCTTTTTCAGTTTTAAATAAACTAATTTTATTCAGATCTTACAAAACATACTGATAAAAATGAGAACAATGAACAACAAGTAAATGAATAGAATAATTCTTTAAAGCAAAGAAAATATTTTAATATGAGGCTACAGRATTTTTAAATTTAGATCCAACCTTGAAAGCCTTTCAAAAAAAAAAACTTTTTTTTTTGCATACTTTCAAGATCACCCTTTCCACAAATGCCTAGCGAATACCAGCTTAGTCTCAGCCTTTGTCAGACCAAAAGYATGTTGCTAGTATCTCTGCAAAACCTGGCTACTTCTCTTTCAGTTAGTTAGAGCGGTTGTTGTAGAGGAACAAGATGTTGCTATTCCAGGCTCTCAGAGGACTGCCTATATTGTTTCTTTTTTAAGTTACAGGAAGGGAAGAACTTAACTTTAATACTTACTACAACTGTTGTTTCTGTTGTTTCCTGCACTTGATCGCCTATACTGTCCAATTTTCTTCTATCCTTTTATAAAGTTGYGTCCTACTCCTCCTTCCTCGTGCAGGACACCTTGAACATGCCTAAGCAGCTGTAACTGACTTTGCAGCTACTTCAGCAGGGACCAATAGTAGGCAGCGTGCAGTAGCATTTTGTGCCTAATAGGCAGAAAATCCTTCACTAGTGTGGAAGCAAGGACTGAAACATGGAAAAAAATCAATATTTGCATAAGCCCGTGCAACATTACTGTTTGCCGCAGAATGATCTAGCGGAGTACRTGCAAAATGTAAATTAAACTGAATGTGCTCAATGGGAATGTCTTAGTACTGCATTGATTTCAGTGGAATGCTGGCAGGATGACAGCAGCATAGTAACTACGGTGSAAAAAAACAACAATAAAAATTAAATCTTTCTTAAAAACATATATGCAAGGAAAACCATTTCCAAGCACTATTTATATATCCTTCTTATGAACCAAGCCTGACTGCAGCAATGGGCATTCCCAGAATAGGCAGAAGTTTTGGCTCCTGACTGTGATTATGTGCATGAGAATAATCAAGAAATTCACCAGAGCACCAGGAACTCTGATAAATAAGAGAAACTGGACTGAAACTACAAAGCTGAGGTTGGAACATATAAATAAGAGAAAATGGACTGAAACAGGATAGCTGACCTTGGAACATATTCTATGCTGTATGACCTTTTTCCTGCCTATTTAGTAAAAGAAGTGAGCAAGCACATCTGCTTGGCAAAAATACAGTCCTCAAAAGAGCATTTTSTAGATTCCCGTAGTTCAGCTGAGTCAAACTTCTTTTTGTCTTAATTGCTAGTCTCAAATTGTAAGTAAATCAAATTGTGTAGTTTGTAAAAGAAAAAAATGTGCATAAACTTTTCTTTGTAACTACTGATGGCTTTTTACAACAGAAGGTAAACAATAATGAATAGGAATATCAGAATATAGCGGGATACCCTGCTTCGGGTGATGTCATTCAATTTCAGAGTACTGAACCCAAATAGTAAATACTTATCTGGAAGGCGAGTGAAGCTGAGAAGCAGAATTCCAAAGAAGGGGTAGTCTCTGGTCTCAAAGCAGCAATGGGTCATAGGAGCMGCCTCAGGTCAGATGTTGCAGACTAATGTTGCAGTTCACTTTCTTGTCTCTTTGCATCAGTTGTCTTCCTGCCTGGCTCCTGTGTCTGTTGGCCTTACTCCAAGCTATTCTTCTTGCTTCTTTCTTTCTTCTCTTCTTATCTCTGTTTCTGCTTCTACATCTTATCTCTCCTTTTCCTTTGTTTCTGTTCAGCTAATTCTCTCCTAGTTAAATTCCTCTGTAGAATTACARATAATAACAAATGTAGAAAAGTAGTAACTTAAAGGGCTGCTACTTGTTAATTTTCATTCTCCACTCTCCACACATTCGCTTTACCTCTGTGTCATCAGTTTAGCATGTTTAGATTGAGAGGGGAAGTAATGTAGACTCTCCAGCTGTTTTCATTTGGGCAGCTTTTAGCAATATGAGATCTAGTCTCAATTGCTTTTTGTTCCTCACTGTAATAAAAGCAGCAAAGTATTTTTCCCTGTGAAGAGTTATTTTTCTTAACTAATTCTTTCTTTTTACTTTTTTTCCTTATTTTTAGGAAAATTGAGCAACCTGAACAACCTCTTGAAATACTTTCAGGTTAGATAGGGCAGAGCTCCAGGTGGAACAGAAGCTGACAGAACTACATTGTTTTTAAAAATGTCTGATAAGCATTCACGCAATATGTTTGTTGGATATCTGTAACAATCTTTCATACTGTACAGTATGATATTTTTCTGTAATAYTGTCTTTGTTTCAAGTTTTAGCCGTTTGATCTATTTCAGCACCATGACCATGGAGGAACTACTAACTTCATTGCAGAAGAAATGTCGAACAGAGTGTGAGGAAGCTCACCGACAGCTGGTGTGTGCTCTTAATGGCTTAGCAGGTATCCATATCATTAAAGGTAAGACTGGACTGCTATAGCATATTCTTTACTCCTTCTAGTAGACTTATTATGGCTTAGATGATACCATATAAAAATGGTGGGTTTTCTGCATTAAAGGAAAACTCCATAATGAAATCCTGGGAAACTAGAGAGGGTCTTTCTCTCTCCTGAATGGGGGAGAGGATGGAGGGAATAGATGTGGGTGTTCACACCTTTGAGAAGTCTTAAAGTATTTTCAGTCGTCTTGTGTGCTGAGAGGGTAAAAGAAATTCACTTTTGTAATTCTACTTAAAGCGCTTGTGTTGACTCAGTACTGCTTTCTGGGTTTCCTTTGTACCCATTACCATGCAAACTGCCATCCTGACTGYAGTCTCTTGGCTGCCTTCTGGGGGCTGTGCTTTTGGCTAGCTGTAAATTAGTGCTCCCTGCTATCCAAGTCTATCAACATGTGTTTGGTTTGAATTTGGGGGGGAGGGGAGAAGCTTTGAATTAGAAAACAAAAATAATTATATTAAATGTCCTGCCAAGCAAAGTAATATATTTGGATGGCCTAATCATAAATGTGAAAGAAATGTCTTCTTGGCAAGTGACTTTAAGTTGACAAGCTGCTCGAAATTTCTCGGCTTATAAGCTCTCTTCTTTCAAGTAAGACTTGTCACAAAAACAGTTTGTTATTGCCTTAATAAAAGGCAATAAGTATAAATATTTCTTCTAGAAATATATATACACCCTGCACCCTTCTATAAATGCAAAGCTAAATCTGGCAGGGATTTCTCTTCTCTGTCCCAGTTGGAACTGCCTTTCCTCCAGGACAGAGGCAGAGAAGTCTGCACCTCTGGTTCATATAGCTCAAAGYTTTTAATTCATTCTTCAGATTTTTAATTAGTCTAAAATGCTCTATCTAGGTTGCCAATATATCAGCTGCACTTTAGATGAGATACTGCCAAAGGAACTCTAATTCACAGAATACCAGGAATTAAATTATTTATCTGTAGGCTGTATACAAAAGGACTGCCCGAAGTTGCCATAAAGGCTGTCTCCCAAAGTGCTGTGAAGTTCACAGAAGAGCTGTCTGTATTCTTGAGTGTAACAAATTGGTACAGATCTTGTTTGTGGGCAATGAGGAAGCACATGTTTATACTTATGTATAAGTAAAGCTAAGAATTAATTGCTAGTATAAYTGAAGTCTTGARACCTTAGTCATTATTATTTCAGATCTGATTGTTGCAAGGGGAAGAAAAGAATAATAATGTAGTTAAAATTGTTATGCTTCTTAGTTTCTATGCCTTTTCCTGGTGTTATGCTCACCCTTTCACTACACTTCTGGATCATAAAGATGGTGGTTTCATTCTAGTAGTGGGAGTGTTACAGTGAATTGTCAATATCTGGAGTCCTTTGCCAGGAGGAAGACAAAGTTTGTATTGATAGTTTCTCCTTCACCTAAGGATCTACTTGGAGTCATTTTTTTTATGTTTACTAACATGCTTTTTACATGTTYTTATCTTCATTGGTTTACAGTTCCACATTACAATCAAATTTGCTATACAAGGTGATGCCTTTTACATGTGCTAAATACTATTTCTTTGTTCTCTGTTACTCCTAAAACCGAATTTATCGAGCTCTAGGTTTGTATTTCTTTACCTGATTGGGGGTGAGTTGTTTATAGCTGGAGGGTCTTCAGTGCCAAGCCTGTGCCCTGTCTCTGATCACCCCGTGCCTGTACTCCTCTATATTKCATCCTGTGTCTCCACTTTTCTCAAGGCATCTGCTATTGTACTAGGCCTGTATTTGACTACACTACATCATTATGTGTTAGTCATAAATACTACATTTTACATAGAATAACTGCTTGTTACTGCTATTTGTATAAAACTGTATTTGTACTATGCAAAGGTGAACAAAAGTAAAACAGCCATAGACAGCTTGTCAGTTAGCGAAATTACTGTTACAGCTAAACTTTTCTTGTGTTTTTTTTTTTTTTTTTTTTAAAAAAGCAAGCAGATCAAGAAATGTTCAGGAAAAGCAGACGTGACAAGCCTTAGTCCTGAAGCTTTGCGAATTCAGTGCAAAGCTTATGGCCTGTTGCTAGCAATGGCAATACTGTATTACAGRACTACACCATTAAAACTCATAGCTCCATTTCAATAGAAGAATCCACAAATCTTGTTGAAATAGAACTGTTATCTTTTAGATATGTAGAAAGATGGTGGGAGATGTATAAAGATAGATATCAGGGTAAAAACAAAGCAAAATACATTTCATATCTCTATACTTCTCCTCCCCTTARGATTCTTCCAAGACTATTAATAGCTTAAAAAGTAAATTTCTCTTAGTTCAGAGAAGATGATGTATTTTTATATACAACTTCTGTATATGCRATGTCAATTTTGCATTTCTTCTTAAATTAGTTTATATAATCTCTTTTATGAAAAGTGATTGTAATAGTCGCACCTTCAGTAGATTTGTTCCCTGTGTGTAGTTAACCATTTCTGCTTTTTGCAAATATGACACATCTGCATGACCTTTTGTGGTTAGTGCTATGTAAGAGTGAATAAGATATTTACAGTGCAAAACTAACAATGCATCACTGCACTGAGTTTTAGATGATGGTTGTGTTAATACAGCATTTGACCTTTTTGGACTTGCAGAAGTGTGAACGAAAGAAGTCTGTGGACCTTGCTGTGACAAAAGATAGTTAACTTGGAAGATGATTTATTTTTTGTAAAATACAATTCTTTCTTTTAACATTTTTTTTTTGGAGGGGGGAGGGAGGGAAGAAAATGAATGGAGAAGACTTGTGTGAACATAAGCAGATATGGAGCAGACCTTCCAAAAATATTTTAGTACATTGCAAGTGTAAGTCCTGCCTGCTTGGGTATTTGAARACCAGCACAATGTGTTTGTGTGTGTGCTTTTTAAAATTTTATTCATTTGTTTTGTTCAGGAGAATATGCACTGGCTGCAGAGCTCTACAGAGAAGTGTTGCGTTCTTCTGAAGAACACAAAGAAAAACTCAAAACAGATTCCTTGCAAGTGAGTGAACATCCAAAGAATTGAAATGCTATAGACTTAATTTATCAAGTCAATCTTTTCTTCCTCCCCTTAGCAGTTTGCCAAATGACTTTTTCAGCCTACTGTCATAATCACAATATTTGAACAGTAATCTGTCCAGAGACCTTCATATTTCTTCTTTTTTACAAGCCACTCTTTCTAAAAAGCGTTTATCTGCCATTCTTARTGATACCTCAGAAGCAGTGTATGATCTCCACCTGCTGTTCTGTAATAAAACTTAACAAGCTGTATCCCTAGATTTCTGTCTATTACTGTGACTGCTCACACATTAATRTAACTATATTGTAGACTAGTGCAAATACAGGATACTGGAATGGCATTAAGAATGAAACAAAACATGTCATGTTGAGGAATTAGAAATTGTTGCACTGCAGATGTTCCTGAGAGTGCATCAAAACATGAAAAAGAATTGAAGTGTATTGGCATCTCTTCAGAAAAAACGTGATTGTGTTTTGAATGCTTTATGAAAAGCAAGATGAATAAGAAATAATGAGTTTTATAACTAACCTCTTTATATTTCTTCAGGAAATACCAGTTCTAGGTTGATGAAAATTATTATTTTTCAGCATAAGATATTTTAGGTATGTTAATGATAGAAAAATAAGAAGTAAGCAGTGTCTGTTGTTTCTCTTCGCTTGCTTCACTAGGTGGAATAAATTATTCTTCAGTTGTCTTCCATGTGGTCATCTGATGCCACCATTATGTTTCTTTGATCAGTCCTTTTCATTTGTGAAGACATTTTTCCATTCAGGATACCTGTATCAGCGTAAACTTTTATCAGTATAATGAGAATGTTAGTAAAGCAGTTATACTGAATTGAATATAAAGCAGTAATTTTTTCTGGAAAATTTACTTCGCTATTCTGTGATAAACTTAACTTCTGTTGAGTACTTCCTGGTTGCCTACAGCTGCCTATTTTTGGGAAGTGTCAAGCCAGTGCTGGCTCATGCTGTTCAGAGGATGACACAGTAATAAGAGAAAGATGAATTAGGGAGGCAAGAAGGACATTAGATCCGGAGGGTGGAGGTGTCCAGTAGGAGCTGGTGGGATACACAGGCAACAAAATGTTAGAARTCTAATTTGGGGGAGGCTTTATCTATCTATCTATATATGCATGATTAATTATCAGATTTATTCTCCCTAAAAATTAACWAAAAGGTCTTGTTTTATTCAGTCATCTTTTGTTTCAGAAAAGTGAAAAATATGAAAATAGTTGAAGCTTTGGGAGCTGTTTTTACCTTATACTTTATTTTGCTTTAGATGATCTAAGTGACTTATTTCTGTGTTACATTCTGAAAATCATTGTAAAAGAATATACTTTAAGGTAAATAACTTGTTTCCTGTAATAGCAAAAGGCAGCTCCAATTAGGAGTACAAGACAGAATCAGAAGACTTGATATCARACTTTCCTGCTGATTTGCTGTGAGATCTTGAAGATTTTTTTTAGGCTATTTTATTTCTCATCTCAGTAAAATGAGGAAAACAACACTTATTTGTTTTATAAGATGCTTTCAGATTGAGAGAAAAATATTAAATCTTATTTTAAATGAATATTAATTTCTTGTTATAGAATTTCAGTACTGATCTTTTCCTGTCACAAATAAAATAGTTTTTTCATAACTATTAATGACTCTGTATGTTCAGAGACTTCATTCTACACACAATTTGATGGAATTGTTGCTGGCAAAGCACCCAGGAATTCCACCAACTTTGCGTGATGGCCGACTTGCAGAAGAGGTAAATATTACTCATTTTTTGTATGAATATTTTGGGAAAAAAACCTTTTTTTAATCCCTCATTTTTTCTAAACAAAGMAATAGCAATAAATAACCTTCAAGTTGAAGATCCTACTWTGTTTTCTTCATTGCATGAATTTTGTCAGCGGGGTCTGTCCAGGCCCTTTCTGTGTTACTCATAATCACATGCCCTCTAGCAACTGACTGTTCCCCATTYGCTCTTAGACATCCTGCATATCTAGAGATTTTGGCCATCTTCGGCCAGATAAGCAAGGCACTATAAGTTACTGGCTACATCAGCCTGTTTAACTACCTCCTTAGTAGTGAAATCTCTCTGGTTRGATAGCTGGGATCCTTGTTTCTCACTGTTTACTTGTGGTGGACATATGGACCATGTTTGCAAGAGAACATTGACTGTGGAGTCATTAAGGCAGGAAAGGACCTTAGGAGGTTTCTAGTCCAACTTCCTTCTCAAAACAGGGTAAACACYGATTCCTGACTGAGTAACTCTGGCCTTTGGGGCAGGTTTAGCTCAGCTGGTTAGAGCGTGGTGCTGCTAAGGCCAAGGTCAC
Source organism: Rhea americana (assembly GCF_003343005.1). Classification (NCBI taxonomy): domain Eukaryota; kingdom Metazoa; phylum Chordata; class Aves; order Rheiformes; family Rheidae; genus Rhea; species Rhea americana. The sequence continues at coordinate 696,636 of NW_028185128.1, read as the reverse complement.
GGGTTCAGTCGCCATACGGGCTATGCTAAGGKTTGGACTAGATGATCTCCAGAGGTCCCTTCCAACCTTACCATTCTATGATTCTTTATCCAGTTGGACCTTTGAAATTTGCTAKTACAGAGATTTCACAACTTTTCTGGACAAAGTGTTCGAATACTTAAAGAAAAATTTCCATATGGGAGCCTCCCAAATCAATTTATAACCTTTGTTACTTGTTCTCTTGCCATGCACTTCAGTGAAGTGCCTGGCTCCATTTTCTCTGTAACCTCCTYTTAGTTGTTGAAAGGCTGCTATTTTGTGCCCTCTAACCCTTCTCTTCCCTAGACTGGACAAGCCCAGTTCTTTCAGCCTCTCCACTTCTGTGGCRGTGATCAGTTTCTGTCTTACTATTTAGATATCTTGTGATATTTTAGTATTTTTATACAAATTCTGTGTATAGTCAGCATTTCCATTTTTGTTTTTCTGAAACTTGTTCTAATAGCACTTTGTTTTAGTCACAAGTTGCTTAAGTTGATGGTGGATGTTTCAGAAAACATGAAAACGTGATAGTTTTTATTTCTTGAAGTTTTGCCACCAAAATGATGATTTGGTGGTCCTTCCCTCTAGAAATTGTTTATGTGCTGTACTATTAGTATGAAAMTTACAACCTTATTAGCTGCTGTCTCGTGTCTTGAAATGTTGACTCTCCTAGTGCATGCCTTGCACTTCACTGGTATGATAAGGTGTGACAGAGGAATTTCATCTGAATTGGTTACTGTGTTAAGCTTGCATCCTAGCTTACTGCACACTAGTTTCCCCACATATAYAAGACTTTAGGCTGTTTTTGGCTGAAATTCATCTCCCTTTTATATTTGTCTCAAAAGAATACTGTAACAAGTAGTAGGAACGTCTCCTTGAACTAGTTTTTATAGTCAAATGTTCACATATAGGTCCCTGAAATGTCATTTGAATGAGTGAAGGACAGCTATTTCAAATCCAGTTCAAAATGATAAAATATTAGCAACTATAGCTAACSTTAATGTTGTACCAGGAGCAGGATACCAAAGTAATTTACTACCTATTCAACCACTTTCTTTTCCCTGCGATCACATCTGAGTACTACATGAATATGCTGAGTATTTAAGGAAAGACTGGTAAAGTGATGTTTGAGCATTTCAAATAACTGATTTATACTTCTTGAGAGGAGGTAGAATTAAATATTTAAATATGTTTCTACCAGCCTTTATAGAAATATTATCTTTTTTTTATTCCCTATAGTCATAGCAATTTATTTACATCTTTTCCTGAGGTTGTGAGGAGCAGGATTGGAAACTTTGTATTTTATTTACAAATGAAAAGTAGAGATTGCTTCTCATAGCTCATCCAAAAACTTGTCCTCTTTGATTTCAGTAACTAAACTTCATCCATAAAAATAATATAATTATTTTGATAGCAGCAAGCAAACAAAACAAAGTCTTTAACACACCCCAGAATGCACAAAATTAAGATATCTAATGAATGTAGTGGTGAAAGATGTATCTGTATTACATGAGACATAACTTGTTTGTTCAGCATACTTTAAAATATCAAATGAACTGCTAGTGATTAAGTCTTTTACAGAATCATATGCCACAAGGGATTTTCACTGTCAGAAGTAGTTTTCATTGAAGAGATATACTTGCGCTTAAAAATAATGAAATTTCTATTTCAGCTGTTCTTGTTCGTGATGGATAAATATTGTAGGTAATATTAAATCATGCTATTCTCAGAGTGTTCTAGGGTGTTTTTATTGTGTAGGTTCAACACAATGTATTTTTTTAAAATACAGTGAAGAAAGACTAAGTTAAATTTGTTTTTTTTAATGTAATGTATTCCCAGTATGTTGTTTTAACTTGTCAAAAAGTGAAGTTGTTTAGTTAACATCTTTGTCATAGTTTGTCTTCACAAGYGTTTTTCTAGGCTTACTAATAAACGACAGAGTCTAGAGGAAAAAAATAATGCTAAATTTTTCTCAGAAATGAAGGTGGTTAGATTATGGACTTTAGGTAATTAGCCATTCTAAAACAGTATAGTAGTTGGGAAACTTTTACATATTTAATATTATAAATATAAATGAGTTGTGCCAGACTTGTATTCTTGTATTCATATAGGCAGAACAACTTCGACAGCATTATATGAGCAAATCCAATGCAGAAGTTGCAGAAGCCCATCAGGCCTTACAGCCAGTTCTCCAGACAATTCGGGAGCTTCAGAGAAAGGCAGGTATCTCTTACATATTTAGTTTGTGGATTTTGATTATTATTATTTTAATCTGTTCATCCAGAACTCTAGGTATTTATCTCTAACAATTCCTTGAAGACCCAGTTGAAATGGGAGTTGGGATGCGCACATGTGCGTGCATGTACACACCCGCTCCAAAAATGTATTCTGTGTTCCCTACTTAAAGGAGTTCATGATACRTGATGAACAGATGACTAGAAAGAGAAGTATACAGTCACAGTGAGGTGATTCTAGTACAGTTTAACACCATATTTACTTCTGTATTAACTATTTTTCACATAGAAATTAGTTCTAGAAGTTGCAGGCTTTGGCCTTGAAATACTCCTGTTGTATGTCAGATGGGATTTCCGTTACTTCCATAGGAACTGTGTGGGTTTTTTGTTGTTTTGTTTGAATATGTATTTAGTCACTGCTTAATGCTTAACTACATTTAGTCTTTGGGACAAATAAGGTTTAATGGGTAGATGCAAAGTATTAGTGAGTTGATAAAGATGGGGGATTACRTGCTATTTGGATTAAAACACATGAGGAAATACCTTTTCCATCTACTTTCACCTTCTCTTAAAGTGTTGTTCTGTGAAGTGTGTGGGTTTTTTTTTCTTTGGGGGGGGGGGGAGAGAAACAGGAAACTTGTAGATTACAGTATCTGTAATATCTTTTTCTGTGCCTTTTTTGTGTAGGCAGGTGAACCTAGCTTGACTGAAGCAATTTAAAAGTGTGGAAGTAGTTGGGAATGTGGAACACTTCTTAATCATGTATTTACTTAAGCAGGAAAAGGGGTGCTTTATAAGCATATTCTCATGTCCTAGTAACTTCCTGTGGAATTTACTAGTCTGTGTTTGAGGCTTAGAGAGCAGCATAAGCATCTGCCACAATGAGTAAGTTGGTTACTTGTTGAATGTTCACGAACAAAGCTGCTCTTTTGCATACAGATACATTCCGGTTCTCCTTGGTGGCTGGATGTCATCCAGACAGCAATCCAATATGCCATCGATGAGGAGCTTGTTCAGCGTGTGCAAAATGAGATAACCAGCAACTACAAACAGCAAACTAATAAACTCTCCATGGCAGACAAGTAAGAGAATAACTACAAAATAAGATAATGAATACTGTTAAGTCTGCTCAAGTCTTCCAATCAGTCTTTTGCTAACAGTTGCGATTAAATGGCAGGCACTTYTGCTTCAGAACATCTGAGCTACAATTAAGTTTCAAAAACGCTCCAAAAAGGGAGATAACTAATAGAGAACTTCAAAAGCAAGAGAATTTTTAGTTTTCTCCTAGACAAGCATTCCTTAAGATGCTCTGCGATGTATCTACGATGGTTTTATAATTTTCTGCACTTGTGCAACTACTAAGCAAAAATAATTTGAAATTTATTGTATTAAAATTGAGTAACCTCTAAAATAAACCGACTTTCATAAATGGGAAGTGGTCAGGCTATATTAAAAAATCCTTGGATAACAGCATAGCTGGTTTTTTGAGTTCTGTTTTGGTTTCATGTTAAAGATATCAGTACTACCAAATTCTGCTGTAACTGCAGCTATCTGATAATACCAAATACTTCTGTTTTCCAAACTTAATCAGTAACAAGCCTGTGGGTTAAGTAGATATAATGCCCTTCGTTTACAAAGCAGTGCTTTATAGGTTTATGTGTGTATGCAAGAAAATGACCTTAAAGGCTACCCTTTAGTGCATTTCTTCTGAATGGGATCTCAGATATCATCACATGAACAGATAACGTCACATCAAGGAGTTAGTAATATTATCAGTGTGTGAAATCTTCCTTGAACAACTCCTATTTATTATGTGCAATTATAGAATCATGTAATATCCTGTCAAATTTGGAATATCTCCAAGGAGGGAGATGTCACAGGTTCAATGGGCAGCCTCTTCTAGTGTCTGACTCACTTACTCACTGAAAGAACTTTTCCTTCTGTCTGATCAATATATTCTGTGTTGCATCTTGTGTCCGTTGCCTTTTGCCCTTATTTCAATTACAGATACATAAAGACATATCCTCCAGTATGTTTACTCTGTTACGATGATCCCAAAAGATGGTAAGCCCTTGCCCACTATTAGATTCAACCAGATGTTTTACTTACATAAATTAGCTGAAATTTTAAAGTACTATTTGAGAATAATGACTTCTCTTTTTGCGTCTGCTCTAAATAAATTTTGAGGAAGGAGTTGTTTGGATGTGCAATCTCCTCTCATATTCCTGTCTATCTATGTGCTTGCCCTTTTATACTGGAAAAGTTGAACTTTTCTCACTTGAAATCAGCTATTTAGGAAGAGCCTTTATGTTTCTGCTGCTGATAGCTTGTCCAAGGTTATATAACTTATCTGTGACTCAATAGTTTTTTTTTATTTTTTAGAAAAGGATAATAGTTATTTTCTCTTTAATTTAGTTTAACGTATGTAATGGGGGGAAAAAAAACCTAAAAATAGCATTTAGCTCATGTGAAGTATTATCAGTCAGTTTTGGAAGGGGCAAGTGCTAAATTATAGTTGAGTACTGGAGATGGTTAACTAGGGTATAATGTGGGWGATTTTCATGAATATGGAATATTTGACAGTCGATTGCATTAGCAACAGACTTWTAATTGTAATTCATGTATTTTCAGACTACCATGTTAAGCAAACTTGTCTATTTTATTTCAGAATATACACTACTTAACTAGATCATTTTAAAAACTGAACTAATATTGGTAAACTTGCTCTTGTCTAACTTTCATCACTTTCCAAAGGGGATGTTTCAGATCAAACTTTCTCTTTGAGGTAGAACCACCATCTTCCAAAACATAGTCTTGTGTATGAGAGTAAGATTTTGAAAAGATGACATCTGGAACCATGTTTTCAGCAAGAGACCTSTGTCCACAGGAAAAATACAGTATGAGAAGCACTTCCTGGTTTTCATATTCCAGGTCTTGATAGCTCAAGAAAGACAGCTAAGTTCTAGGAAAACAGTTCACTTTCATGTTCATTTAATAGTTTAGACTTTGAAAGCTAAAGTGCAAAATGCAACAACTTTTTTGCAGTGTCAGCTGTGGATTGCACAGGTGCTTTGAAAGACAATTTGTTGGCCAACAAATACAAATGAGACTAAATATTTGTAGTTGTTAAACTTCTGTAGGTTTGTATTGTGGCTCAGAATGTTGTAGGTTGCTTACTGACAGTTGCACTTCTCAAGTGTCAGTGAGTCTTCCTAKTCTATGAACACCAGACATCATCTCAGTGGGTACATGGGGATGAGCTCTAATAGTTATCACGGCACTTACTACTAAGCATTTGCATAGTATGAACTAAAAGGCAATATAGAACRACATATAGACCAGTTTCTCTTCTCTTCCAATTTTGACTTGGTGACTCAATGTGCTATTACTTCCCTCTTTCTTTAAATCAGATTCCGTGACTGCAGAGGCCTTCAATACCTGCTCACAACCCAACTAGATGAAGTGAAGAAGTTCCAGAAGATTGTAAGAGAAGCAGTGAAAAATTTAGAAGGCCCTCCCTCTAAGCAGGTTATTGAGGCTGCCACTATCTGCCACTTGCGACCTGTTAGACTTCCACTTAACAAGTATGTCTAGAAGATATGCAATATATATGTAAGGGTGTATTTCCTTGATTTGAAATAAATGAAGAAAGAGAACAATGGTATCTTTAATCCATAGTAAGGGTTTATATGTATATCATTGTAGATGCAGTTGTAAGACACAACCTCATTTTGTTTTAATATTTATAAAATCTTTTGTATCCAGTGTAYGTATGAGACTTAATTGTTTTTTAAGAAATTAGTGTGTGTTTACATTTGTTGGAATAGAGATTTATAGGAACTGCTTTGTTTTTGGCCAAATTCTGAGTGCTTCTGTTTTCAATCTTCTGTATTCTAGCTGTGTCTTCTGTAAGGCTGATGAGTTGTTCACAGAATATGAATCAAAACTCTTTTCTCACACGTAAGTTYGTGTTTTTATTAACTTTTCATATTATAGAAATAAAAGTGAAAGTTATTGTTTTGTATTTTCTACTTTAAGTTGTTTGAAATCACTTTAAGACAACTTACAGAACAATCTAATCACAGAATTTAAGACSAACTTGTTGCTTTTGGGCTTGATAGCAATTTTATTAGTCAGCTTTACTTCTCCACATAAATTTCACTTTTTAAAGTTGCATACAATGAACAAATACATGTCGCTTTCTCCTTAGCTGCTATAATTTGACAGTACATTTGAAATCAGATGTTCAGAAAGTGCTTGTATAAATACAGACCTGGTAGATGAACACATTGTTTACTATATGTGCACATTTATGTGCAGTCAGATTACAARTGGTACAATACCATTCTCATTCACTGTTTTAAGTATTCTGTATAATTCATAAATTAAGTAACATAGTTTGACCAAAGCTGCAATGAGAGAGGAACTTGAGGAAGTGGTCTAAAATGATTGAATTTGCATTGTTTGTCAAGAGGAGAACTAGGAAGCTGTCGTCTTCCTAAGTGGTCTGGGCATCAGCAGTCAGGAGCAGATTTTACATCAGAGTTTGGCTGCAACACTCATGCTGATTTAGGAAGTGAGAATTGCAAAGTDTTTTTCTTGTATGTGACAGTTCAAGAATCCTTGGTAACTATTGAAAAATAAGATGCATAAGCCTTTGCAAAAGTTGTTGATGATTTTGAGCTGACAAAATGTTCTGTACAGGGATTTCATTTCTAGGGATTTTATTGCTGGTAGCAAGTTCACTGTGTTCTAAGCAAGCTTCAGGGTATCAAGTAATAAAACAACTCTATGTATGGTATGTGTTTGGTTTTGTTTCCTTTTTCCTTTAATCAAGTATTAGAAGGCTGAAGTATATGATGGATATGCAGAAATGGATGTGAAAGTACAAAATCAGTAATGAATATTACATTGGATTTATTTTTAAGCGTTAAAGGCCAAATGGCTATATTTGAAGAGATGATAGAAGATGAAGAAGGACTTGTTGATGACCGTTTACCCACTACAAGTCGAGGACTGTGGGCAACCAGTGAAACAGAACGTGCCTTGAAAGCTATTCTCTCCTTTGCCAAAGYGCACCGAATGGATGTTAAGCTAACTGAAGAAGGAAGCATGTTTCTGGAACTCTTTGAAGCATGGAAAAAGGAATATAAGGTACAACAAGTGAGACTGAAGAAACATTTGTGTGGTGCATTTCATGTAATATGAACAAATTTAAGCTGCGTGTGAATAAATCTAAGTTGTTGTCTGAAATTACTTTGCCTATGCAAAGCTTTTTCACAGACCTTTTTATACAATTTAATTAAAAATAGTTTATCTATGGTTTAACATTTACTAAAAGAGCTCTGACTACTAAGCAAATTAGTAAGTACTAATTTAATCTATTGAGGCAGTATACTGATATAATTATATCTGTTTTCCTGTTTAGTTATATCAGAATGTGGCAGGAAACAACAAATCCAATGCTAGTCTTTAATTTAGTTTACTTTCTGTCTTGTGCTAGGTACAGAACCTTTTTCTGGGCCTTGTTTACTTGGAGTAAATGGCAGTATGTGTATGCTACACAGTATAACCTGAAATCATTAGTCTCCTCTGGCCTGGGAATATAAAGGCATATACTAGGCTTCACTTACTTATTCTTGCATGTGTGGGTTTCCTTGCAGTGAATAACAGTGATGGAGAAGGGAGAGGAGTTGGGGCACAGGGTCTCATCCTATTTTATATATTAGATGTAATCAGAAATGTTTTCTCTTAAATGCTTCTCCTTTCCAATTTACTTTGATTTCTGCTTCAGTAAGTTTCTTGCTACACTAGTGTCAAGATTATCTCCTTTTGTGGTTCTTCTGTGCACTCATTTTCTGTGGTCTGACAGCAGATCAAACTCCTGCTCCTTGTAGGAGTGTTTTTTTGCCTGTGGTCTTTTTTCTAAGCTTTCTATTTCATGATTCAAGAGACATGTCACTTAACTGGCTTTTTTGTAGGAGGCTTTGAAAAAGCAGAGCTACTTCTTACAGAAGTTTGCCATCCACGAACAAAGCTTTTGACACTAGATCTAGTCCATGGAGGAAAAAAAGATATTCTATARAGTGATTCACCTAATCTAAGATATATAAACTGACTGAACTCAGTCTGTCCTTGTTTTTCAGCAAACTGGGTTACTGATCACCTACTTACCTCAAATTGGGATGGGGTTGGGGGGCTGCTTAGAGGTGAAACTTGATCTGCAGCTGCCTTTAAAAACAAATACTAGGTTACAGTGTGACAAAATGTTAAAGTCTATTTTAAGCAATTGACATCAGAAAGTCAAATTATTTGATTATGGTACCAAAACGCTRATTGAAAAATATTGACCCTTCCTGTTCTCATGCTTCAGTATTTTATGTCCTGGGATTGCTGCAATTCAGACAGGAAAATTGATGCAAGGTAACCAGTGGCTGAGGCTTTGCTATGTGGTAGGGATTTTTCTGCTGCAATTAGGGAATAAATATTCTCTTCATGTTCTTTTACTTTGGGATCTAAAAGATAGGACTAATACTCCCCTAAAAATAATATATTTGTGACTCCATCTGTCCTGACTTGGAAATATTGATTCAATTATCTGCTACTCAAATCTGCTTTGAGCTACAGGAATGATATTGCATGTAAAATAGTCTTTAAAACTAAGCTTGCATTTAATTGGTCTCCTTCTCCAACTACCCTAATTGTTAACACATYAAACGGAAGCACAGATGATGAGGAGAAAGCAGAATTAGCTGCCAGGCTTTTTCATTAGTGAATAGTAACTGAAAAACTGTACAAATGAGCACTTGAAGAAGGCAGTCCTGGGATTTCTGAGAAAACATCACTGGTGACAATGGAATTTTTAATATTACTGAAAGGAAACTATTCTTACAGATATTATTTAAAGTAGCCTTTTGACTGACAATCAAGAGCTGATTTGGCTTCATTGTGCATGAGAGGRATTTTTGTTTTGCAAYTTTAGTTTGACTYTTCCTGTTTTGAGGAGTAAATTCTTTTCAGCTTATGTTCTGTCCTTATCCTGTAGGCCAATTTTAATACACGGTAGTTTTGTATTTATAATCTGGGCATTGCTCAAAGCAAATGCTTCACTAGTCTKTCTTAAACCATAAAAAATTCAAGTGCACAACCTACTTCCGGCAATCCAGTGCTTAGAAGTATCCTTATTGAAATATCATTATTGAAAAAAATAAGATTCAACAAATAATAATTTCTGATCTTTGCAAAACAGTTTGCAAATGGTCTTAAATTTTGGTAAGATCAGTGAAGATTTTTGGATACAATACTTTTAAAAAAAAAAAAAAGATAATACTATACAATGCTTCTTCCCATGGAAGCTGTCTAAAATAATACCAACATTTGTGAATTTATATGTATAGCATACTTCCAGTCTTAGCCATTTCTTTTATGTCAGCAATTACTTTTGCTTGGAGAACTGAACTGAATGTCACTTTTTGTCTTGTCTGTTCCTTTGTCATCAAGAACACTCCAACAACTGTTAATGTCTGAAAAAAAAATCTTTTTTAAAGAAAGAAATGAACCAATACTTCATCTTTAAGAAGCAGCCTTACTACAGTAATAGTTAAGTGTTAAAATTGTGTAATCATTGTTCTAAGCATTTGCTTAGTCTTGCATGGTGTTTTGATTTCTATACTTTCAATTGCGTTAGTCATTTTAATAGCTCAGAAGAAWTGAGAGAGAAACAACTACTTAAATTTGTTCATAAAGATACTGGAAAAGAGAGCAGGCAAAATTATTCCTATCCTGGTCTAGTTTTCCTTCATAATTTGTTGTTGCTGAATTACAGTGAAGAAATATTATCCTTWACTCCAAAAAGATTCTCACATTATACCTCATATGGTGGAGAGACATAAAGGTAGCTCAACTCTGAATTCTGCTACTAATTATTTTAGGCTTTTCTTTTAGTTACTTCATGAATATTGGATGGTACTAAGGGATCACGTGTCTGCTATTGATGAACTAGCAATGGCTACAGAACGACTGAGAGTGCGTCATCCTGATGAGCCAAAGCCAAATCCACCAGTTCTGCACATTATAGAACCACATGAGGTAGAGTACTTGGTGGGAAAGAGGTGTTTTTTCTGAAAGAATAAATCTGCTCGTTTTAGATTCTACTTCCTATGAAAGTAAAATATTTATCTATGTCTGTTTATATGTGATATCTATAGTATGTCTCCATTTAATTTTCTGAAAGTCTAGGTGACAGAAGAGTTCTTATCTACTTTTACGTTTAGCATCTGGGCCTTTTGGACCTCAGAACCATTATCTTGATATACTCTTGCAGCCTTTTGGCTGTGAGAGTGGTGTGTTTCCRAAAGGCTGCTGCTCTCTCTGCAGCRGACAAGTGGCTCTGGGACTTCTCTCTATGACTGTTCTTCAGTTTTCCAAGCTGGTGGAAAATAAAGTTCACCTGACTCTTCACCAGTTTCCCTTCTTCCTGCAAGGATTTAAACAGCAGTGAAAACTAAAAAGGCAAAGCATTTTTCAGCATTTTTGAATTTCTGAGCAGTCTTAGAGACATTTTCTGTTCATGAACATAGAGAAAATGCTGAGTTGATTTAACCTTTTTTCTCTCTCTTTTTTTTAAAGCAATAGAAAAATGTTTTCAGCAAGAAACAAAGGCTTTCTTTTCTTTTTTCTATGAGATTGTACGTTAGAACAAAATGCTGCCTTTTTAAGAGAAATAGCCATACAGGCTACAGGCTTTGCTTAAACAAAAGTTTAACAAAGTCTAAACTTTGTTTATGAATTCTCAACAGTATAAGAAACCCCCAATACTTTGGCCTTTCCTGTATTAATAAGTACACCACTATCAGCTGCAATTAATCTGAAAAGGAGTGAGCTTGATGTTTCTACAGTCTTTGCATAGGTTAAATGAAAAATGAAGACTTACTGAAAATATAATGAAWGTCCAGGATCAATTTGGTTTTAAGTAGTCTGATGATAAATTGAATGAAATTTGAAAGAAACATTTAACAGCTTAAGATATTCTGGATTCCTTTTGCCTCTGGAGATAGCTAGTAGTGAAAATGAAACAAGTATGACTGAGTTTGTATTTTTTGTCTCAATCCATTCTCTGTTCTATATTCATGCTGGGTATAGGAAAGGAGTGCATAGTTGTTTTTGCTTGGCGAGATGCTCATATGTTTACAGAATGAGCTATCCTCAGTAAATTATTTGTTTTAATTTTGCCAAAAATTGTATTTAAGCTTTATTCAAAAACTTTAGTATTAATTTCTTATTTTGTATATATTCATTTAATTCTGTTTTGATAGGTAGAGCAAAATCGAGTGAAACTTTTGAATGACAAAGCGGTTGCCAAATCACAGCTTCAGAAAAAATTAGGACAACTTCTGTATCTCACTAATTTGGAGAAGGTGAGGTTTACTGTTCCTTGATCTTTAATAAACTGAAGTGTGCACTATATTTAGCTAGTGGAAGAAACCTGCCAATATTTTCATTTAAAATACATATTTTCAAGAAAATATTTTTTCTATAAAGATTCATTACATRTTGAAATTCATTGTTTTATGTTTTGTGTTACTGCTTAGTCCTAATGTTATTACATTATGTTTTGTCCAGTTGTTTAATTAAACAATTATAAAACTACGGAGTAGTTTTAGGTGGTTAAAATCTTCATTAAAAGTGACTGGTCTACATTCAGTAGATGCCTTGTAAAATAATAGTCCAATATATGTTTATTCAAAGAACCTGGCTTCTCAGGCACAAGTAGGTTTACAGATTAAATAAGGAAAAAAAAAACATCAAATCATAGTGTCCAAATAAGTATAAAAATGCTTAAATAAAAACATATTTAAGTGTGATTAAATATATTTATGGTTTTTTACACCAATGTAAAACTGATAGAAAATATGAGAAGCATATCTCTGTATTTTCACAGGATACATTTCTCTTGAGGCCTTTATTTTGTGCAGATTTCCAAAGCTGTAGTAGAGATGCAGATACTGTCTGAAGGACTGCAGTGTGAACAGCAATCCTTTTACTTACTGACCTTAGATTAAATATTTTATAATTCCTAAAGATTGATTTATTTCTTCATGCATGATGTTTTTGAATTTTAACCCACTCCTTTGACTTCAGCATTCATTTTTCCAAGTAGCTTATTTTAAATATAGAAAAACTATTTATTTGTTGAAACAGAAAAAGAAGGTTGTTTGTTTTTCTACTTTATAGTCTCAGGATAAAACTACTGGAGGAGTTAATCCAGAACCATGCCCAATCTGTGCACGTCAACTGGGAAAACAGGTAAGATGTTTAGTCARCATTTTTTTTTTACTTTTACAAAGTTTCTACGTAGTGAAACTACGTATTTATTTATATATAATTTATATGTCTAGTTTTTGAGTGTGAATTTAACTGAACTATTTAAAAAAAAAAAAAAATGAAAGTAAGCCTCTTTCTGTAATGTGCTATCTGCTCCCTGAGATAGTATCTTGCTCAGTTACAAGCCTCTCTAGTTCCTTTAGCTGTTAACATCAGTGTTCAAGTGTTTTGACAGAAATGTTCCAAAAATGTGTGTTTCACTAATAGTTTTATAACAAGTCTGTAGTTTTACTTTCATACTTCTGTTGAAAAGAGAAAGGGAATAAATACTACTCTTTTTTTTCTTTGGATTTATAAGCTAAAAGAATGAAGGAAATAGATCATTTTCTGTAATATACCATATGTTTTACTGTAACTGCTCCTATTGATTGTATTTTTTTTTTCTTCTAAGGTTATAAACTTTAAAGAAATGAATATTAGCTAGTCACAAAAATAGTAAAATAACAATAGAATAAAGACTGATAGTTTGGGTTCCTTCCTCCACCACTCATACTCTGAACTACAGGTGTTGAAGTTCAAGTTGAAGTTTAATCTAAAGTGCTAGTCTGAGACTAATACATATATTAAAGTACAAAGCAATATATGTAATAWTTTATTGTATATTAGGTTAAAAACATGAAAGAACTCCTGTGCAGTCAAACTAAACTAGCTCTCTTTTAGCTATTTTAAGATATTTTCACTTCAGCTAGCATTCCAGACATACGTACACCTGAACTGGTTTCCTGCCACATTTCTAAAATCTCCTCTACAGTCTTGTTTCAAGGGTGATACAGGTTTTTACAGAGCACTTGTTTGCCCTGTGCTATGTTTCATCCTTGAGATGGAGAAGCTCCCTAAAAGGAAAACCTCACTTTTTTTTTTTTTTTTTTTTTTTAATTTGGCTGAGACTGTCACTTGGTGATAGGATGAAAACCATGATAAAAATTCCTTGCAACAGGATGACTACTATTTCTGCAGGATTGGAACAACCTTACAAAGCCTGGAAGACCTTTGTTCACTTAGCAATCAGTCAATCCCCTCTGTTACCTGGACCATGACAACAGTGATGGTCCCCATGTCTCTTCCCCAACCCAATCTTACTGCRGTCCATATAGCAGAGTAGTACAAGATAGGGACCATTTCTAGTTGCAAAAACGTGCTTTCCAAATTACTGCTCTGTTAAGGAAGATCACAGCAGACATGTTCTAGGACCTCAAAAGGACAGCTTCTGTAGCACATTTTTGTACTTGCTTGTGTTCTTTTTTCAAAAAAAGTTAAGATTCTCTGTATAAAATCTTATTTCTTCTTAAATTCAAAGATGTTGCATAGGACTTAATATGCAAAAATTAAGGCATTTGATTTGAGGGATCTTTTAATAAAGATTGAGCTAGTCTAAATTTATAGAGTTTTACAGATAGCCAATACAAATATTTGTAAAATTTTATTCAAAAGTATGTTGCAAATACTTACTATATATTTAACCTATGCATTAAGAATCTGTGTTCATATTTAAATGAAAGACTATGCCTTTCATAGGCAAGCAAGACAAATGCCTTCAAGTTTAAAACTGCATTTATTGCCCATTTTTTGCATTTTTGCAGAGAACTTCTGCAGAGCATTAATCCCTCTGACCTAGTAAACTTTGAAACTCAGGCTTCTTAACAGCTGTAGTGGTGAAAAGAGTTCTAAAATTCTTCACTTTATTCTGAGTTTAGTGAAATAATGTTTCTGTGAAAATGTAATATAATGCTGCATAAGTACGCTGTTTTGTGTTGATGTGAAAGTGATTACTGTACTTTTTTTGTCTTTTTCTTAATTCTCTGCATAGTGGGCAGTGCTGACATGTGGACATTGTTTCTGTAATGAGTGTATAGCTATCATCATAGAACAGTACAGTGTTGGCACCCGTCGGAGCTCAATTAAATGTGCCATTTGCAGGCAGACAACATCCCATAAAGAAATATCCTATGTGTTTACTGCAGAAACTGCAAATCAGGAGGACGATATTCCTGTAAAGGTAAGCTATTTACATAGGGCTTGTTGCCCAGACTTCCAGCAGTATGTATTTAGCACAGTCATGTTTTCTTGCATACTGCATTTTGGTCGACAAATCTACCATAAGAGTTTATAAGCAGATTCATTTCAGGAGGAAATGCCTGGAAGATGAGTTGTGAAATTACATGGCTGTGGAAGCAGTGCTGAATGCTTATCTTTTTTCTTTTTTCTTTTTTGGTGGGAGAACAGAGGGGGGAGAGTTTTGTTAAGCTTTAGTTAGGACTTTTTGACATCAGACACTTGGTAGAAATAGATTATGCGTGTGCTTTTCTGTATGTTGGTGATTGGGTTTTTTGGTTGTGGGCTTTGGGGGTAGGAATGCAGAGAGGTTTTGGAAGTCTAGTTTGTTACTTTTTCTAAAAYGAGTAAAGTCTGAAAAAACTGCTTATACTATAAAGCTAAACTGTTAGTATAATATAAATATTTTAAATTGATAAATCTTGGTTTTTAACCACAGAAATTAAATCTTGATGCTAGACTTAGGTTCATAACAAATACTTCTCTAGCTTTCCATGCACCTGAGAGGTAGAGTAGTTATGCAGTTTGCAAATCTATGGAATAATCTCTTATACAAATTATAATTAGGAAAAAAATACTGTTTTTCTAATAGGAAATTTATTGAGTAAGAAATCAAATCACAGTGCAGAGAATAGAAATTTTTCTCTCAAAATGTTAATTGTCCAAAATGAAGGCTTTTCACTGGAACCTATTGACCATGAGTAAGTCCTATGGAGAAAGSTTTGTTTTAGGAGATTGCGAGAGACATTCCCCTTCCCTTCACTTACATGCATAACCAGTAATAATGTTGTGAGGCCACTTACTTCAAGCTCATCTCTCATTCTTTAGAGCCAGTTTCAGACTGTAAGCTCTTTTTCTTTTCCATGTTCCAGGTAAGTGTTCTGGAGTCTACTCTGGGAGTTTGTGTTTTTTCCCTAGAAAAAATCGAAAGGAAATTTTTGGAAAACCTATTAGTGCTCCTTGCCTATCTGTATTTTAAACTTCACTAGTTTATGATTGAATCCCAACTGAAAGGATACTATGTACCTACTGAAAAGGTGATTGCAGGGTAAAGCATGGCTTTCAATCTTAAACAGCGTTCTGTCTGGAGACATTTTCTTGAGGTTTTTCATTGACATTGTATGGCTCTACTAAAGACTGTGAGCTGCCTTCCCTAGTATTTTCCTCTGTGACTTTACTTTTTTTTTTTTTTTTTTTTTTTTTTTTTTTTTTTTTTTTTTTTTTTTTTTTTTTTTTTTTTTTTTTTTTTTTTTTAGTCTAGTTTCTAAAGAGATGATGCTTTTTCATTGTAATGCCTTAGACTATTCTCCCCTAACTTAGGAAACCATTGGTTATTGTCCAATAGCTTGACAGAGAGCTGGTCACTGTAGCTGAGGGGGGRGATGATTCTGATCTAAAGTGCAAAGGTAGATACTCAGGCTGGTAATGTTCTGATTAAGAGGATCCTACTATCTTAAATTAAAAATATGATTATGGTACAGCTAGACATATTCATGGTAATATTAATCTGGCTGATATAGTTAAAAAGCAGTAATGAAATGTGCTGACAAAGACTTCAGTGGAATCTGTGCCAGACTCCTTGGCCCTTGTGGGTGTGCTACGCTTGCTAGCCTGTACTGGAGTTGATGTTGCCACATTCACACTAGTTATGTCAACCTCACTGGACAATGACTGCAATTCCATTTCATGTGTAGATGCACCATAAACCATTAGATTTGAAGTAGTTGACAGCATCTGGCACAAGGGGGAGTAAATAGGCTATATTTTTGAAGTGTTATTTATTAGGACCTCACTTTACAGTAGTTTTTAACAAACTATTTTCTCAAGATTTAGAGAAGATGTTGTCCTGTTTCTAACCCCCCCACCTTCCCCCCACAAAGATTAACCATTTCATAAATTTTAAACATAGAAAGATCTTGTCATCTGCTGTTCTGCATAAATGACTGTAGTGTTTCCTTTGATTTCTGCATCAAGGTGTTAGCTTCCAGTTAAGCAAAAACATGAATGCAGTATGGAATTGCATAGCATCCTGAGTTGCATCCGTTCTCATCCACTTCATATTGTAACTTTATACTGTGCTGTCAAAACAAGCAGGATTGCTAAAAAAAATGAAATCTTTCACCTCATTCCTTTAAGGACGGTTTGTTAATAAAAGTTAACCAACTTTGTTATAGTTTCTGTAGAATACTGAGGTTAACATCAATATCTTGCAGTCTGTATGGAAAGTTGTGTTTCTAAGTCCCTCTGGTACTTTTCTGTCCTCTGTGTGTGTGTGTGTGTGTGTGTGTGTTTTCTTCCTGTTGTGTTGAATACCTCTTGTTCTTTATTGTATCAGCACTATCCATGCTAAGTTTATGCTTCAGTCAGATACAGAAGGACTAGCGTAAAAGGGAGCATTTTATGCTAGGAGAGGGATTAATGGTATCCCTGTATATGTTGCTTCTTTAAAAGGTTACAGTGTCTGGTTAGTATTACAATAGCTATTGCTAGCTTGTCATTGTAAAAAAATTGTTTGTTAGATAGTTTTGATTCTAATGTTGTGCTGCTCCATAATTAATTTGAACTACTTAGTCTGTTAATAAATACTAGTCCGGATATTCAACAAAAGGACAAAATCAAGGTGCGTGGGTACTAAGTGAGGTGTCTTTTAAAGACAAATTAAAAACCAAGAACAYATAATAGTAAGGGTACCACTATCAATTTCATCTCTCAGTAGACATGAAGAAGAAATGTGAAAGTGTTTGAGAGCTCTGAACCAAAGTTTTGGTCAAGTGTGTGCTGAGAGACAAGTTCAATATAGCATGTCCAATATAATGTRAATAAAGGGATGGAGATCTATGTTTTTTCAGTTGCACTGTTTGCAACAGGTTCAAGTGCAACTCTGTTCATTTAGTTCTGTTGTTGAACAAAAMGCAAAAGGACTAACCACTTTGATCATTGTATGACTTTTTTTTCCACTGTAGTTCCTCTGGCTGATCTTGCACAAAATCACATTTGTAGCACCTTACTCATGAGAAGTTTGAAGGGTGCAAGGATCAACAACGGAGGCTAGAGCTGCTGTCTCTTACAGCAGGGGAAAAAAGAACCAAAGAATTGAAAGAAGCAAAAACCAGGAGCAAAAGCTGTCTGCTTCTCCCCCCRCCCTTTAAATCCTCAGCCAAATACCTCAGTAGTAAGATCTTGGAAAGGTCATTTAAACAGTTTTAGATAATGGACAGTTAAAA
Source organism: Rhea americana (assembly GCF_003343005.1). Lineage (NCBI taxonomy): Eukaryota > Metazoa > Chordata > Aves > Rheiformes > Rheidae > Rhea > Rhea americana. The sequence goes on along the minus strand of NW_028185128.1, from coordinate 678,725 downwards.
CTTAAGTCACACCCTGGCTGTGAAGAGTATGTAAGACCTTAGTCATACACAGCAAAGATCTATACCTGTGAATGAATTACTTAAGAATGGTTTAGAAGGAGACTCCACTTTTGGATGCTAAGACAAGTAATGTTAACAAACAAAAGCAGGAGGAAGGATTGATGCTTAAATTAATGTTCTCCAAGTTAATTCGGACTGTATAATCGTATAAGAAGCTTCACGTGAACACAGTTCATGGATGATCTGGGCAGTTACCACTTCCGTTGGGCAGATGATGAGGAGAATTTGGCAAATCTTTTTTAATGATCATGTTTTAGAAAAATTCTACTTTGAGAAGAGAGATTGCCCTATCCTTTTCCATTTCTTGTCTTCTTTTTGTGAAATGTTTGAGGCAAAGCCAATCAGAGCAGATGAGCTGGAATTGTCATGTTTGATTGCAAGGTGAGTGGTATTAGAAAAACACATTTAATGACCCTGAAAGTTGACCCAGGAGCACGTAGGAAATGCTGAAAATTAGCCTCAAATCTCCTAAATGAAGATGGTTATGATTGTCAGGCAGCTGCCATAACATTGCAAAATGCAARTTGTCATTCATCTTTACAGTTCATAACAGCAACTGACTTAAGCATTTTTAATAGTCTATCTGACTTTTGAAAACAGTGTGTTAATGTCTACCAGGTGCAACAGGGATGTCATGAAAAAGCTGTTTTATTTCTATGCCTATGACAGAGTTGGAATCATTGTAGAAGACCCTAGGGGGGTAAAAATGGTATTGCTTATTGCAGCCTTTGATAAATCAGGCTACAGAAGTTCTCTTACAGATATCTACTAGGGCATTCATTCAGCTGCATAATGTGAATGATTGAGCTGCCCAGCCTTGGTTCCCAACTTGTGCCTAGACTGGTGTCCTCTTTCCCTGCCAGTTCTGCAAGCAGCATAACATCACTRAATTTGATCTGTCATTGTAACAAGCCAACATAGTTAATTCAACATTCAGAGGACAGGTGCAGACAGAAATAACACAATACTTGCCCAACTGAAAGTACTGCAGCATGAAATTAATAGACTTGTAAGAACAAGTAGGCAATTAACTAATGGCTTTGCAAAAAAAACATATTAGGTAAAATTGTTGTAACACAAAGTATATACTGAAGGGATTAGAAGCAGATACTAAAGAACTGTTTCTCAGAACTATCTTCCTGAACTAAGGGGAAAGGRAGGAGTACAGAAATCAAAGTGAACAAGAAGTAGACTGTAGTATTTTATCTTTTCTCTTAGGTATGTTGCAATTTCTGTATATGAGAGAATTCATTAAGCWTATCAGTGAAATACTTTCAGATGAAAGATGGACAGATTATGCAGACACATTTTCATTGTACCACATAATCCTGCAAGGATTAAATTAATTATATTTACCAATATCTAATTGCTTTTAAGAGAATTAACAACTTGATAGTATTGAGCTGAAGTTTTGTTTTCCCACTTTGGCAACATTAAAGAAACAGTAAAAGGTTTCCTGTAGGTTTTTTCATCTACTTTCAAGAGGTGTAAAGGGAGGGGAAGTTAAATATGCATTTGGAAAGTTCTTTAAAGATTTTGCTGTTGAGCAGGTTAAACCTCAGTGTTTAGTGCCACTGCACTGCTTCTGCTATCCAGATTGCTCCTTTTAGAACTGGATAGGAGTATGTGTGTGGTGCTTCATTCTTCCATGTGCTGTGTGTTGTAATACACCAGATCCTAGAGCAGTGCATTATCAGGGAAGTATAAAAAGTAGTTCAATGCTACTCAACCCATCCTTCGTTCAGTTTGCCAATATTAAATTTATCCCTAGTCTCTACTTGGGAAGCTGCCACTAAAGAGGGTAAGATTCTTCAAATCCTGAAGTATGATTTTGTCTCTTAAGAAGCATACCAATTTATGTAATGTATTTACTGATCTCCTTTAAGATGTGTAAAATATGCAGAAGTCCTAATCTAATGCTATATAATTAAAAGTGAATTTGAAAGGGGTKGTTGTATAATAATCTACTCTACTGATGTTGGGTTTTTTACTTTTTGAAGGGAAGTCACTCCACCAAAGTGGAAGCKGTGGTCCGAACACTGAAGAGAATTCAGTTTAAAGATCCAGGGGCTAAATCCTTAGTTTTCTCAACGGTATTAATCACCATTTTCTGTCTAATTTTTTTCGGTGTTCTGTGAGTTTAAGACTATGATAATATTTTCAGAAATTCAGCTTAGCTACCAAAATGTGTTGAGTAGCTTTGTGCAGTCACTTGATTGTTTTGAGATTCATTGGGCAAATCATGTAATTGGAACATGATCAATAATTGAAGTTAATGAATGGAAAAGCTTGTTTCTTTAAAGGGCAAACACATTTATATAGGAGCATTAGAAGTTCTAGGCATTTTTAAATTTTATGTCCAGATGTTTTTGATATACCCTAAAACTTTTGTGGATGTTACTAGTTTTTTTTACTCAATCTGATCTTTTTAATCACATTTCTTTAGATTTATGTACAGGGAACAATTTTTTAAAAGCTTTAAGTGCTAATATTATAAAAGGTCTTTATCTACTCTTTGAGACATTTATTCATATATTTTGTCATTGCTATTTATAATAGAATTTTATRTGTTTGTTTTACAGTGGCAAGATGTGTTGGACATCATTTCAAAAGCTTTGTACGACAACAACATGGTTTTTTCTCAGATCAATGGAATTAGTAAATTTCAGGTAYATAAAGGATATTTTTCTTTTAAATTATTTTAGATGGGAAAAGTTGCAGWTAATAGAAGTTAATTTCATCCTTACCTTTATTGCTTCATTTGAGAAACTAAAAGAGCAATGAATTTGTTTGGCATAATCTTTGCTCTCTAAGCATTAATTCTAAAAATCTTCATCRCATAAAAGCACTACTAAAAAACCTCTGGAGATAAACAGTACTTTYAGTTTTGAGAAAGAAGTGTTGGCATGGATGGTAAGGATGAGACATACTGATGGATGTTGCAAGAAATCTGCCTTACTGATGTCTGTCTAGTATCTGTTTTGTGATAACTGTTCTTGTCTCAGACTGCAGGACTGTCTGTCTGGTGCTGTACTAACTGCTGTAATTTCTTTAAAATCTACAGATGTCCATCACATGCTTTTCTGAGGAACTTTTGTCATGCTATTTTGATGTTTTGCCTTTTAGGAAAATCTCTCAGCATTTAAGTATGATCCCAAGATCAATATTTTGCTGCTGCCCCTTCACACTGGTTCCAATGGATTAAACATAATTGAAGCAACTCACGTTCTGCTTGTGGAACCCATTCTGAATCCTGCACATGAGCTTCAAGCTATTGGCAGAGTACATCGTATTGGCCAAACAAAGTAAGAGTTAAAATGGCTGTAAGTTGTTCAGATGTGGRCCAGAATATAACTGCTTATTATTATCTGAAAATCTGAATAAATCATCAGTGTAGTTCACTGAACTTCTCAAATTTTGAGATGAGAGTATTCATAGGAATACTAGTTTTAAAGATGAYCATATGAGGAGCATAAAGATAAAAGCACAAAATAAAGTTTGCTGAAAGATTACCTTAGTGAGTACTCTAGGAAGCTCTTTTGTATGATTTGAGAACTAAAAGCAGAATTTAGGAAGAAAATAGGCTCTTGAGTCCAAAATYCTGAAAAATGTGGTTCAGCTGCCATCCTATTTTGTGTGTACCACTGCCTTAGTTTTTAACTTTAAAGATTTGCTTGTAAGCATGTCCAGAAATGTTCTAGTTTTCACAGATCTGTGCAGCTTATTTTTCATGTGCAGCTGAGTTCAGACATTTTATTTCCCAGTTCTCCTGAGAGGCTCATTCTAGCTGGTCATTCTCAGCTCCAGATTAGGAGCTGCATTCACTTTTTCTGTTAAAGTAGTAGTTATGGTGGGGAATTGTCTTATATGATTTAAAATGCAGCATTCACCAGGATATCTGAGAATATATCCTCATTAATCCTGAGATCAATGTTCTGGCTTTTCCTTCGCCTAGAGTTTCAAATGTAAGTTCCTTACCATTTAAAAGACTACTGTAGTCACTGTCTTAGAATAGGGTCCTGCCACGCTTCTGTCAGTTAACAGAGAGAATGAACAAGTTCAGAAGAGAAATCCAGAAATCTGTRACTGCATAGAAACTACATCTCTCTTTCTTTTTTTCTTTTTTAACACTAGTCTTTCACAGGCTTTTGGCTGCTGTTGAGGACAGGCTACTACTCTTAAATGGGCCTCTGGTCTAACTCAGTTTGGATGTTCTTATATTTCACTGCATTTTATCAGCGTATTGTTCCCCATTTATCACGGTTAGAGAAACTTGACTATTATAAGAAAAATGTGTATTTTTATATATTTTTATATATGTATATTTGTATATATCTACACATATACTTTATATATTATGTATATACACTTATAGAAAAATGCATATGCATATATATATATATATAAATAAATTTAATTCCTTCAGTTTGCATGGTTGTTTGACATRAAGTTGTCTAGAAAAACACTTTTTAAAAAAATTTTGCAGTTAACAGGAATTAAGTGGGTAGTGCAGACCACTTAACAAAGATTTTAGAAATTTTATCCTCAGTGGATTTTATGTAAAGTTTTCTCTTTAGTTTTCAAGTCACCTGAAAAATAATAAGAATAAACCCCTGCATCCAAAGTAGAAACATAGCTAGAATCAATTCTGGAATAATAATACTCTGCAGTAATAATAATGGATCCTTAGGGATAGGGCATGAAGGAGCCTGTATGTGAAAGAATATTTTGAACAGGTGGATATTTGGATGTGTTGGATGTGTTTCACAGTTTGAATTAACTGTGAAAGCATAGTAAGGACTACTTGCAAAGGCTTGCATTATAATTTCACATAATGCTAGCACTAAAGGTCTGGCAAAAGAATAACACCCTGCAATAAAACTAGCAAGAAGTGTGTTGTAAGGATTATTTTTTTATAGTAAGGGTACAGAAGGCAGAACTTTGCTTAGCATCTGCCTCAGGATTTTACTTAATATGGTTTATATTCATTTAACATGCGATACAGCAAAGTGGGAATGTGTGCTGTGGGACATACTAAATACCGTTAAACGTCAATGCAAGTTGCTAATCACCATGTAAGATTTTTTCCTTTTAAAATCCAAAGATGTTTTTCAGCAATCTGAAAAAATTTGATACAAGACTAAAAGGTTGGTCTTGGACTACTGACAGTGATAACTTTTCTTCTGCTCACTTTTGGTTTTCTTTTTTTTTAAACGCRTTCAGGTCTACCATTGTTCATAGATTCCTGATAAAAGCAACAATAGAAGAGAGAATGCAGACTATGCTGAAAACTGTAGACAGAAGGTATATGTTGAATTTCTTTTTAAGTTAGCATTGCAGTGAAAATGAAAAGGTGGGCTTCAGCTGTATCTTTTTAAAATTTAAGTGCAAGTATCTTAAATATTTTTGCTACAKTTCAAATTATTTTGACTGAAACAAAAGCTTTAGGGCTTGAAAAATGGATCCTTTAAGCTTTCTCTAATATGCTGAAGCTTAAGTATTTTCAGKGGAGCATATTTTTATATTGTGTGTATTTTATCAGGAAAGCCTAAATAATAAATTATGTTTTAGAAGCATAAATAAGGAGGTCTTTCAGTTTTCCATTAGTATAAAAGGATCAAATTAATGGAGAAATACTAAGCTTGCTACTGGAGAGTGAGGATTGTAAGCTCTGCTATAGGACCTGATTCTTTCTTTAATTATTTCTAAATTCTACAAACACAGTGTAACTTTTGTGTCACACTGGTTGTTTTTGCAGTCAGTACAAAAGTTATCCGGATGCCAAGCTTGTAAGCTTGGTGTGATGAAACAGCAGTTTTCACTTAGTTTATCCTTTCAAAAAATTAYAGGCAATAAGAAGACTTGAACTGGAACGAAAGTGGTGTTTACATTCTTTGTGCAGAAAGTGAAAGAGTTCCGTTCTTCTAACTACACTGTATCCAAACAACAAGTCTAGGATGATGAATTAGTTAGAGAAAATAAGTTACTTTTCCACAGTTTTTTTTTTTTTTGGCTGTTAATAAACAGACTAAAACATGTACTTATATATCTTTGAATGGCTGTAGCTACAAAAGATTTCAGTTTTAGCTTTGAAAGAATGGTCTTGCTGCTTTACAGATGTGGAAACAAGCACTATGTTTGCATGTAAAATTCAGATAAATGGTGCAGTGGCTAGAATGATCTAATGAGACTTAATCTCTTGAAAGCAATATCAAACCTTATTCTTTGTTTTGCCTAGTGGAAAGTACATTTTTCTGCTGAACTTCATAGCTGAGCAGTTACTTGATACCATGTAATCTGTCTTCGGTGTATACAGCAAGTTGCTTAAGTTGATTGTTTCACTGATGCTCGCATTCAATTTTTTCCCCTAGCCACACGAGCTCTTCCATGAAACAGTCAGAAGCCTCAGTTCTGACGGTGGCAGATTTGGCTGACCTTTTTACAGAGGAAACTGAAGAACTTGAATGAAAATATTGGTTTGACCTAGGGAAATTGGACACCTGACCTAATAAGCATCTATATTTAACATATTTCACCTGTCATTCCTGTAAGCATCATCTAATATCTGTCCTTATTAGAGCTGTTGGAAATCAGAAGGTCTTTCAGTTGCTACCATTTTATTCTGTGTGAAGTTCTTAGCTACACRCGTTTGATAACACTGGAGAAAACTTGCACTTTGCACATTACGTAAAAAATGGATTTTATTCCCAAAGAGCATTTRAGCTGGACTCTGAAACAGATCCTGGACCCTTGATGTCAATGGGACTTTTACTGTCCAATTTGACTGGCTGGTAGTTCAGTCTGAGAGCAAAGCTATGTGGGTGGGGGATTGGGAAAGGGAAGCAGAAAACCACAAATCTAGGGTTTTTTTTTACTGTACAAAGCATTGTTCAGAAAGAACAACTGTAAATTAGTGTTCTTCTAGAAAGGGCTTCTAGGATTGTTAGCATATAATGCTGAATTACTGAGCATCTTATTGGAAACACTTTAAATGATTAATCTTTAATAATTTGGATATTTATATTAGATGTTTAGCTACTCATAAAGACTTGTGTAACACAAATGTTGTTGTTAATGTTCACTTACCACAAAATGATGATAAATTAAATTATGCTTTTTGTATGTGTGTTGGTCTTGAAATCACAGTTAAACACTTGAACTTACTGTACATTTTTTCAGTTATTCTTGAAGCCATAACTAATTAAGTGCTTTGTTGGGGATGGTGGTRGGAGTAGGGAAGACAAGGAGAATAATATGTTTGTAACAGAATTTTTTGAAAAGTAATTGTTTAGCTGCTGATCACTTTATAGTCATTTGGTGTTTGTGTACATTTTCTCATCCCGATTATTTTTTTTTGTCTACTTCCCCAGCCCCAAAAATACAGCAGTCTAAATATTCAAACTAGATCAGATTAAGTTAGGCAGTCTAAATATTAGGTACTTTGAATTAGATAATCAGTGGAGAGAGAGAGAGAGAGGAAGTTTTTGTGAAATTTTCTATCCTTACATACATGAGATACATCACTTTTTCTCATCTCTGTCTATTGACTGTAGAGAGAGTGTCTAGAAAATGAACTTAGGCTAACTTTTTGGCTGCTGAAGATAGACAAGATGGATTTTCAGTCTTTCGGCATATGTAATAGATGGATCTTTCCTTACTGTCATTTCTGATGGTRTTATGGAAGCAAGCTCAGTTACTTCACAATTTTGTGTTTAGAGACTGGGCAAAGGTGTAAGTAAGCAATAGGTTACTTCCTTCAAATTACAGTATTTACTGTTTCAGCAGAGAATTTTTTTTCTTATTTTAGAAATCTTACTTGGAATGTAGATTAGCTAAAATGGGCCTTTTAAGAAATCTTATAGCACTAGAATTTTTACTCTTCTGAAGTCTGCTATATAGACTTGCCATATAGTTCTTGAGCTTGCTTTCTGTTYTCAAGCATGCTACATTTGTGTTTTTTTCTGCTGCTAATAACAACTGTGAATATAATTTACATTAATAATGTATCAAGAAGCAAAGTTTGTTTGGCATTTATATTATTTTGGCCTTCTGGACCAGTTAGATATTTTGCTCTAAAAACTACTATTTAAGTAAGTTTACAGAAGTACATCTTTATTTCCTGTTCTTGTCATATATGTTAATTTTATTTATATATTTGGTATGGAGATGATTCTCTTTGCAGATTAGTTTGCAGAAAGGGAAATTCTGAGTAGATAATAGAAATTATTTTTCAAAATGAGTGATCAAACAGTTTGCACAGATAGACTGTGAATCTCTCCATCCCTKAATGGGTGCATTAGGAAACATGTTGCCAGCAGGTCAAGGGAGGTGATCCTGCCCCTCTACTCAGCCCTGGTGAGGCCTCATCTCAAGTGCTGTGTCCACTTCTGGGCTCCCCAGTACAAGAGAGACATGGAGCTACTGGAGAGAGTCCAGTGTAGGGCTACAAGGATGATCAGAGGGCTGGGGCATCTGCCCTATGAGGAA
>NW_028185128.1:660743-669943 GCF_003343005.1 Rhea americana | reverse complement strand
TGTGGAGTCTCCTTCTCTGGAGATCTTCAAGGCCCACCTGGATGTAATCCTGTCTAACATGCTCTAGGTGGCCCTGCTTGAGCAGGAAGGTTGGACTGGATGATTTCCAGAGGTCCCTTCMAACCTTAACCATTCTGTGAATGTGTTTGGAACTCCACTGGATATGACTATGAGCAACCTGATCTAGCTTCGAAGTTGGCCCTACTGTGAGCAGTTTGTTGGACCAGATGACTTCCATGGATCTCTTTCAGCCTAAATTATTGTTTAGTGATACTGGAGATTCAGCTGTACAGCTCATCGAGGAATTTTGAGGGCAACAACACTCCAGATTTTTGGTCGGCAACAGAGAATTTTAATATTTTAYAATGTAATGTGACTGAACAAGGATCTGTTGTTCATTATGAGAAATAATGCTCCCATTTTAAATAACTGAATGTGGGAATAACAGTTGTCAGGGAATGTAAAGACAGAGAAGCAAATTGAAAAATATCTGCTATAAGACGTTGCCCAAGATCTGCAAGTTTTTAGTTTGCGTATGTATTAACAGAGGTTTCATTGTATATTTACAAAAATGCAGCTTTAGGATTCTTAACCTAAAGCACAACTTCTCATCAAGTGGTGCTCAAGACTTAAGTCCTCTGTGTGTGTTTGGGGGGGGGGGCAGTGTTTGTTTGTTTTACTGGAGGACCAATACCTACAGCTCTGGAATTAGTTTTGGCTGATATGTAAACATTAATACAATTTGCATATATATTTCAAAGTACTTGAAGTTGGAGTGTGTAGTGTGTGTCTGTAGTAAAACAGATTCTTTAGCTCTCACATGTAAAGTACATAAATTACATTTTTTAGAATTTWTTCTTTAAAAACCCTGTAATTTACAGCTTTTTGCCATTCTTTGCAACATTTAGTTTCTTTGACAAAGGTTTTTTCTGCTCTTTTAAGCCAGCTCATGAGTAAGACAGTAAGCCTGTCTTTCCAGTGCTGCTATGACTTCGTTCACTATTAGGATGACTTTGTTCTCTATTAGGAGAACTCTTATTTGAAAAGTGGTATTTCAGCTAGAGCAAACTTAATAGTTCTTGTCTGAGAATAATCAAGTATTGTGATTCTAGAAGGGACATTTTCCACAGAATACAAATCCGCAAGTACTGACTGCAGTGTTTATATATTGTGTGTATATACACAAATCTACAAAATTCTCATGTGTTTTCCTGTTATAACATGTAAATATGGTCAGAGTTGACAATATTGTTTAATCAATGAAGTCAGTCCCTTTAAAAATGAGGAACTGTTAGTATTGGGTTCTCTTAAAAATCTAGCTTTTCATTTCTTCCACTTTCATGTCTATGAAACAACAATATTTTCCCCTTTGTAGGTTGTGAGGATTTCAGGACAGAATCTTTCTMTGTGTGTGTGTAATATTTATATATGTGTGTGTAGGTTCAGTGTCTTGTAAAACAGACTGACARAGCTGTCATCTCAGGTAGGCAATTGTAAAAGCTTGATGCAAATAAGTCTTCCTTAAACCACACAATATGATAGTGTTGGAAACTCAGCAGTGTATCCCATCAGGATATTGAATTGACCTCTGTGAATTGCACTGTGGGTCTTTACAATAAGTTTATAATTTAAGGACCTCTTTGCTTTCTAAATCATTTTACGTGAGGAAAATGTCATCTTAACCAGTTAGTAGCAGGGCAGCATATTATTGAAAGTCCAGGATACTCTCTAGTTTTCACACYAGTCAAATACCACAAAAGAATATTTACCTCATGGTTCTCATGCATGTTAAGGTTATTTATCTTTTCTCTTTGAGGATTCCTCTTGTCCTAGGAATAACTTTTTATGTAGTGAAGACAACGATAGAGTGGACATAAGAGCTGATGACTTTCTTCTTTGGTGTTAGATGGGTCAGGCAGGACTACTTTTCTGCCAGTATCTGTAGATGTATTCAAGTTGTCTGCCAGCAGAGTGTCCTCTACTYTAAAATTAGCTGGACCTCAATAGAAATATGAGTGGGATGTTACAGAAGGACGAATACAAAGTTGTTTCTGGCTATGACTGTAAATAGACATACTTCCTTCTGTAAAATTCTGGATTAGTGGCCAAGACTGGATGCCAGCTTTCTAGCACTGTCTCTTCCGATATGAACAATGCAGAGACTAGAAATACATGGTTTCCTCTTTCCATGCTTTCTTGCAGTGCTTATACTTTCCAGGAGCCTGAGGATTATTCATTTAGGTAGCAAATGATTCAATTAAATCATAGAGGAAAGATCTGTGTTAACCATTCTTGCATTGACCAATATAAGAAAAACTAACCTTGAAATTTATTGCTTCCCCAAGGTACAGAATTGGATGGCTTTCTAAAGAAAAATCTGACTTATTCCAGATACGAATGGAACCTGTTTCTGCAGCTTAATCAAAACACTTACTGCTTGAACTCTGTAGGTTGAACTTTTTTATAGACTGAAAGGCTAGCTGCAAAGCCACAGTGCCTGTCTTTTTCTTCCTTTTTTGGTTGTCTGAGAATAGTAAGCTCTCCACAAGATTGCGTACTATAAATGTAAATTGAAGGAGTTCCATGCTGGGAGGAGAAAAGGCGATCCAAGAAATGTTTTTTTGCTTTTATCTTTCTGCCTCTCTGTCCCTTTCACCCCCAGCTTTTAAGCTGCAAAGTAACCTCTAGTTTTTTAGTTGCTTTGGGATTCATAAAATATGCATGAACTACTAATACAAGTTCTTACATGCAGCGTTCTTTCTTGATACTCTTTAGAGAAGAAGCAAGAATAGATAACTTAAGTTTCTGCAATACTAAATTCAAGTGACAAGTAGTTATTCTGCATATTACGTTATAAAGAGGATAGTTAGCTTAACTGAACTTGTAACTTTCAAATGTAGTTAAAGAATTAAGTTTTCTTGGGAGAAAGTAAATGAAACAGGGTTTCTAAATATTAAAATAATTCTACTTGGAAAATTAGCAGCATGAGATTTCTGTAAAACTCTTAACTCCATTTCCTTTTATATACAAGATGTCAGCCTTTCACGTCTTAAATTCCAAGTTTTTTCTGTCTAGTATTTACAGATTTCACATTAGCAGTGTCCAGCCCCATTTGTTCAACTGGACACCTACCAAATTTTTATCAGTTTAGGAACAGATGTTACTGTTCCCATGAAATAATTTCATCTCTTGATTAGATTGATTAGATTTTGCATCAGATAGAAATTGCCTTTCCAAATTTCGTCAGGTCTAAGGTCTGACTACTTACAGGGTGTCTTGAAATTAAATTTTTAATGTAGGCTGGCTTAAACAGCTTTTTCCCCTATGCTGTAAAGGGCCTAGTGAGCTAGCAGAATTCATGCTCTTGTTGCTGTGAATTGTCCTCTTTTTGTGCTAACAGGTCACTGTCATTTGTCAAAACTTTTGTTGGTGAATCTAGGCTTTCTCTGGCTACATCACTTAAGGAAGAAAAACTAGACTGCTTTTCTTGTTACTCCTCATGGAATTTTTACTGTCACTCAGAGCATAAGAGGGTAGCACTTAAACACCAATATCCAGTTTCTCATCTTTAATAGCTTGCTCTGCAGTAATAGAGCATAATATATATTTTCAGTGTGTGATCTTGGACTGCCATATGATTACTATTAAAACCATATGTTGACACATTGCCATCACTTCAGTTGGTGCTTCATATGCACATATAAGACCCTACATCAGAAAGTCAGGTTTTTGGTAAGTCAGTAAGACAGGAAATGCAATTCATAGAAAACAAAGCCACTTATTTGACGTGTTTCTTGCTCATTCTCAAACTGAGATTATCATTTTCGCTCTTCCCCACATGCACACAATTGATTTACATCATATTCTGTATTGCAGGTTTTGAAGCAACTCTAGTACCAATGGTGAGGGAATATGAGGTGTATTTGACTCAACTGATAAACATCTACTTTTAAATCAACCAACTGGGGTTTACCTACGCAATGTGAAAGTCTACTTATATCTCTGTGGGGGGGGGGTTTATGCTTTTTCTTTTCCTAATTTTCAAACATTACTGAATGACTGCAGAGCMATAGTTCTGGCAATGCCTCTTCCATTGTCCCTTTGGCAATCCAGGTACTGTGAAAGAGAAATCATGGTTACAGGAAGTTTCTAATCTCCATTTCATTAACACAGAGACCACTTCCTGTTCACAAAGGGACATTTGCCTACATAGAAGACAGTGAATTTAATTCTTCCTTCTCCCACTTAAATCTGCACGCACGGTTTATAAGCATGCATGCAGCAGCTGCATAGAAGAAACTGATTGCTATTTCAACTCTATCAACTTTCTGKAAAGTAAACCAAAGAACTGCAGGTGTAAAGGTAACATGTGGGATGTTTAATGTATGTATTCTTTATTCAGCAACAAACATGCCAAAATATAGCGTAAGATCTTACATAGTATACTAACCTTCTCTTAGATGCATGCCACATTCATAACACTATCATTCAAATACTGTAGAGAGCATGTAATACRTCTACTCCACACAAGGAAATGGACTAGCAGCAAGCAAAGGTGTTACCTCTTCTCTAGTMTTTGAGAAAGTCTTAGTGAGGTAGCATATATGACTTTGAAAATAACAATACTGTACTAAATACTGCAACACTGTTAGATCTTGAAAGCATGTCTGATGAAAAGCCATTCTGTCAGTGTGGCTCCTTTTGTAGAGGTATACAGTGCAGAGCACTTCACTGGTTGGTCAGAAAAGAGGTGGAGGGATATGAGTCCTGGTGATCTTCTCCAGTGGGGCTGGAACCTACACTTGATGGAGGTGGAGGGTAGTAATTGGGAATAGTTGGCAATAACCTTCCCCTGAGTGCCCTTCTGCTGACTTTCCTATGGGAGAAATGAGTCACTGATACAAGCAATGAATAAACAAAGGGTGAAAGATTGTAAGTTGAACTGATTCATTGAATCTTAATGTTCTAAATACAGTGGTACTTCTAGTGCGTATGTGTGTTCAGTTGGGAGTATAGTTGCTTTCTTATTAAAATTACAGGGTTTGAATATACAGGATTTTGCAGTACCTGAGGAAAGAGYGAAATTGAGCAATTTTACTTCTATGATACATGCATTAAAGTACATGCTTCARTGTACACCTAAAGCAAGTCATAGGACTTCTTAGCTGAATTTGTATTACAGATTTGTGAGATAACAGTTGAAACTCCTATGATATACATTTATAGACCCCTGAAACACTGACAAGTATTGTTTAACAGAGAAAAGGTCATACTATATTGCTTGCATATAATATAAAAAATTTATATTGCTTAAAAGGGGAAAGGAAATCATTTTTCACTGTAAATGCWCAGATGTTTCTGATGGGACAAGGCAGTGTCCCCTTGCAGTTGGCACTCTCGGGGGAAGTTCTGCACCTAACAAACATCCTTGTCAGGACAGTCCTGTTGTGCAGGGAAGCAGAGTGCAGAGAAGCCTTGCCAAAGATCTGAGCCTGCTGCATGAGAAGAGAGCCATGTCATGTGTATTTTYGAGGAATCTTTTACATACTTTAATCATCAGGCATCCTGCAAACACAGATTTTCTGTAAACTTGTTGAAACATAAATGTACGCTCCCTTCATCGGCAAAGTGCCGCTATTCTACAGGACTTCTCTGTTTTCACTGGGGACTGTGTATTACTCTATATTATTAATTCCTAACAAAGGTAGGTGCCTTTTTATTCTTTTACAGCCCCTCCTAAAAGCCTAGAAGTAGAATAGAAAGACAGAGATCATTAAAGGGCCACACAAAATGAGTGAAGCAAAGGAGCTTCTACTCCTGCCTAATGAAGAACGTGCTAAGCTGCTGCTGTAGTACAAGAGAAAAACATGTGAGAGTGGGTGGGTGGTAAGGCGTGGGTCCTGTCCTTGGGGAGTCAATTCCAAGATTGTTAGAAAAGGTTTTGTGAGTAATCCTGGTCTGCACTGACTATGCACTTTAAGGATCCTATTGTTGAGTGAAGTACACCGTTTGGTCTTTTGGGGGGAAGCATTTGTTTCTGTGGAGAGACTTAAAAGCTCAAAACCATGACCCTGGATTTAAAAATCTTGAAGGATCCTTTTGCTGTCCGTTGAACAGGAAAAAAAAATTACTCCTATTAAAGAAAGCACTTAGAAGGGCAAAGATACAAAGAGAAGTCTTCAATCTTCTGACTTTGAACCCCAGAGGGGACTTTCATTCTGACTGTGCTTTGCAACATGTTTGCTGGTTTACTGGCAGTTTTTCTGCTGATTTCTCTAACTTCAGTAGATGCTGCTGACCTGGGAGAGGGTGAGTTGTGTATTTTTATTCAAGAAAATGCCATTGTTGGTTGTTGAAAAAGAGTGTTTCCACTGAGGAGTAGTAACACACAAACTATGTAAGTCTAATTCTTAATGAATGCTGGTCCAATTATTAGCTTTAAAACTTAATCTTAGATCAGAATCTATAGTGTATTTGTAATAATAGAAAGTTCTACTTTCTTGGCATCCTGCTGATGTACAGTGGGATGTAATTTTAGATATTTCCAATACAGAATTTATTAGATAACCTGTTATTTTTTCACTATAACTTTAATGCTTATAAAAAGAATAGCTAGAGCCTTTGTAATGTTTTAAATCTAAATTGATACAGATTTTTAAAATGCAATGGTCAGTTGCCTTAATGTCAGCTGTTCCAATCCCTCACTTATTCATGTTATTTTTTGATTATTATAGTACTGTTATATTTAAAGCTTATTTGTGAATTAATCACTAGGTAGATCTTTGAATCATGTTTTAATGTTTATTTTGTTTGTATTTGTTTTAAATATTGGTTTTAGTCATTGAATTACTATAAAATTAATAAATCATGCACTGTTTTGATAGGAAATGTTTTCTTCTATATAAATAGATATTAAAAAATACTTTGTCAGCTATTTATAAGTTATTGGATACCTCATAATTTAATGATAGATTTCAGTGTGGAAACAGAATAGTTGAATTGCTCTGTTAATGGAATAGTGAAACTAATCAGCTTATGCAATGACAAGTTAATGACTTAGAAAGCAACCCATGGGAGAGAGAAACAGCATTTTTCAATCATGTTCCAAAACTGAAATTCATTGTTTATAGAGCAGGAAAGATTATTGTGGTTACCTAATCTGTTCCCTTGCATCATACAGTTCGTTTAATTTCAATGAAATAATGTATCTAGAAATTTTTATTTGAAAATTACTGCTGATGCATAAATGTACTACTTAATGTTCCACTGGTCTCCTAATAACTTGATGTTTCTATCAGTAGCTTTTAGATTGCATTCATGCTTTGCTTTTAGAATTACATTATGTGGTCTCTTAAGGTTTGCAACKCTTTCATAGTCTTTGTGGATGCAGATTTTTTGCCTTGTATTACCCTGCTACTGAGGTATTGAATACTGAGGTATTAAATTGATACTGATTTTTGTAATATTCATTAAATAACCTTTTCTTTCTGTCTTCCTGTTTTCTGGAAAAATAGCTGATACCTCTTCTGAGAACTAGTCCTTAATAATCTGTGCTCTGAGTCGCTTTCTTTAACGTGTCACTAAATTGCCTGATAAGTTGTTTCAATGAATAGGAATGCTCTGCATGTGTGAAATACTGTTATTCAAAACTACAATTATATTATGTGTAGAGGCCTAGGTTTCTACAGTTATTCTTCTGGTTGGTTGAACCCAGCTCCCCAACTATCTTCTTCTGGAAATAGCTAACGCTTGTCTGTAATAGTCTATAATAGTTCTTCACTGCAGTCTCCAGCTCCAAAGAGACTGGGCCTGTGAAACCTTTTTGAAAAAGTCATTGGTTGGATTAATTATATTGCTTTCCTTCTCAGAACTATAAATCAGTCCTTGCCAATCCCAATGTACAAAGAATGATGTTAAGACTATAGTCTTAACTATAGCTTTTTGGCCCACCGTCGTACCACAAWTCACATATTACTAATACCTTCTAAATGCTTTTATTAATTTTTAAAAACTAAATAAAGAAGTTATTCAATTAATTATACCTAAATGGAGCCTGAGGTGTTATTTTCACAATGAAGGAAATAGCTAATATGTTTCAAAAGGCAAATCTTCTAAAGACAAGGTGAAACAATATTAAAAATAAGGTATTTTAAGTTTAGTATTAAATAATTAGCATTCAGTCAGCACTCAAGAGCCCCAGCAGGGTGCCTTATTTTTCTGGACACTGTTCAAGTGCTTGGGATATAATCCAAAGTCCAAATCCAAAATGAGGTATTTTCTGTTGACTTAAATGATCTGTGGACCAATTACACAGTAAGAGAGAACTTGCAACCGAAAGATGTGCAAGCTGCGAAGGACATGAGGATGATGAAGGGACTTGCCAGGAGTCAGTCACTGGCAAAGAAGAGCCTAGATCACCAGCCTCCTGCATCTTGTCTGCTTGGTCACACTTGACCCCTCTGCTTGTGGGGAGCTAGAACTGTCACATTTGTGTTATGAAGTCTGTCACGCAAAGCAGGTGGCACAGCAAGCGCTGCCACCATTCAGTGCAAGCTGTTGCACACTGCGCCTGCTGGCACACAACAACAGGATCCTGTTCCTGCTGCTACAATGTGAATTGTTTATTGATGAAACTCCACAAAGGCACTCATTACTTGCTCAGTTGTTTCTTGCAACACTTCCCGTTACAGAGTGTCTTACGCAGGCAGAACAAGATTGTTGTCTATGTTCTTCTCCACACTTTGGCTTACAGCTTTTGATAGCTATAAGCCTTTGTGAACTGAGGAACTACTGAATCTTCTTCAAGAGACATTAATTCAAGCAATAACCTGGAAGATAGTATGGCTTTGGGGGGGGGTAAAAAAAAAAATCTGTTAACAGACAAGACTATTTTGTGACTGCATAGTCTGAAATCCTTATGATGAAAATAGGGAGGAGGTAAAGCTTTTGTATCAAGAYAGCAAAACAATCAGAAATGCTACATTAATTGATCAAGTTTTTTTCAGGTATCTTATACTCTGGAWTAAACAGATGATAGGACTACCTCAGAGGAAGGCATCAAGGCTTTGTGAATTTTATTTCTTAAAAGATGATCTCCTGCAAAGATTGCAGTGAGGTACCCCTGAACCAAAAGAAACATGGCTAGTGCAAGTCATGTACAGGCTTTAAACAAAATGTCTTATACTGACAGTATCTTATAA
>NW_028185128.1:602387-660430 GCF_003343005.1 Rhea americana | reverse complement strand
TTTTTTTTGTGCTGACCTGATCCTGGGGCCTCACTATAAGGAGATCCTGGCTTAAGGAAACATGGGTGCGGGCTGGTGACGACAGGGAGCTGTACTACTCTTTCAGGGAAGAGGAGAACAAGAGTGCATGGAAAAAACCAGCAATGAGAGAAGCAGGAGTGCACGGGTAATACTTCAGGGAGATAACTTTCTTCCTAACACAACAAAAAGGAATTATGTTGCATCTAGTTTCCCTTTGCATAGGTATCCATGGTATCCTGAAAAAAGAAGACTGTGTGTGTTAACAGAACAAAAATTGTTAGCTGTTCKTGGGGGGGAGGGGAATGGGAAAACATGGATTCCTGATCTGACGGAGATAAAAGCTAAACAGAAGTGACAGCTTGAGAGAGAGGTCAAAAGTTAGCATATGCAGTTGGCCATTTCCAGTGAGGTGTTTAAAGAAGTTGGTGCCTTCAGACATGTTCCATACATTTCAACATTGGGACGTGTTTTGCTGTCACTCAGTCCACTGTAAATCTGATTTTTTACAGAGTTTTTCTGTTGCCAGTGTGAGAATAAGCTTTGGGTCTGTTACATCCATCTCCAACAAGCTGCAGTTTGCCTTATCCACAGAATTCCTATCAACTTCACAAAATTTTGCATGAGTTAGGACACTGGGATTTGGTGTAGCAATACTTAGCATTGGGATGTTGCTGTCAACACTAAGATGTTTACAGAAATAAGAGAAGAATCAGGTCCTCACTAACTATTTCACAGGAGCATAGGGTTTCTTCCAAGAAAAATATCAAAACTGGGCAGCATTTGCTCACAGTATTCTGTTCTGCAGGAAAACCTATGTTTGGGGAGAGGAAAATTCTTGGATAAAAATGCCAGCTTGGGAATCCCCCTCTGTCTTGCATTTGCTAATTGCACTAATTCCCTAAGTGTCAGTGAAATGGCAGTGGGAGCGACTGTCTCCCATTCTTTGGGAATTCCAGACTCTGTCTACTCTGAGCCAGGGCATGATTTGATAATTCAACACTGGGCCTCTGTTCCAAGTGAACACTATAAGAGGTACTATGAAAATGGAAGATGATGACGATGATTTTTTCAGAAAGCTAGAGCTGTGTTTTAGATCTCTATACTGTTCCATTTATGTTCCTCAGTTAGACCCCCTTCCTAAATACCATTTAAAGCATCAAAGCATTCAATATCCATTCAAAGCAGAAAATTTAGCCTGTTTTTCACTTCTTACTGCTAATGATTCATTCCAGAATGCATTTTTAAAACAACTAACCACTGTGACATTTTGGAAGACAATTAGCACATAAAAGCCTTCATGAACTGCTTCAGTTACAGTAAGAACTTGCTCATAAACTAGGAGGCACTTACTGTCTGCAATGTGGCAAAAGTGTTTGTAGCTCTCTGTGCCAGAGGTTAGCTGGCAGCAAGAAGGAGCTGTTTCTGCTGAGGTGGAATTAGCTGGCTGCAGYTTATGTGGATTGGTCAGGCTGCTGCTAAGCTGATGAATCAGCTGTAAACAGAGAGCTGGGACTCTCCCTATKCAAACCCTGCAAGCACAAGAAGTAACCTCTTCATTTTTTTCAAAATAATGCAGCTTTCATTAGCAATTCCAAAGGTCGTAGACAAAATACATGGTTTTTCTCAACTTGCTCAGTACAACTAAAATTCTCCCTGACATGATTGCCTTCTTGGGTTGTTAGCAGCAGCATTAAGTCTAAGAGCTTTTGTTGGAACCCTGTCCCTCATTTACCAGAGTCGGGGATGATGGTAGTTCTTGCTAATGCTATATGGTGGTTTTGCCAACCTTACTGACACTTGATCTGGAACTGAGCTGTGGCAGACTACTCAGTCAAGTAGAATCTGTGTTTGGGGATCACCACTTCTATGTAACCAACTGGATTTGCCGTAACAGCAATGTGAAGCTATCATCTATCTATTACTAATGCAATACTCAGTGTTTCCTTGTTACTTTTCCTAGAGAGCTTATATATATGTATGCTAACAGTAGGAAAAAGCAGAGTCAGAACTTCCTTTATCAGATCATTCTTCAGCTTAGGGGCTGCTCTTCCCACATTGCAAACAGGAGGAAGGTACTACAGTCCCCTCCAGACAGACAGAAAAGTCTGTATGTCAACTGTTATGTTTCAGGAGACCATTTTCAGGTTAGGCCTTCTGGTACTGGACTGCTTTTCTGCTGGTTCAGCTGTAAAACAGGGTGAACTGTGAATGGAAGAGGGTATTTCAGGGCCTTTGCACACACATGAGGAGCAGTGCAAAGAGTCATTTGATATCAGAATAAACTCCTCCAGAGCCTTCTGGTTCCAGCTRCCTTAATGCACAGTTCACCAGAATTGGGGCCTCAGACTGAAGGATCTCATCAATATCAGGGTCTGCAGTACACATTTCACTGCTTCCCATCCCATACAAAGTCATGTATACTTGTGAACTTATTAAGTGTCTTGGCATCTATGCACTTAACTTAAGTCAGACTTGGCCCTGAAAAGGAATGTTTAAACTGTCACACATTAGCTTCAGCACCAAGAGTACCACTACACTGAAGAACCTGAAAAACTGTCTATTTTCCCACTGTGAACTCCACGTTAGGATTTTTTTCCTTGCACCATTTGCTAATATCCGAATATTAGCTAGYTGGTAAGTCAAAGAATGTTTGCTTTCATTCCTATCTTGCTTCTGGGGACACTGTGTCCTTGTGTTATGCACAGATGTGAGAGAATAGGTGATGGTAACTCTTGCRCAAAAGGCATAAACATTCTAGATCTCTATGAGCCAAATTCCAGTGCCTCAGGATCTATGTTTAGCAGTGCTAAAGAAACTGAAAATAAACATTACATTTAACAGATGCTGTGTTGTAGTTGTGAGGTCCCTCAATAAACTCAGAGAAAGGATCCTGTAACATTACTAATATTGGAGCATAGAATAGGCCTGGTTTCTTGCTCAGTCTTTGTTCTGACTGCTCCTCTTGACAAAGAGCTCAGATTGGAAAGGTTTGCGTTACTGTTACTTAATGTGATGTTACTTGTTAAAGAACTTKCCTGTGGGCAGCTTGCATTAGCAAAAAGCAGACTTTAGGTCCTTAAAGTTGCTTTGATTATATAGATTTCAAAGAAAGATTTCCAAAMTTACAGTCTATTTCACAAATTATATATTTTTTAAGCATAGGCYAATATTTAAAGTAACTGTTGGGAGTTGTTTGCTATCATGTATAAATGGAAAAAAAGAGTGTGATCAAAATGTGATCCGAAGAGAAGAATTTTTTCTTAAAACTAAAACTTGAATATGAGCTGAACTTGTACTATACGATATACAGTTTCACGCAAAAGTAGGGGCTCTTAAGGCATATCTGGTAAATTGAGAGCAGAGTTGTTATTTCACTCTTGTTTCTATAGGTGACCTACAACTTTTAGTCAAAATGTTTTTTCAGTACAATACCTAGTTTCTGTAAAAATTCCTTTTAACTCAGTTTCCTTTGAGAGCTCTAGTCTGGTGTATTAAGGGATTTATGGGAAAGCTACAGTGAGTGATAAGAGATCTATCACAGCAAAGCAAGTATGGCTTACAGAACGGAGTGAAAGCATGAAGTGTCTGAAGGGAACCATCCTAAGGCACTCTGGCCACTCACATAAGAACAATTCTATGTCAAACTGAACTGAAATAAAAACATATTCATGAAAAAATGTCATTTTTTTTTACCTGTTTGAATCACCTTTCATTTTATAGAGAAGTTGCTATTTCCTATTCAGGATGATGATAAAAATCAAAAGATCAGGACATTATGAAAATTGGAAATTCTGACTTTTTTGTCTTAGCTATACTTATTTCACTGTATGTTTTGTGACTGAGCTACAGAGTAGTTCATTTTCACATAATTTTCAAACAAGCATTCTTTTATTGATCTTTAGGTAGAAGGGTTTTTGTTAAATCTAAATTGGGATGCAACACAATGAAGAGTCAAATTGGACTAGGCTGTATAAACTTCACGCTTAATTTTAATTCCTAACCAGAAATCAGTGAAACCTTGCCAGTACCAAAGACCTGACTGCAGTGAAGATTCCAAGTACATTTTTTTCTAAAAAAGAATCCTCCAATTCTAGTAAGTACTTGTCTACGTTAAACAAATTAGATATTTTTGTGCCTTCAGTTGTGTGCTTTTTTTCTTGTAATCAGTATTATGCCATCTGATCTCAGTGACAATTACAGATTCCAGTAGTCCAGATCACTGTAATAATGTAAAWCTTCCTGAATTCTGGTAGACAAATAATGTTAGACCATGAATGTTGCTGAAATCAGTGGGGTCTCTAAAATTTAAATAGAATTCCGATGTCTCAATAGACATCTTTGCCTCAAAAGAAAAAGCAGAAATGAAAAAACATTTTCTCCTTGATTCTTTCTACCATTTTCTCCCTTTCAGTAATAGAGAGAATAGAAATTGTTAGTGGTAGCACAAAACAACAACTCTGGGCTAACAACTCAGTGAAAGAACAGGATATATGAGAATAAAAAATTTAAAACTGTATCTAGCTAGTCACTTTTCTGAGGTCAGCTGCACACTTTTTAAACTTAATGTTATCTGATCTTCCAAAGGACTTTATAGGACATAATAGGAGCAGTTTCTCATCTGGTATAAATCAGCAGAGCCTGAGTGAAATCAGATGAGGCAGCTCTATCCTAATGACTCTCTCCAGCATGAATGATGGTTATTCCTGTTACTGCGTTTGGATTTCTGAACCACTGAGGAGGAATCAGCAGGCCTCTGTCACTGCTCCCTCCAGCAATGGTTTGGTCCTGGCTTGCTTGCTGTTGATTTTGATGGAAATTTTGTTGAAAATAACATGTCATGAGCCTGCAAATATATGAGGTCCTGCAATAAAAACTTTCTCCTACTGTGGTTCTGCAGCTAAATGAAAGTGCGATGGTGATGAAAAGACTTCTATTTTTCCATTTTACTACAAATTTTGCTGACTTGTGAGAGATTAGTATTCCTGTTTGTTGACTGCCTACAGTCAATAATATACAGTGACTTGCATTTTAGGATGCAGGAAGAGATAGGGCAGAAAGAATGCAAATATTGTAAAATCTGGCTGTTCTTTGCATACAGTTTTCTGGAGAAATCTTGCATGGTACTTACTATCTTAGTTTGACCCGTTACCTAGGGCTGGGAAATTTTTTATTCTCTCAGCACATTAACCAAACATAACTGAAAAATACAGTTTTGTGAGGGGAGAAGGGGGCAGAAGTTACATGCAAGTTTGAGTTGAATTTTGCRATGTGCTTCAGTCAAAACCAAGGAGAACAGAATTATAAAAAATACTGAAATACTTTGCTTTGATATTTTGAATGACCTGTTTCATTTTGGAAAAGTCAAAAAAAAWATTCTGATGCCTTCAGAAATAAATATTAGTTGTTTTTAAAAATCACATTTCTCTGTGTAATTGATCTAGGAAAAGAAATGGGCATTCGAATTGATTCAAAATGTTCATTTTTGTTGATCTGCCTCTTTTACCGGAGATAAAAACCCATTTAATTTCCATCTCAAACTTTTTTGTTTGTTTTATTTCTGAAGCTTGGCAATTGATTCAAAAAAAATCTTTGTTTGTCCAAATATACTGATAACAGTTAAGTCAACTGTTATGTTAGAAAGTAGTGTATTGCAGCATAAACCAAACAGTTAAAAAAAAAAAAAAAAAAAGGAGAGAGAGAGCAAGGTTTGTATTGTCGCTCCCTTACTCAAATGGCTGCCTTCCAGCACAGCAGATGATTAGAAAGGAAAAAAACTCACCCTTTGCGATTCCACGGTAAAATAGCAAGAGAAAATCACAGCCTGCCTTACTATAGCGCTGTATATGCCTAACTGGGTGCCCAGTCAGCTACTAAAGCAATTCTGGGTAAATAGGGATATAAAAATATTGCTACTTAATGGTCTCCATTAATGCARCTCCGCAATGCTGGTTTGCCCAGCAGCAGCCGAGAGCTCAATTCTAAGCGGAGAGCCAAGCCCCCACGTCAGCATTCTGGCCAGGTGGTTTTCCTGCTTTCGCACATAGCTGAAATTAATAGTTCTTTGTTTGCTTTAGTCTTTAGAAATGTAATATTCTATCTGAGAGCCTGGAATACGTATTAGACAAGGTAATGACGTTCTACATACAAAATGAGTTGACACTAAAAACATAATAAACTGTCAAAAAATCATCATTTCATTCTAGATCTTTGATTTACATCTGAACAATCCTGGGTGCCATGGTACTGCAAAAGGAAATGTTTGTGTCCAGCATTAAAACAAATTTCACAGACTGTGGAACCAGAGTGGCAATATGCACAAAAGCCTGCTGTTGGAAAGGAACTTTTTTTTCCCCCTAAATACCATGTTTATTCCTCCTGGTGCTGCAGCTGTGCTACAGAATAGTACATGTTTGACAGTGAAACAAACAATTCTGTATTTTCTCTGTCTTTTATTGCTGCTGCTGACCTGTACTACTTTTCTATTATTCAGTCTGTCRTCCCTGAGGGCTGCTGATATTTCCAAGAATTTTTACAATAGGGTAGATGTTGCATAAACTTAATGCATAGTTTAAATAGCTAATATTATTAAAAAAGATATTAGGAGCATTTGGCAATGAAAGCAGTTATGCATATTTTGCAAAACTGTAAATTTTCTTTAATGACACTAATCAAAAAGCTAATATTGCTTGAAGTCCATGGGAGTAGATCTTCCCATAGACAAGGAAAAAACCCTGCTATATATGCTGTTTCAGAATATACCTTAAAGGAGGAACGTCACAACCATAAAAATGCCAAATTCTGCAAAGTTTTCTGCAACTCCTACATTCCTCCAACCGATTGTAAAGCCAGAAAGTCCCAGAGTGGCTGCGTTGGGACAGACCCTGAATACTAGCTGGGTCCCACCTTCTGCTGAAGGCTGGGCAGTAGATGAATTCATCCAGGGCCCTGTTAAGCTAAGCCTGAAGCATGCGTCCACCAGTACCCCCTAGCTCCCTCAAGTCCTTTTCCACCCATCAGTCCTGCTGCGTTGGCCTCTCGTGCCTGTGCTGGGTGAGCCCTGTGTCAGTCAGACCCTTGTGCCCATGGGTCTGCCGACAGCGGACCTTTAGGATGGAAAAGGGGCAAGAGAGCTGGCGCTTCTCTCTCTCAGCACTTACAAGTGCTTTTCTTCTCCATCTACTTGTCTTACATGCTATTTTGTGGAACCATACTGTCTCTGAGACCTCTACCTCTGTCAAATTGTTTGACACTAGCCTCTAAGCTCAAAAGTTGTCAGCACCAAGCTGGTAGATGGATGGTGTGATAGCAGGGCTGGCTTGGCTTAACACTTGCACCCTAAGGCTGTTGTCGAGTTCTCTAGGTGCATCACTGTAATGTATCCAAGTTCCCCCTCATATGTACTAGGGTGAAAGCAAAAGCAAACCCAGAGTCTAAGACCAGAACTTCTGATCCCTTGAGGGAGTCTAAGGTCTCCCTCAAGCTATTGCCTTCTAGGAAAGTGTGAGAGACAAAAATCAGTCTCCATTTGCAGTGTCATAGCTAGGTCCATGCTTAAAGGCTGTAAGCTGTCCAGAATAGGGACCACCTGGTAGTCCAGATAGTGCATAGCATATGCGGGGAGAGTTCTCTGTTAGTGTCTCAGTGCTATCAAAATAAATGTAACTGTTATTAATGATACTGACTTTTAATGGAGCTGTGTGGTGTACAATGATAGAAATGTTCCCATTATGATGTGTTTGTAGAAACAGTAGGTGGTGTTTCTTTATTAATTTTCAGGCTTCTGAYGATGCACATATTGTCTTCGCAAACACAGTATAGAATAATTCTCCAATATAGTTGCAAGAACCTTTATCAATATTACATTTGCTTGCCGGTACCCTATTAGTTACATGGTATGACAGCCTAGTGGGGAGAATCTGATCATTGTTGACATCAGGTATTATTTTTTTCCCCAACATGAGATTCACTAAAAGCACCACCAAAATTAAGTCAGGGATGTTCCTCACCTAAAGAGTGCCTTTTCACATGGCCCCTGTGTGAAGCTCTCTGATCACCAGTGTTGGGTCATATACACTGATGTTGTCTGGAGCAGACACTTTCCAGCTAAGTGCCTGGACTGCATCTCYGATCTGCACTCTGACTCTGTGATAGACTTGCTGTCTGGCTTAAAATAAATTGCTTAATCTTTCTATGCCTCAGCTTGCCAATGGCATCCTGGGCTACATTAAGAAGAGCGTTGCCAGGAGGACGAGGGAGGTAATGCTCCCTCCTTTCCTCATCCTTGGTGAGGCCGCAGCTGGAGTACTGGTTCCAGTTCTGAGCTCTCCAGTATAAGAGTGTTGTGAAGCTATTGAAGCAAGTCCAGCGAAGGGCTGCTAAGATAATAAAGAGCCTGGAGCATCTCTTATATGAGGAAAGCATTTGAGAGCTGGGACTCTGATCAATCATCTGCATAAGTATCTGAAGGGAGGGTGTAAAGAGGATGGGGTCAGACTCTTGTCAGTGGTGCCCAGGATGAGATGCAACAGGCACAAACTGAAAGACAGGCAATTCTATCTGAGCATAAGGAATAATGTTTTTACTGTGAAGGTGACTAAGCACTGGCACAGGTTGCCTTGAGAGGTTATGGAGTCTCCATCCTTGGAGATATTAAAAACTGTCTGCACATGATCCTGGGCAACATGCCCTAGTGACAGGGGGATTGGACTAGATGATCTCTAAAGGTTCCTTCCAACCTCAACCATTCTGTGATTCTGTGACTCAGCTTCCCATCTGCTATAATAAAGCATAAGGCTAATCAAATTCGCTTCGGTCTGTTTCATACCRTAAGATCTTATGATATTGCTTTATGTACTTCGGGTGACTAATGCATTGGGGCTGCAGCTTCAGTTGTGGTTGCTATCTTGCAAATTATTAGTATATTTATTGGGATCCTGTAGATCCAGGTCTTACAGCCAGACAAGTTCTTGAACTAATGCTTTAGTTTGCCGCAGGGATTGTGGCAAACATCTACAAACAGCCGGTCAGACATCTGTCCCCTCAGGGAAGGAGAGACAAGCCCCAAAGCCACAAAACCTCCCTCACCTCCATTGTGTGAATGTAGCTAAAATGCACATGTACACTGCCA
The DNA here is from genome assembly GCF_003343005.1 of Rhea americana. Classification (NCBI taxonomy): domain Eukaryota; kingdom Metazoa; phylum Chordata; class Aves; order Rheiformes; family Rheidae; genus Rhea; species Rhea americana. Next base: position 651,282 of record NW_028185128.1, on the reverse strand, counting down.
GCTACTGGGCCACGTGCTTTAATGGTCCTGTGTTACTCATTTCCCCCCTAAATTCTGTTCATGGCTGAGACCCAAAGGCTCAACACACCTGCCACATCTCCTGTTAGTGGTAATCTAGTGCCTTGCAGTTTTGAGCAGGGAACTTCTGATCACTTGTCACACAAACAGTGACCTAATATGTGAGGAGCAGCTGCGCAGCCTGTGCACAAGGAGTTTGGTGCTCTGGGTGGGTCAGACCTATGGCAGCGGCAGGGTTGGGAGGACATAGCTTGCACAGCTTGCAGTTCACCTGCTTTGGGACTGCTGAACCCAGGCACTCTACTACTTTACTGRGTCTGCAGAGACCGGTTACACAAAGACAGCAAGATATACTGGCTCTACCATATTTGGATCTGATGATGTGGGAAGGTCTGGGCTAACTTCCATATTTTTGTGAAAAATTCAGTGTAGCCTTTCATTCCACAGACATTCAGCAATGCCCTGAACACACATTGCAGTCCAAGTGTATATGTCCCCGTGACTTGAGTGGGATTTGAGTTTTAATAGTTTTAATTTATGGCTTTGCTGAACAGGACCATGGAACAAACTCTATTTCATGTATTATCTGGCAAATAAYAGCATAAGAAGCATAGTGTGTTTGGTACCACCATATTTCAGAAAATATGCCCATTTGTGCACTTTTAAAAGCAGTAATTTTATCTCCAAAAAGAAGAGGCTCTTCAAACACGAGAAAAATTCAAAATTAAAATTAAAAGCATGCAAATAGGAATAGCTCTAAGGTATGCGAAGAGCAATTTTCAACTCACACATGTTTCTTCTCACCATCTGTTCATGAACTGTCTCACTGTAACTATGTGATCGATCTCAGTTGTTCACAGAACAGCTACACTTAATACAGAAGATGGCAATTTCTCTGTATCCATGTTGCTGTACAAAGATCTGAAGTTTGAGGCTAGGTGGGCTACTACACCCTTTTTAACTCTGGAGGACAGCATTTTTGTTAAAGTCAATTTGGTGTATTACTTAGCTGGTAAATAGTGGGTGATCTTCTGGAGAGAAAGAATGGAGAACAKGAGACCTGAGAAACAAGAAACCTCAAAGCAGCTGCGGATTTCAGTGATGTGGAGGTTGCCTCATCAGGTTGCTGCTGCCTGATGGAAGGGCCCCCTGTGACAAGGCAGAGCAGAGCCAAGCTGCACGCTGTCCTCTCCCCCGGGGTGCACTCGCTGCCCTCCCAGGGCCTCTTCCTCCTCTCACTCAGGAGCTCTCTGCGCTAGCTCCCCTGGGGCACAGCTGCTGCAGCTTGCTGTGTAACAGCTCCTTTTGGGTGAACCAGAGAAGTCCCAGCATAGAAGAGCTCAGTTTTTGCTCTGCCGCATCCGTGCCGAGTACTTTCTCACTACTTCCCAARGCCTTAACGCAGGCCAACCCTCCACTCCCCAGACACGCTCTGCGAGCATGTGGGGCCTGGTGCTCCCATGGCTTCTCCATCCCAGCAGCCTGTTTCCAGCTGCATTCTCTATAGCATCTGACTTTCAAATGTTGATCTACTTCAGTAGTGGGAAGTGAGAAGAAAGCATTGAAAAAAAATCTGGTTTAACTGCAAATATTTTGGCTAGCTTTCAGGTTATTTAACCACTTTTAACTTTCAGTGAAATTAAGATCATTTCTGAAAAAATATTTTTTTTAATGGGAAAGGTGATATGATTTAATTTTAAAAATGTGGGAACAAAACATTTCAGCTTGTTCAAGCCCTTTCTTCATTTTAGTCAAAAATAGTTGCTGAACTGAGATGAGATTGTTTCAGCCTCTCTCCAAGCTGATTTTGAGAGGAATTTGTTATTCAGAAGTGTCATATTTAAAAATATTATAACTTAGGTGAGAGTCTGAATCAATGAATATTACAAGAATTTTAATCTGACCAATAGCTATCCTCTCTTCTTTTGAGTTTGTCCAAAGCAATTAGGTGAAGGCATAACCAATATTATTTGGAGCTAGAGATTTATATTCATCACAGAATTATATCTGTCTCCTTACAGGTTCCAGAACATTTAATAATGCAGATTGAAAACTGCTGGTCTACACCAACAAAAGACCCTTCTCATGTTGTCCAATACTCTTTTATAGAAAAAAGGTTTATATACCTATAATATACATTAAACGTTACTTTGAAACTAGAGCTGGTTGAAAATTTTTTGAGCAGCATATTTTTGTTAGAAAAAACATGCTATGAGATTTTCTTTCCTCATAGGAATATATTGACTTGTAGAAAAAATTAATGGAAAGAATTACTGCTTTGATAAAATTCAGTGGCTTCATTTTGAATTAACAGGGTATGAATAAGGTTGAAAAACTATTCCAAACAAAGTTCTTTTATATTATGACATGAAACACTTCAGTAGGAGTTCTATGACACTTTCCAGTAATATTTTTTTGAATTCTTACTTTGGAAGACTTTGAAAGTTTAATTTTTCCTTTCAATTCATGACAAAAGGAGAAGTCAAACTGTAAGTTTTTCATAGAGGAGAAATTCTATGTATTGACTAACTCTATTAAAAGTACGTTAGCTGAACTGTAGGTACGATCAAAATATGCAGCCATATATATTTCCATATGACTATAAATTCCTGTGCAATTTTTTAAGGTTAAAACAGTCACTTGCTAATACAGGTAGGAAGGAAAACTTTAAACATGTTAACTAATACAGATTTGCACTACAGTATCTCCATAAACCTGCCAGAAGGAGCTTGCAGTTCATCTCTGTGAATTAATAAAATGAAGATGGTTAATGATTTAAATATATTACCTTTTCGCTGACAATAATTTGAGCGGAAACACCAAGCTAATGTGTTTATCTGCCAGTAATGGATGGAATGACAAGCAGTAGACGGTGATAGCTGGGCTCACAGGCTGTGAGGCTGGGGATGTGGATTGTGGTCCAACCAGCTACCAGCTGCTCTTGATCCAGGTTAAGATCTTGCTCTCTCCCAGCTGCTCTCTCTCCAAATCCTCATCTCTGCTGGTTTAACATCTCAGCTAAGAGCTCCCTGACACAACTCTATAAAACAGGCTGGGTTGAATAGTTAAACAAATATTTTAAACAGCAGCGGGCCTTAATTTGAACCACTGTACAGAAGCGGGTTAGCGACTGAAGAGACAAATTGGTAAGCTAGCAGAGGCTGTCCCCAACATATTTTACCATATATAATTCCCTTACTACAACCATTCCTTTAGGAATTGTGACTAGATACATGTAATCCTTAATGTAACTTTTTGGTAGGAACACTCAAATAATTTTTGGATTCATGATTTGCATTCCCATAATTATAGTGTTGCCCAGTCTTGCAATTTTATTATTAAATCTTTCAACACCATGATCATCACAGCTTTCACTTTAAGAAAAGTTTTTTCATTTTTGTAGGCTGCAGAAAAACTAACACATGTGCAGGCTTAAAAACAAAAACAAAACAAAAAAGGGAGGAGATACTGAACTTCTGAGCTAGTGAAAAAAATGTTTTTTGAGGCAAATTGTTTCAGAATTGAAAGAGTTACACCTCCCTGCTCCGTTCCAAAAGTATACTGCCTGTTTCCATATTTCATTAAAAATGCTATAAGCTGCAATTCCTAGAGTATGRAATGTGTTCTGAAATTTGTGATCTGTCCAAAGAATCCAGATTATAGGGTACTGGATCTACAACAACTGTTAGGAAGCAGTATTTAGAGATTAGATGATATTGTGATTTCAATATTGCTTTAAATAGGATTGGTCAAAAGGGTATTGTCACTTTTCAGAAGATTATATTAATTCGAATATTCATAGAATTTTTCATATACAATTTTTATGAAATTAAACCGTATTATTTTTATTTCAAAGCATTTAYATTTTCCCCTTTTTGTACCTTTTTTAATTCTAATGCTCATAGAAAAGAGAGTAGATGGAAGAAGGACAGAAGTACATTTCCTTGCAAGCTGTCATTTTATCTATCCCTGGGAAGTCTGTAAAAATTAAAAATGTTTGAAAAATGATGAAAATGAAAATTACTATTTAAAAAAGAAGTGCTATTKGGGACTTTTAACACTGAAATTGTCTTGTATCCTTTTCTAAACAGCTTTCTGAACAGGAAACCATTTTATTATTTAAAAAATTAGCGACCTCTCACCAATCTCTACTTTTCTCGAACAGCTTAGTTCAGTATCAAATAATTTTGATTACTTTTGGGATGCCTGAGTATCAAGTCTAGTCACTAGATCTTGTCCTCTTTGATGCTTGATACTATCAGTTCCCAGAGCAACCTTTGGCTCTAAGTATATTATACCTTTTATTTTGTATAACTGCCCACAGGTTGTCAAGGATGAAACACTGTCTATATTATTGAGCRGAGAAGGTGCAGAAGCAATGTGTARGACCCAGCTGTTCAGATTTGTTGCTGACTCTTACAACTACATTTTTCTGTACTGCACAGCTCAGATCTGTCACAACAYGGCCGCTGTTTGCAAGCCAGTACATGTTGCACGCCTATATGTGATGGGAGGATAAAGCTCAAGTTAGGGTACCGCTAGGCCAGCCCAAAAAGGCTGAGCGCAGGTTCCTTACTTGGGAGTTTCTGAATCCTAATTGCTGTYATTTAATTGCTGTGTAGCCCCGAGCGAGGCTTTTAACCATGGGCCTTTCACATCCCCATTTACAAAATGAGACTAGTAACTCACACTGCAAGCCCATGGCATGACTCGGCAGAAGCGATCCCCAGGCGCTAGCACCGGAGGCTTTTATGGTCGCCTTACATTCATAGCTAGAAATCAAATGGATTTAACCATGATTAAAGAAATAAAAGTCCCATTGGAACCCACTTGTGTTTTGCCTACAGTATTTGGGCTGATATTTGATATTATTTTTAGAGCAGCATGTCCAGCATTGTGCATACGAAAAAAAAAAATGTGCTGCTGGTAGTTTACAACTTAAATTACACGTTTGTAATCCTGAAGGAAAACAAATAGCAAAGAATTTGTCTCTCCCTGATCAGAGGGTGTAATGTGGTATCAGAAAGCATGGAATAATACTCCATCCTAGAGGACCTATAACTAGGTGACATTTACAAGCATTCAGCTCATGAATTATGGGCTCTTGAAATAGAAGACAAGTTTTCTAACGGGAGCAATATAATATTCCCTCCAGAAGAAGAGATTCCTTTAAAAGTGTTCATGCTGTGAAATCCTACAACATTATGATAATAGCAGGAAGATTTATTATTTACAACAAAGAGCGAAAATATTTTTTTATATCAGAAGAGAAAATATGATATACTCCCAGTGCTTCTGAGACATTAGGACACCAAATACAATATCTGCTTGACTGATTGCAGATGGTTTCAGGAGCTTTAGACATTAAGGGCAGCTGCCTCATGACAACAAGGTTTTATGAACTAGTTTGTTTCTTTAAAGATGTATCTGAAATTTCACTAGGCCGACATTAAGCTAAGGAAGAAATCAAAGCAGAAATCAGTATGACATTCTGTAAGCTGTCTCAAAACCAGATGCTAGGTCTGAAAGTCATAAGACTGCGAATGTACCCAACAAGCAAAGTCTGTTGAAAACAATATTTGAGTTTGCTTCAGATTCTGGAAACAAGTATCACTTATTGCTTCAGACCTTGTTATGAAAGTTGCCCACACAACAGCATAGACTTCCTTTAAAAACAAAAAGCACAAAGCCTTAAGCAACAAGTGATTCTATTAAATTACCCCTTAGTTTGTCTTGTGATTCAAAAACTTGGCAACCCAATGTCATTAGATCAATAAAATATTTTAAAAGGCATAAATAAGTCACAACTGCACCTGATTTTTTTGCCTGAATGCTCTAAGAACATTTAGTTAGACCTAATCTAATCTAATTTCAGCTCATCTAATGCTGGGGGCAGGAAGGACTGCACAGACATACACTGGCACCACAACCAGCATGGCATGCACCATACTGACCACTGCTACGGTCAGTATGTTATGTGAGAACTAAGAACTCCTCAGCTTTCCCACAGGATAAATCTGCACAGTTGCTCTTTATATAATCATAGGGGGTTATCCAGTAAAGTTATTTTTTTAGAGGGACTTGAATCTCTTTTCATTTGTATTAGTATAAATGATAGCTCTGTTGCATTTACTCATCCACATGAGAAAAACTGAGGGAGGATAAGAAAGCCTTAAAAATGCATGGCCAGCCATAGATCTTCTTTGAAATGTGCAGCCTAATACAGTCAACATCTCTTCACTGTCGTGTAGTTGACAAAGTAAGGTAGATTTTTGCCATACAGATTTTTTTGGTTTTGGAACAGTGACACAGTGTTCTTGGTCTAATATACACCCCAGGCCTTCTGTAGCCTTACCCAGTGCTTACAATGTGTTAGATCCAAAAATTTTAGAGGATGCAGTTCCCTGCTCCTAGACAAAAAATTGGCCTGCTACAGAAACTTTTTTGGCTACAAATTAAGACCTGCCTATTGATTCTTTCTGCAAACCTCCTTCTTTGGTATTGGACAGTATCTTTAACCGGGACATTCCCAAACCTCCAATACACGTGTTTATGAAGCAGAAGGGATAGCTACAGCCCTAGTAACTTCCCTGCACAGCTGTGACTGGAGGGACTTACGGGCTGAGAGCCTAACCAATGAAGCAAGGTTTTATTTTTGTCTCTGCAGCTGACCTGGATGTCCAGTTCTGAGTATGTTGCAAGGGTGTGAAAGGGGTAGAATTTCTGAATCCTGATCTGTTTTATTATGGATGGTGAAAGCTTTTTCCTTAATCCTCAGCCTTGCTTTGAAATTCASTTTTTTGAGACCTGGACATCTTTGTACTAGGACGATGCCATGCATTTCAACATCTTTCTCCACATGACTGAGCACTTTGGGAATTCCCTTCTCRGTCCCAACCAAGATGCTGAGAGATTCATTGGCATTGCTCAGTGGAGTTCCCCAGCATCATTCTCAAGAACTAGATCACTATATATAGGCCTTGGACAGAGGGAAGGTTTTGCCATTGGAAAAAGGGAGTGTGCAGGATGCCTGATGTGATCTGTGATTGAAGTTAGATGTATTTAATATGAAGAAGCAGCCTATCTTCTCTTTGCAGAGAGTGCTGGCTCAACTAGCATGCTGCAAAAGGAGAGGAAAGATGGAAATTACTATAAAAGCCTAATTTCACAAATAGCTTAAAAACACACTGTTAATGTAAATTGATTTCTTAGCAAGCTTCTAAATCTGGGCATTTGTTGTAATTTTGCTCTCCTAGTTACACTCTTTTCCTAGTAGAACTATTCTCTTCAATATCATATTGACAGAAATGTGTCTTTCATTGCAACAGCAAACCTGCCACTGATCTATCTGCTTTTGATATAGCTGCTTCAGTTCTGTCACGGAGAGCCAAAGAGGTACTAGCCATTCTTTGCAATAGCCCCTGTAGTTGTCCATGCATCTGCAGTACGTCAAAACTTAATCCATAGCTAAGATTTTTAGATGCATGTAGAAAGTTGCTCTACATGAGAGAATAAATTCTGACAAAACAATTACATTTGACCTAGAGAAGCCAATCTGGACATTTATTTCTTTTTGTCATATCTGTTAATTTTAGAGACTAAGAAACAGAAATCTTTGCAGCACACAAAGTAAAAGGGTATGTTTCAAGCCTCAGCTCAATTCTTAATGCATCTTCTAGCATATCTTTTACCATCTTACTGTATCACACTCTAGCATGTAAAAATAACCTTTCCCACTTTGTATGTGACCAGTAAATGTATTGGCACTGCTGATAACAGCTCTGAAACATAACTACAGATGGAGCAGTCAGCAAGAAAAAACATGGCGTTGCAGTGATCCAGTGGTTAAACAGTTAAATAGTGGTCCAAGTTTAAAAACCTTGTGACCTTCATTCATTCTTTTTGTTCCTGTCTGTACCCACCTATGTAACTGAAAGCACAGACAACTAGGAATGAATTTGCAGACTAAACACTAATATCTTTTCATGGATGATATTTAGAGCTTGCAAAACCTTCTGAAAAAATTTTGCAAGAACTACACTGATTTTGCAGTGGTAGAAAGTGCACTCTGGTGTATCTATGCCAACACAAGCTGCCCCAGGCMATCCATAGCTCTGTATGAAAGAAGTATTACCTGAAATGGAATACAAACTACAGTCTGTTCATTTGCTTGTCTTTTTACTGAAAATAGCCAAAAAGAGTGCTAGTTYAGTAGTAGTGAACAGGTATTTTTGTAAGCTTTTTGTTTGCTAGAGAAAGTGAAGGTCTCTAAATTAATTGCATTTACTTGTTAACTAGCTCCTGGATGACTAGTCCTGGTCAAATTTTGAATTGTTTACACAGCTCATCAGAAAAGGAAAAGCTCCTGGTCTTTGTCTGCAGGTTCAGGCCGCTGTTGACCTCAAATGACTCTGAATAAGTCTCTATACAGAAAAGGGTAGTGTTCCACAACAAGTCCTCCGAGTAGCAGATACTCCTCCTTCGGCTTCAGGACAAGCTGTGTCTTGTGTCCGTGGAGTAATGATATATTGGTTTGCATATACACATGTCAGAGCCCTCTCTTGAAAGAAAATAGCTCCCCTATAGGGCCTCTCACAGAGCTGGTAGAGTTGTTCCTGCCTTTAACTAGTGACCCTGTGTTTCTAAACAAGCAGTTTTGTGCATAAATTCCTTGGCCATTTTTAGAGAAACATATAGGGGTCTTACAGTTTGCATTTTTTTTTTCAGATCAGAACTGTCCTAACTATGGCAGAATGACAGAAATAAAAGAGATACAATCCCATTCTCTACTCACATGGACTCTTATGGTCTCATGAAGCAAAAGCTAATTAATTTTAAACAATGTTTTACATATGCTAGTGCAACTTATCAGTATATTTTTAAAATAAAAACATCACACTRCCTTGAAGTTTGATTCTAATCACCATTTGAAGAGATTAAGGTTGAAGTTTACTGTAATCAAAAAACTTAAATGCACACATCTGCATGCATGCCATGAAGGGTCTTGACTTCTCTGCCAGGGTACTCTTTTGGTTTAGCATGTATATCCACAATCCAACCAGATGTTTCTGGATGACTATAAATACATTGCTTCCTGATCAGGCTTTACTATAGTGAGCTACTATGCCTTCCTGTGAGTGACCTGTGATAGAAACTAAAACTATTTTTTTGACTCATATGGTTGATAGTTTACTGGGGAACCAACCAGCTCTAATTGCATCCCAGTTAGTCCCTGCTGCTCCTTCTCCTCATGATACTGCCAAACCCAGAAATAAGCTACAAGGCTGCACTACAGGCAGTAGTGTGTATATGATATTTCGACCCTTGCTTCCCCTTGCAGCCCTCCTGTCCAGTTCTATCATATGATCTAGGGATCTGACATACAGCTCCTTTCCCTCTCAGATTTTAACACTGAAGTGGCATGTATCACACTACCAACTCAGTTTTGAAATGGAAACTGAAACGCAATGACAGCAAAAAGTGCTGGTGGTTGACTGAATCAATTGTCTGAGTCAATTATAGTTAGCCTCTCTTTTACCTTTACAATCCATTAGCTTTCAAGAGGCAACTTTATTTATAAAGCTAATGATATAGCTTGGAACCATGGTATTCACTGAAAACATACAGTCTGGCAAGGCTATCTGGCAAGGATATTCCAAAATATATGCAATAAACAAAATTATTTATAGATGAAAACTGCTGAAGTGCAGCTATAGATAACTTGTTAGTGAAAAACAGAATTAAATCCAATACAGGTGTTGTTATACCAATGGTATTTTTATTTCTGTTTGTTATGGAACTCCATGTCTGCTAAAAGCAGATTTTGTGCTACTAAACCTAGGAGCTACAATGGTCCTCTAAGCTCAGCTAGGTTGCCTAGCTGATGCCCCCCAGATGCCATTCACACAGCTCTTTGCAAATGCAGAGTTTGAGGGCCCACATCTTCCCTCTTTCCACTGTTGCAACTCAGACACAAGTCAGGTTCCCCATGATTACACTATTACACATCTTAAGTAACTTAAGAAAGAATTCAGTCCTCAAGCACTGTCTAGCATAGCTGTCACCCATGGCATCACATCAAAAATGCACCACCACAAGCTGGACAGTGAGTCTTCCCTTCAGCCTAGGGACAGATTCCTCCTCTCAGATAGACCATGGCAGATGAAACCTGAGTAAAACAACAGGACAGACCCACAGAATTGAAAAAAGCTTCCTCCCTACAAAGGCAACCCGTGAGTTGAAGATGTGGTACTGTATCCTGGGCATTGCACAAATGTATTGCTCAGGGGTTGTTCTGGGTATCTTTTATTTAGAAGAAGAACATTGTCCMTTTCTCAGCTGCTTTAACAAATCTATCCTACTCCTCCTGCCTTCGTGACAACTGAAAGAGAAAAGTGCAGAGAACGTAGAACTCATGAAAAAATCATTTTTACTCAAATTCACGCTCTGTCTTAGATTGTTAGCTGCTTCTCAGAGTTTCAGGTGCAGAATCCTTTCTCCAAGTTAAATTAACTGGTGCACATAATTTCTGTACTGTCATTTTGCTTCAAAATTGGTCTCATAAATGCTTTTGAAATGGGGAAACATTACCTATATTAAGATAACTTATCATCAGTTACATTCCACAGGAAGAGGTACCTCTATAAACAGTCTGTTGTTATCTCTCCAGATTAAAAAAAAAAAAAAAAACTTTCATCAGTGAAAATCTTGATCCTTGTGGGAACATTGATGGTAGCTTGATAGCAACTTTAATCTTTAATCATAACTGGAATCTTTGGAAAACTTTTGTTCCAGTTAAGAAGAGCAAACTCCAAACCCTCCAACGCCTGTAAGATATATGTCTATGACTATAATGTATTTTCAGAACATACTCAAAAGTAGTATCATGATCTGCTGATTCCTCTCTAATGTCTTACAATCTTCAGTCTAAATTTTCACAAGAGATTTATGGTACAATAGGCGGCCATCTCTAAATAACTTTTTTTTTTTGAGATGTTTGTCTTTTCTATTTTGATATAGTTGAAGATTTCAGAGAACTAATGTTTCACAGTTTTGCTTATTTTCAGAAGAGACTAGTTTATTAAGACTAGGAAGTATAAATACTGTAATTTATTACAGCTATGCTGTGATYTTTTCTTTTACCTATGAAAAACTACTCCTGCTTGACAGTTGTTACTTTTGAATCTTGAACATAAAGAGCAAGTGCTTTTGTATAAAGCCACTGCCTTTTGTGTAAAGCCAATGCTTTATTTTTCCCTCTTTCAGATTGACTCATCTTTTGATCCTTTCTATCTTGCTACTTCACAGTTCTGTAACTGATAAAGGAGGTCTAGTTTGGCATGATTAAAACTACATTGACTCAAAGGCAATTATATCCTAGYACCTAACCCAGAATACCAGATATTTCAAACATCTTAACAAAATATACCTGCTATCCATCAACCATAGTTTTTAATGTTTTTATGGTAGGTGGTCAATCATATTAAAATTGAGACATCTGACCTGAGAATCATCTAGCGTGTATTTTTCTACCAAAAAATCTTTCCCATGATTAAAGACGGAATATGACACAACACTCAACCCAAAAATTCACAAGAACTTCTCTGATTCTCTTATAATATCTGTATGCCAGATGTTCTAAACACTGAAATATTACTACTTTCCAAAAGCTTTACAGAAGAGAAYCTGACTCCCCTACTATGTCATGTTTCTAGGCTATTTCAATTTCTTAATGGTAGAAGAGGTGCCCTGTTAGAGAAGACAGGCTTTGCTTGGAAAGGGATAACTATAAAAGTTTTAAAATAAGTATCAAATCTCTTGGTGGGCCTAGGTTGAAAACATGAACCTAAAAGATGCAAACAACTTCGTTTCAGTTCTCCATTGTTTGCAAACATTCTGCTCTCAGATCTGTGCAGTATAAATTGCATATGTGGCTTTGTAGATAGATCTCAACTGTTTATTTTTACACGCTGCTAAATAAGAACACTCACGCATTAATATATCTGCTTGCAAATGCGTTTCGGAAACATTTGTGATTTTTCCCCCATATCTCCATGTACAAAGAATTTCCAGGAACAAATGCCCACCAGTGAAAAACAAGTGTGATTGCTAGGTTCAAAACTAGAAAGAACTTAAATAATTCACATTTATTAGAAAGTCTCTCAACAAACTGCAGCTTTTTCTAGCAACAGAAATGAATATATTTTATTTCATATAAAGCTGGCAGTTTACAAGAAATTGTCTACATATCTCAGTAACTGTCTTGGCATTTGATACAGGCTTTACTTCAGACTAGGAGAAAGAACTGAATTACGCTGCCTCTAGAATCAATTTACATTTCAGTGTTCTGTTGACTTCAATGACAGAGTTATGTACAGAACAATACTGGAACAGACACAGGTACTCATTTTCCATTTATGAGTAACTAGAATGAAGTTTCATTCATTTTGGACTTAAGCCAGTAGAAAACAGCCCCTACAGTTGTTCATCCACTGAATCCTTAAAGGCCTTCTGGCCTGTAGGGCAGTGGTACTATGCCAAATTGCATAGTTCCAACTTGCCTGATTACCCTAAACGGCATTTGATGAGAATGATGCTGATTTTCAGGTGAGGTAGAAGGGGACAGCCCAGGGTTTGTAAACAGGCCTATTCACTAGTGTCACAGAAGCATCAGATTCTTCTCTGAAAGACTGAATGATGATGAGATCATCTGAGGTATATGAAAATAAGTCCAAGCCACAGAATTTCATTCTTCTCACTAAAAAGAAGCAATTTAATTAAGAAGCCCCACTTCCATCATAGGAGCTGAGTCCCAGCACCCAGGCAGTTAGAGAAAAAAGCTGTACAACACCCTATGTAATTAATACTGTTGATGTGGGTTGAACTCAGTCAGCCACAGAGCATACCTCACCATGGTGAGAATAAGRAGCATAGTAAACTTCACTTGTCCCATGAAAGACAGTACCAATAAGCAGTTGTGAATACCAGTGACTGTCTACATGGATTCTGCCCAGCAATTTGTATAATTGCCTGCTGAGCAGATTAAATAATTTTGCTTGGCTTCTGTGAGTCATGAAGCAAATCCCTAATGTCTTCTGAAACTCCCTTGGCTACATCATTATGTCTTGATCCAATAATCAAACCTATGAAGGAAAAAAGGCTTGTTCTCAAGATCAAGGCTATAATATAAGGGTGGGGCAAACCTGAGAATTATTATAGGAAGAGAGTTTATTATAGGAAGAGCTGATGCCTAGTATTAACATCATCTCATGTTTTCTCATACATCCCTAGCATGAAGATGGTAGCTTATGTTACATCTTTCTTTCATGTTAGTAAGAAAATGTAAGAATCTTCTAATCTTCTAATATTCTAGATATGTAGCAGTCCAGACCTGGAACAGTTGCATTTTGWTTCTTACTCTCTACTGAACCTGGGTTAAATCCTGAAACACAGGGGACCTRCCACCTTGCTCTTGGCTTGCTCTTAAACACTTACAGCTTCTCTTGAACAGAAGTCTACGCAGATGGCAGAGGAATAAGGTCTTCAGAAGTGGAGTGTAGAAAAATAAGGTCTTTAATAAGAAGTTTAAAGCTAGGTGATACTGTTGCTTGTGAACTATCTTCCCAATTTGTATTTTTTGTGTCAATGAAGTATGTTTATATTAATATGTTCTTTTTGAACCAGGTGTAAGGTGAAAATAAAAGTGCTTTTCTCTCAGGACCACATGACACACTATATCCCCTCAAGGCATTTATCAAGAACAAATAATGTTCTAAGGACCCTTATTGCAGCCATAACTTTCAGAATAATTTCTACCTGGCTAAAGCCCCCTGTACACCTGGACTTTAATCTGAAGAGCCCAACCCATGCTGCCAGGCTCAGCACCCCGTGCCTCTGGCAGCAAGGTCGTTTCCAGCAGAAAAAACATTTTGCACTGCAGCGCTCTAAAAGCCCACAGCATCACCACAAACCACTCACCGTGAAAGCCATTACGCAGGCACTGCTAGCAACATTAAAAGGCATTTTTGAGTCGGTTGGCAGGAAATGTTTTGCTGAGACAATTGTTTTAGCAAGGCCCAGTCCCGGAGCACCCACCGAAGCCAAGCAGGATTTGTTTAGATACAAAACAACAGCTGTGCTTGCTGCGCCCTATACCCAGGCCGTGCCCTGTGTGCTCTATCACCCTCAGCGGCTGACTGCTGTGGCTCAGAAAACTCTGAAACACCGTAACTATGCTGCCACAGGGCGCTCCTTCCCGGGCGGGGCCCAGTTTCCACGCTTTCCACACAGCCGCCCCGGGCCGCGGCCCCCGGCTTGCCCCGCTCCCTCCGGCCCGCCCCAACGGCCGCCGCAGGCACACGCAGAGCGGAGCTCAGACGACCCCCGCTCCCCCTCCCCGTGGCACGCGCCTCCCACGCACGAAGCGCGCGTGTGCCGCCCCCGCCCCCCCCGCCTTCCCGTCCCTGCCAATGCGCATGCGCACGGGCGGCCGGGACAGGCCGAGCAGGCGACATCCGGGCACCGCGCCCCGGCTCGCTCATGCCGCCCCGCCCGCGGAGCGCCGCCCCTCGCGCGCCGCGAGGGAGGAAAGGCCGCGCCGGCGCCGCGCGGCTCGGCTCGGCTCGGCTCGGCGCCGCGCCGCGCGCTCCCGCCCCCGCCCCTCGCGAGTGCCGAGCAGCCTGCGCTCGCCGCTGCCCTGCGGCTCCTGGCGCGCGCGCGCGGCCGTTGGGGGCGCGGCCGTTGGGGCCGCGCGGGAGCCCGGCTGGCGGCGAGGCCGGGCGGGGCGAGGCGAGGCGAGCGCCGCGGCAGCGGCGACGAGAGCCCGACGGGTGAGCGGCGGCGGGCGAGCTGGGGCCTGCGCCGCCGCGGCGCTCCGTCCCTTTTGCCGGCTGGCGGCGGCTGCCTGGCAGCCGAGCGGTAAACAAATGGCGGCGCGGCGGGGCCGGGCGCTGGGGCCGCCCTGGCTGCCGCCGGGGCGCGGAGCAGGTCGCTGCCCGCCGCCCGGGCGGAGGCCGCCGGGGTGGGTGTGTTTGCGGTGCCGGTGTGCGCCCCTCCCCGGGCCGCGCAGGTCTCGCCGTGCCCAGTGTGCGCCGGGGGTAACGCGCCGTGCAGGGTGGCCGCCCGGTCCGGCCCGGCCTGGCCCAGCTCCTCCGCGGGCCTGCGGCCGCCGGGGGCAGCGGGGCGAGCCCTGCTGGGGCCGTCCGCGCCGCGGTGCCGCCAGCGCTATCCAGGGTTTCGGCAGCAGCACGTGGGAAGGGGCAGGACCCGGGTCTGCCCCGTGCTGTGGGGACTGAAGTCAGAGAGGCCCCTTCCTGCACGGAAGGAGAGGGGAAGAGGGCGAATAATCCAGAGGTATTGCTGAAATCCTTCTCTAATCCTTTGTGTATTTGGAGTACCTGCGCTCAGATTATGAAAGAGGATATCTTTTCTCAGAATGTTTGTATCCATCACTTTCTTTCTTGAGGGCTTGTAGATGTACATTGGAAGCTCTTTCTCCATTATAAAGGTGAAGAAGGTTGCATAGCTGTACTCCTGTAACCCTGAAGATCAGCAGTCAGAAGTGTACTAGGAGATGACAGTGACTTCTTTGAAGGGCATACACCTTAGAACAGTCACTTAACCTCACTTGCAAAGTGATGTCCTAATGCCACTGTTGTTTGCAGCAGATCTCTTGAATTCTCTGAGGAGAAAGCTCATGGGCTGGAGAGGCATTTTTCTTTTGTTCTATAAAGTTCTACTCAGATTTGGCTGAGGAGCTTTTCATAATCCTTGTTTCCCTTTTGCTGATTTTATTGTTAGTGTGCCAAAATAAGTGTGAATTAACATACTAATGTAAATTTCAGCCTGTGCTGCTGCAACATCAGTTTGCTTGTGCTAGCACTCTGGACAAGAGAAATCTCTCTGCCTTCATTTGAGTTGGTGTATAGCACAGATAGGTAAGTCCTTTTCCTGGACAGCTGCTGTCTGCTGCTTGCTATTATCATACAACTTAGCTTGTGCTGTGATTTAGAAAGTTAGGATTTGCACTTCTGCAGTGATGCGTAATGATGAGGGTATTAGTGATGTTTGTTTGTTTTTCTCCCTCCCTCCCAAAAATGCAAAAATATTATTAAAAGAAGTTCAAATGACAGACAAGTTAAATACATGCACTTTCCAGTCGTCGTCGTCTTTTTTTTTTTTTTTTTTTTTTTTTTTTTTTTTTTTTTTTTTTTTTNTCCTAGCAACCCAGTTTCATCCAAGGAGAAACAGATTCATAGAGTAAATTTGGGTTGTGTAGCAAGCTGAGTCTTCTTGTGGGATCTCTGTCTCAATCTCTTTGCAAGTTGGAAAGTGTTCAGAAAACAGGAGAATCTCAGCAGAATAGGCAAAAACAATGTTTTTATTCTGCCTCTTTGTTACTCTTAGGCACTAAAACAGTCTTTTAGTCAATTAACTTCTTAATCTTTCTTTTCCTTGTTTCCTGCTTTGATGTTAGAAGTTTAATGGGCAAAAAAGTGCTRAGTTTATTCCAACCCACAAGGCTTGGTTGGAAACTTTCCGGCAAGGTGTCTGTAGGTTTTTGGAAAACTCAGTTTTTGATCTAGGTACTAAAGGGCTTCCTGCAGCACCCTTCTGAAGAAGACATGTTGCTGTTAGTCTTCTATTAAGTTCTTGAAGGAGCTGTGGATTTCACCCTACTAACAAACCTATACTTTGTATTCAGTCAGATTGTCCTAAACTTAAAATAAAAAAATAAATTTTCTATAAATTCGTAAACCTGTTTATTTGGTGAGCCCTCTCTCAAATGAAGCAGATGGTGTTTGCCTCTGGCAATGAGATCCAGTGATACAGAGATGGGAGCATTAGTCGCCAATGTATTAGTGACAAGTAACTTTCAATTTCCTATTCTGCACAATAAGAACAAAGATAACTTAAGTTTTTGTTGATGAGTCACTTAGATTGTATAACATATATTCCTGAATAGAGCATGAATAAATAAATAGTTAAATTATTGAGGGTTAAAAAGAAATACTATGTAAGGTTGCTTATGTCTCTGAGCACTATCCATTTTTATATTGGATAAAGGAAAAAGACAAAAAATCATGTAATTTAAACTGGTCTAAAACAAGATAAAATGATTAAAATTGCAGGGGAGCTCTGGATTCTTATTTACTTTGCAGAGTACTGTTTTGAGCAGCTTGAGGCGAATCTTACAATACATACACTTGTCGCACTTGGTGTGTCTTTTATTTTATTGCAATCTGTTAATACCGCTTGAATCTAAAATACTCTGCAAATCCTGTAGGACCTGTAGAACATCTAAGTGGGAAGATTGCACTGCTGTTTACCAAATGCCAAAAAAATTGATCCAAGTTCTTAATGTGAAATCACGCTGAAAGCCTGATAGGTTTCAACTACTTAAGGCATGTGCGTGTGAGAGATACATACAATGAGGTAAAATTCTAATTGGCATAGTCACAGCTCTTGCTATAAAACTTAAGTCAGTGGTTCATATTTTTCACTGAATTCTAATACCTTTTTTTTTTAATGTAGATGGCTGAAGGTGGATGATGGGTTTTTTTGTTTGGTTGGGGTTTTTTTTAAGGTTAACTTTCATGTTTGTCTATTTAGAAGCATTTTCAGCAGAAACTGTAGTTTTTCAGGAGTCCTGTGGAAGGGAGAAATTAGTTGGAGCCTGACAGGTTCATAGCAAATAAGATGTTTCTGTGTGTGCTTTTTTTATGATTGTAATGCTCTTACAAAACTTGTTTTAGCTGAGTCACTATTGTCACCAGCTATGGAATGTATTTAGATGGGAAAGTTCAGCTGAAGTCTTTTAAAAAAATATATTAGCTTCATGCCTGTTGACATTTGGAAAAGAGAGTCTACGTTTATATTACACATCAGAAATTGATGACTCATTGCATGTCTGAAAACCTACTATAAACTTGTAGTGCAGATCTTGTGGGATTTTTYTTTTCCTCACATTGTTCAAGTTAAAACATATTGAAGAGCTGGTATTTTGAAAGTAACTGGTACATGTTCATTATAAGATATGTTCCCAGCTTCCTGTTCTCAACTGTTTGGGATATTTTTTTTTTTTTTTAGAAAATGGTACAAAATATGGATTTTTTTTTAAAAAAATCTAAGAAGTAGTATTTCCATTGCTTTTAAACCCAAGTAGTTTGGAAACACAAAAGAAATCCTAATAGGTGCTGCAAAAGATTTGTCTTTACTTAGTATGAAAGTTAAATACCTGAAAATAGAGAAGGTTGAAGTTCTGAATACTATCTTTATTCATGTTCTTCTACCATTTCTATTGTGCTTTTAAGTTGTAAACTATTTTGGGACAAAACTTATCTTTTGAACTTTAGTATTTTATCTGATCCAGTGGGGTCTTGTTGTAACCTCTATGTTCTAACTACTTTGGCATATCAGGCCTTATGCTACTAACAAGGGAATATTTTTAATAAAAGAAAAAGACCTACTATGTTCAGAATGTATTACATCTACATTTCAACCTATCATGTGTTTACATTTCATTTATTTTAAATTTATTTTCTTCTTTTGCTATGGGAACTGGTTAAACTTGTGTAGTAAGACCTGAAATAGCGTATTAGCAAGAGTTGCCCTGATTGCTATAAATATAGAGGTCAGGAATTCTACTGCAACATGTATGAATTAAAATATTATATAAGATGAAGGATTTATTTGTGGCTTCTTTTGGGTAGCTGAGTCTGCCTACTCTAATATTGAACAAATTATTTTTTGCAACAGTTTTGCTTCTGACTTTTGAGAAATTTTTCATTGCTTTCCTTTTTATTTATTTTTGGAATATTTGGGAGCTGATGTCTGAGGATAAGGATGTCACTTTTGGAGGATATTTCATCTCTCTTCTGTATCTATTAACTTTTAATAATAATCGATGAGTATGAACACATGGAGGATGATGCTTATTACTTTAAAGGCCCTTCTAGCATTAAGCAGATAAGTTCTGCCTCAAGACTGAAGATGAATGAATTTTATCAAAGATAAAATGCACTTCATAAAATAATTAAGCTAAAACATCTTTTTAGTTTTTCCAATTGGTGCAGTCTTGAAATTAGTCTTGAGTCTTGATGCATTTTTTTTTAATGGTTGCTGTTGGGCCACACTGAAGAACTAAGTGAAGCAGGTCATAGTGAATATTTTTTAATAGTCCCTTCTAGCCTTCAATATAATGAGTAACCATCTAGTCTGACTAACAACAGGCAGTAAGCTAGAATGACAGAGCATACATTGTGGTTGCAGAGTTTATTAACAATTTGTTTAGTTTTCATAAAAAAAATACAAAATGTTTAACCATTTGTAGCTCCAAGTACTGTAAGCATGTGATTTTTTCAAAGGATTGTGCATATGGAAAGCAATCTTTACACCTGAAATGAAACTTTATTTCTGATCTCATTTTTTTTACAGAGTCTGCAGGAATCAAGGAGTCGCACTGAATACAAATTCAGAAGTGCTCTACACATGAAATCTGCTGGTGCTCTAGCTGATTCTGCCCTGTCACCATCTCAGGTAGAGTGCTTTTGTGCCTGAGCCAGGCTGTTCTTTGTGTGGTGGTCTTGTGGTAGYGTGTAGATAAAGGCGCATTGAGACTTTTGGCCTTCTTATTTGGGGAATATGTCAGGAAGTAAAGAATGCATGGCAGATCTGTTGCAAAAATGCTCTAAGAAAAAATGTTTTGATGTTCAGTGTTCATGGAATCTGATAGTGATAGAGAGGTGTATTCTCATTGCATCAAAGCTCATGTTCTAGAACAGAACAAATCAGACAAATGGGGCATCTTTGGAGGTGTACTTTAGTCATAATAATATTTTATTTTTCCCTTAAATTCTATTTTTTTTTAATCTGAAAATATTTGGGAGGAAATATCTAGCTGAATTCTCTGAAGGGGAGGAAAAGATTTAGCCCTGGGGGAAAAAAGGAGCTTCTAAAAGGTTACTGAAAAGAATACAAAATACAAGTCAGCTTGTATTTTGGGGTGGAAGTTTGGGGTAGGGCAGGGAATAAGATTTTCCAAATCTTTTCTTTTTAGGGTTAAAATCACAGAAGCTACATTTTTATAATTCTGCTGATCACTATTTTTGATGTTGTTAGAGATTTCTGGTTTTTTAGTCCTTTTTAAATGATGCTTCAGAAAGCAGTAAGTACATGTCAATGCTTTGATCATTCACTAAATGTTAGATTACTGATACACACTCCTGCAAGATTCTAGTTTTATTCCCCCCTTCTGTATTTTCTTGCAATAAGAAGCTATGTTTTGAGCATGACCTTTTTCTGCTGCTATTGTGTAATGTCTAGAAATTGTCGTAGCCTGTGATGATAATGGTGAAAGTAACATACTGCTTGTATAACAGTTTGGGCTTTAGTATTTGAAACTCCTTATGAATTCACTGATTTAAAAACAAACAAACAAACAAAAAAAATCCCAGTGRAGTAAGTTTTTTTTTTGTTGTTGTTTTTTTGTTTGGTTTGGTTTGTCTCATGTCTGTAGCCAGCTCCATCCTGGGAGGATACTCTTCTTTTTTATGGATGAGGCACATACCTTTTTAAATTTGTCACCTCTTGTTTCATTTTAATAGTTAGTAATTTGTAATGTTGTTTGCTGTTCTCCTGAATTTACCATTTTAAAAAGTACTTGGAAGTTAGTGTAGCATGAGATTAACTTGGCTGTAGGTCTCTGCTTCCTATTGTGCTTCCTATGGCGAAACATTTAAGCAGAGTTTGAGGTAGCCAGTTTCCTGATGTGAGGGCAAAGGCTGCACTGGCTTTGGAAAAGCCTTGAAATGGGGCTGTTTAATCTCAGTCATTGTGGAGTCTTGAGGAGTAGAGTTAGATCTGCCTTTTATTGCTCACTTCTAGCAGGGATGGCAGCTAGTGGTGGCAGTTGCTCTCTGTTGGGTTGAAAAAATGTCATTACTGAACCCCTAGTTCACAGAATCCATCTGTCATCTGAAAACTGATGGGGAAAAAAACAAAACAAAAAGTGAGTGTAGCGTGCACACTAGAAAGTTAATGTGGCCATACTATTGTAGTAACAGATTAAAGTGTTCTGTAGATATGAAAATTACTATACTTTTTGTGCCAGATAGGGATGAGAAGACAGGAAAATCTCACTTTCAGGAAGACTACGAAGCTTGCTTAACACATCTGGTAGACCTAGTAGTCAAGGTGAATGATAGTTATTCTGTCATGCATGATAGGATATAGAAAAATAAAATAGCTCATTCAATATTTATCTATAATACTACCAATTCTATTTTGGCAAAGTATACTAAACCTTTTTTTATGCCTCTCGCCTTTTCAATTTGTGAAAACCTCTGAATCATGCTTTTTATTTATTTATTTTTTGTATACAAATGTCACTTAAATCTTGTCTCTTTGCTTTCTAAAATGTAGTTTCCACATAAGAGACTAGTTAGCCACAGCTATAGACTTTTTATTCACATACCTGGATGAAAGATGAGAGGTTCAGGAGTATGATAGTGTGTTCTTTTGTTTATGTTGCACCCCCCAAAACTTTTTTGAATGTTTTGCATGTACCTGGCTGTCTGTGGGTGGTTTTGGATGCCCCTGAGAATTTAATCTGTAGACTTATGCCTCTGTCTGTTTGTCTGCTTCCGTAAACCAGTAATTTAAGAAACTCTTGGCCAATTCAATCAGATGTGATAGAGGAAAGCGTCTCAAAGACAATTGAGCTTTTATAGTTTTGATGAATAAAAGGTAGCTGAGTAACAGAGGGTTTCACCAGTGGGAATAGTCGCTGGTTTCATAACTTTTCGGTACAAAGGAATTTACATAGGGGAAAGTAAGTAAGCAGACATTGAGTTTGATAATACTAAGTATGATACCGTATACTCTGCAGTGGAGGAGACAGTGAGAGCTCCCACTTGCAGCTGAAGTACTGTATAGTGATTGTTTGAAACCCTTATTATGCTATTTTAATATTTATGTTACAACAGCAACTGAAAATCATGTGGCTGTAGCAGCTGGAATTTTAATCCTTTTAATTATGACAGATTTTCAAACCATGTTCTGGCTTATTTGGTCAGCTGACTGTATAGTATGTACAATAACATCAAGTGATCACACAAATTCTGAGAGCAGTGGTCACCTCACTGGAACTGGATGTATTTTTAGGTTTCTCTGCTAGTAACAGTCAAGTATGCATACTTAAGCATCTCATATGAACTCAACCTTGTTGCTGACATTAGGCTATCAGAAAAGGGCAGCTGTTCTTTCTTGCTGTAGTCACTGATTTGACATTCTAACTTCTTACCAAAATTTGGTAACGAGCACAGTAGGGTATAAATGCTATAAATCTCTTCAGTGCCTATTTTAATGACTGATATTTTTCTTCTGGTTACTTTGCAACAACAACAAGTATACTTACTAGCTCTTTCAATTTTATATCTCAGAGTAACTCAAAGTACAAGTTTAGACGTTGTTACCTGCAGCAGGAATTTTCTTTAGCTCTGCTTTGTCCATTATTTTTTTTCTTTTTTAAAAGACAATGTTTGGGAAGAGGGTCCTCCTTCTAGTTTTCAGTATGATATTAGGGATATATTAGTTGTGCTACTTGAAAGAAAAATGATTCACGTGTGGATGTTTTTAATCCATGAATCCAAAAAAGGCTAAGTTGTGGTTCACAAGAATAAATAAGTTACAGATTTGAATGAGCAGTGACCATTGATTGATGAATATTCAGATTTTAGAGATAATATTCTTTTGTTTCACCTGGTATCTGTTTGATAGGGTTGTTTGGTTAACTTTTGTATTTGGACTTAAATTTTATATTTGTATAACTGAACTGTATGAGAAGTCTTAACCAGTTAAGCAATCCAGGAACTCATGGCTCCACAAAATAGTTGTGGGGTTTGAAAGCCAGGCACTAAAAGAAAAAAGAAAAAGTGTGAAAAGGATGTTTAAAATGCATAAAAGGGCTTTATAGTAAGCTATAAATAAAATGTGACATTCTGACTAAATTAAAGTTCTGCAGCACATGCTATGAAATCAAGGCCTGAAGAACACATGGAATTTTGGTGAATGTCATGCTGATATTCTACTGATGTCCAAAGAGATTTTAAATTATTGCAGGTGCCAATGGATTCAAATTTTAAGAGAAATGGCAAGTAATATCAAACTTTTTAGTGACCTGTAACATTCTGATTTAAGGAAACTGAGGGAATAGGTTACTTTAGCTATTTAACTGATCATATGCATAACTGTTGCTTTATAAAAACAATCTCAAGCATCTGTTACAGGACTAAATTAGCATCTACCTAACCAAAACATGGTATTTTTAGTGACTGATCTGGCCTTTGTGTACTGTCAGTGATATTCGACGTTTTCACTAGATTATCTTTCTTATGCATTTCAAACTTCCATTTGTATGTGTGAGATCATTAAGTTTTGGTGAATATTAGTTAATGCCTGGAAGGAGTCTTGGAACTTGATAAAAGCTGGTATAAATCGCACAACTCAGGTTTCACAATCTGACTTGTAATGACCAAGATAGTATGCTAGGGAGGAGGATGTTTTACTGTCTTAATAGAATGTTCTTCTGTGTAAGCTCACATAGGCTATTTAAAGACAGTATTTAATGATGGTTGACTAATTTAGGGTATGTCTACACAAATGGTGGAGGCAAACATGAGCTTGCTTTAACTGTGTTCTGAGCTGTCTGAATATGAGCCAACTTCAGCCTAGGAGCAGTATAACTGAGCTAGTACAGCAGCGTGCTCTAGTTAACAAACTTCCATTCTGGTCTGCAGATGGCTCATATCTGGTGATCTTGTAGTGAGAAAAGTGTTAGGTTTTTTTTTTGGGGGGGGGTTGTTTTTTGGGGTTTTTTTGGAAGTAGGTAGTAATATGTATTTTTTTATTTTTAAACATAATTGTAGGAAGCTGATTGGACTTTGCTTTTATGCTGCTTTGTAGCAGCAAATTGGAAAGTACCCCTTTCCAGTTACTGCTATATAACTGTTATGCTACAATTCCCTGAACAGTACAATTTCGCAGCTCTTTTTCAGTAGAAAGCTAATGATCTCAACTGTGTCCACGTGTGTATTTTATATATTTCTCCATCCCACCACTTATCTAGTGGAAGTGGTTTTGATGACTGCTGTATAATGAATACCTAGTTGAAAAGCAGAAGTGTGAAAAACATGTAAAAACGTGTCTTGAGCTTGCAGCTAAACTGCTAATCTGTCTGGCCATTTTCAAGACCTTTCTTTGTGTGGTTCTTTAAACAATACTAAAAGTTGAATGTAGCCTTTAGGAGATGGTGGTTTATTTTAAAAAAAATCTATACGATGAAAGAATAGCTTTAACATTAAATAAGAATATTATTTTATAGTAGTGAAAATTCTCCTAATAGAAGACTATAGATTCATTAATGCAGATGTGTATGTATTTGACAGGAATTACTTAAGAGGGATCTGACAGAGGAACTAGGAATAAGGTTGTTTTCCCACAAAAGTCAATAATTCTCCGTTTTTGATTCTTCACAGAACATGTTTCAACTCTTGGCTGTAGGTGCTGTTTGACTTAATATCTAAGGTGAAAGCAGGTTGTGTGCCAGAAAGGTTTGCTAAAACCATTAGCAAATCAGTCAGAGTTCAGTGAGTGGCACACTTGACAGTGTGTGATTTTTTTTTTTTTAAGTATTTGTTATTTACTGTGTAAATTCAGCTGTGTTTTGCCTGCGAAGTGTAGCACATATGCTTCTTTGTTAGAAATGCTCAAAAAGAGTGGGTAGCTAAAACATTTGAGCTATCTACATTACAAGGGATGGAGGGATGAGGTTTGATTGCTACTTAAAATTGACATGAATTTCAGAATATTAAACAAATACATCTGAGGTAAATGACACATAGAAATTTATTTAAAGCATTTAAATAATCTAAAATCGAGTGTCTAAAATGCTATTTTACTTTCTCTTACTCTAAGCTTGAACAAAAAGAGTAATGCTAATTGGTTTTATTTTTACTGTCAGTTTTGAATATTTTTAATTTAAGAAGTGTTAATTCATTGAAACTGCTGTGTTCAGACTGAAGACACTACAGGAAAATACTTGCTGGCCAGYAGAATAAAATAAGGAACGATTTCTCTTTTGTTAATCTTAAATTCTTCAAGTATTTTATTTTTCAAGAAAAATAATTTTGGAAGGTGAGGGATAAGGAAAAGAAGAAACTAAGCAATGTACAAAGTGTTTTGAGCTCAGCCTCTGTGTAGTTCATTCACTGGTTGATATCTCTGAACTGTCATCTAATGGTATAATTTCTGAGAGTGTTATATTATCATCCAGTAGGGCTTGAACACTTGCTTGGGCCTATGGACAAGCTAATAAAAAGTATCAGAGCTTTTGGCAGTATGGTACAAAGACACAAWTTTTTTCTCCCTCCCACAACAAAGAATACCATTTTTGTGTCAGTATGTGTTTTAATGTATTACTTTTTTTTTTTTTTTTTAACTGACTTTGTATTGCTGTTTGGCCTAGTTATGTAAAGTTACCCTTACTGTGTTACCCTTACACTTTGAACTATCTGTATTGTAGTTAGGGAGGCTCATAGAGTGTGGAGAGGAAGTACCTTTTTGTAGGTAGAACTGGAGGTCTATGTAGAGCCATGCTGGGCATTGTAGTTCTATGTAAGAATTTTCAGTGAAATGCAAAGATTTTTTTTTTGTTTGTTTGTTTTTTTTATGCATGGTCTAATTGCTACCTTTGTACAACAGCTACTGTAAAAATAAAAGAGGAGCTACAGGCTATAGACTAGAAAAAAGAGTAAGATGCTGTTGTAGAGGAGTGCTGTCTATGCAGAACTGTGTGCGTGGGGGAGAATGGCCCACAACAGAAGATCCAGAGATGCACACTGAATGTTGCAGATTGCCTTAGACGAACTGCATGAAGAGAGACTAAGAAGCATAGGTCACAGCAAGCAGCCTAGGGAACAGGACACCTCTTTAGAGAACTTGAGATGTAACATAGATGAGAATGAATCTGGGTTCCTCTGTTTCTTCTCCCTCCTCTATGGAGTCATATAGTCTAGGATTTTAAGTGATAAGAGATAGTCAATGGTGATGCTTTATTTTTAGTTGAAGTAGCTATTTGAAATGGGGAGGGGCACAAGCACTACTTCAAAGGGAATTACTGTACAATATTTTTTGAGTTGTGTATTTCATATCTAGTGAATACAAATGCATGGAATATGTCTTGAACTCTTGTATAAACGTATATCTGTAATATTCAGTGAACTTTTAAACACTATTTTTTAAGATAAAATGTTACATACTTGTTTTCTTAAAAGGGCTGCTGATCAATTCATGTTGTGTTAACATATATCTCTCCACTCATACAGAGAATGAAAAAAGGCAAATAACTGTGAGTAATTATTAATAGTATTGAGGTAATATTTTACCTTTTCTGTCTCCTTTCTCTTTACTCAGAATTGGATTTACAGTCATGGAGGAACATCAACAGCATTTACACTGTGTAAACTGTGTCAGTCGTCGCTGTATGACCAGACCAGAGCCTGGCATTTCCTGTGATTTGATTGGCTGCCCGTTGGTTTGTGGAGCAGTTTTTCATTCATGTAAAGCTGAGGAGCATCGCATCTTATGTCCACTTGAAAGAGTGCCTTGTCTGAATAGCGGCTTTGGATGTCCCTTCATAGTAGCCCGAAATAAAATTGCTGATCATCTAGAAGTTTGTCCTGCAAGTGTGGTATGTTGTACCATGGAGTGGAATAGATGGCCAGTCAGTTATGCAGACAGAAAATCTTACGAGAATCTGAGTAAAGATGTTGATGAAGTGGAGCAGCTAGATATGGCTTTAGCCCTTCAAGACCAGCGCATGTTACTGGAATCACTTAAAGTAGCAACTATGATGTCAAAAGCAGCTGATCAAATATCGGAATCCAGAGAGCAAACMTCTGTCAAAGCAAGTGCCCCAGATGCAGTGCATTCAAATGGTTTGATGCCTGTAGATGAAGATTCTTATGGTGCACTTTATCAAGCTACTGTAGAAACAACAAGGAGTTTAGCTGCTGCTCTGGATATCCTGAACACTGCTACAAGGGACATCAGTATGTTAAGTTCAAGGCTTGGCATTTCACCATATGAAAGGAGAGAAGACACAGAGACTAAAGAAGAAGCTTCTAATGGAATTATTCAGGACCATGAATATCCAGATGAAGATAACATAGGAGCAGTTGGTGGAATTAACTTTGATAGCCTGAGTCAAAATTCACAAATGGAGCAAAATGGTTCTAGTGATATTTGTTATGATTTAATGCAAAAACATGACTTAAATGTAAACTTCAGTAATTCTTCTCTTTTGTGTAACGGCTTTCATGTAGAAAGTGAAAGTTCAAAGCTGCTGGACCAGAATGAAGATCTTGGTGTATCTAATTCAGAACCATCCAGTGTAGCAAATGGAGAATGTACTGCATCTCTTGAGGACGAAGTGTTACAGTCTTGCAGTTCCTTCCCTGCAACAACACAGCTTAGAGAAGTAATACCATCTGATCACTTAGTTAATGGCAGTGTTAATCATGTACTACCATGTAATGCTAATGAAGAAGAAATGTTAGAGAGACAGGTGGAACAAGAAAGTTTGAGAAATGTAGATGCCTTTTCTCTTTTACGGCATCGGTCATACAAATTCCTTGTTAATCACTACTGGTCCACACCAAAAGAAGACAAAGCTGTTGATACATCAGATTTGGAGATAACAGAAGATCCTATGGGTCTTCAAGGGATTGATCTAATCACAGCAGCTTTGCTGTTTTGTCTAGGAGACTCTCCTGGAGGTAGGGGGATATCAGAAAGTCGTGCTGTCGATATGTATCATGTTGACTTTGGGACCCAAACATTTTCTCTCCCATCTGCTATATTGGCCACAAATACAATGGTAGGGGAAATAGCTTCAGCTTCTGCGTGTGATCATGCCAACCCACAGCTCTCAAATCCAAGTCCGTTCCAGACCCTTGGACTGGATTTGGTATTGGAATATGTGGCTAGATACCAAACAAAACAGCGTTCAATGTTTACATTTGTTTGTGGACAGTTGTTTAGGAGGAATGAATTTTCTTCACATTTTAAGAATGTGCATGGTGACATTCATGCTGGTCTTAATGGCTGGATGGAGCAGAGGTGTCCGCTGGCGTATTATGGGTGTACATATTCTCAACGTAGGTTTTGCCCTTCAACGCAAGGGGCAAAGATTATTCATGACCGCCACTTACGGTCATTTGGAGTTCAGCCTTGCATATCTACAGTATTAGTAGAACCAGCAAAAAGCTGCTTAGTTGGACTACACAATGACCACCTGAGTAGTCTACCTTTTGAGGTTCTGCAGCATATTGCTAGTTTTCTAGATGGCTTTAGTTTATGTCAGCTTTCAAGAGTGTCACGTTTAATGAGAGATGTGTGTGGAAGCTTGCTTCAAGCACGAGGAATGGTGATATTACTTTGGGAGAAGAGAAAGTATCCAGATGGAAGTTTTTCTTGGCAAATAAAAGAAAAGGTAAGCTATTCCCCCCCCCCCATATCTCTGCTCTTTCCCTGAGCATTATTATTTTGCCCGGTCACCATTGATACTACTGTTTTTAGGTATGATATCACTTCAGGAAGTAGGCTGTCTATAGAACAGCAGTTAGCAAAAATTGTTAGGTTGGTTCAGTTGCTACATCCCTGGTGTTTTCAGTTTTCTCAGCGCTTTAAGAAGTAGGAGTTGAGGTGGTGTCGGTCCAGTTTTCACTTGATGTCAAATTAATATTTAAAAATCTTGGGAAAATTGGAAGCTTATCTAGCAATTATGTACTTCATGATTTTCTTTAATACTGATATTCTCTGAAAGCAGGAAAGTTACCTACAAAGTTTGCATTTCTTGCTTTTGTACTGTTTAAAGCAGTTTAAATTTTTACCATCTCTTAAGATTGTATCCCTTGCTATGATACTTTGCTTTAATCAAATGTTTAAGTTCTTAAACTTTTGGTGACTTCTGTATAGTGTATTTTTCACCACTTCCTGCCCTCCTGCCCCACCCACCCACCAGGGTATCTGCGGTCATTTGTAATTGTAGAAATTGATCACTTTAGAAGTGGGCTTTCACTGTGTTTTATGGTCATGTGGCACTTTGTCATTTAACTGCTGATCATACCTACTTTGTAGACAGAAGAAATAGCATCTGCCTTCAGTTTGGAATCTGAATCAGCCTGGGACTGACTGTCCAAAAATTAACATTGTATGTTTCTTTGTCATTTTGATTTTTAGCAAGAGCTCTAGTAGACCCAAAAGCATGTCTGAAAGTAATAGCAAACCCTTAATTTCGTATTCTGAGTTTAGGTATGTTTGAGCCTAAGTATAACTTGTTTTCTAGGTTTGGCGATTCAGTACAGCCTTCTGTACTGTCAATGAGTGGAAGTTTGCTGACATCGTAAGCATGGCTGACCATTTGAAGAAATGTAGCTATAATGCTGTAGAGAGAAGAGAGGAGGCTGTTCCACTGCCATGTATGTGTGTAACACGAGAACTCACTAAAGAAGGACGTTCATTGCGCTCTGTTTTGAAACCTGTACTTTAAACATTGAAACCACTCCAATTGCACATACACTCAAGCACCTGATATAACCTCGGTAATACTATGTGACACTTTATTAATGTACTAAAGATACTTTCTAGCTAAATCTACTCTGTCACTGTGTATATAAGGTTTGAAGTGACATTTATTTTTTATAATACTGTTTAGCTGGAAAGTAATGAAAGTTGCCTTAATGTTTGAAAAATTTGGAACTTGCTGGACAGGGTAGTTTTATCTAACTTATATAATTTAAAAACAAAACCCTAAAATGTGTTTTCTGATTCACTAGTGCCCATGTTTCTGTTGACTGATAGCATTTCAAAAACAGCCTCTTAATGGTGTGCACGTTTATACAGAAAACACTGAATTGTAGTGGGACAAGATTCTGACCAAATGTGCTCTCTGTATTTGGTCTTTATTTTTAAATAACAAATTATCATCCAAATATTTGAAAGATAAGGAAAAAGTCAGAGCTTTRTAATGTCTTGGACAAACGTTCAGCTTTTAAGCTCATCTTTCCTCATGAAATCAGTGTTATGGTGATCTTCCCGGTTAACAGGTGATCTAGGATAAGCATTTAAAAAATGTTAGGAATGATCTAAGTGAACTCTGATTTACAGTAGCTTTTTAGTACAACTTGTTTTTGACCTATCAACAATGATTGTTTTTCTTTTGAACTAGTAACAGTTATTTCACTTCTGGGAGCAAAACTTTTAAAGCTAAAACATGGAATACTAGTTCTTACTTTCACACCTACGGTGATGTCTGATTTTAAAACTTTTTTCCTTGTCCTGCAGTTAGCTGAGGGTTAAACTGCTTGAGCAGTCAAAATTCAAAGTATGTGATTAACGGTTATGAATTTATAATGCAGCTAATGAAAGGGCTTTACTTGTTTCATGGTATCGTGAGATGTATTGTCTCCTTTCTGTTAATTTGTCTATAAAAATGCTGCTTTTTTGAGGAGCATTTTAAATTACTGATATGAATATTAAATGCATCATCTTCATAAGATGAGACATGATTCATTAATTGCATAAGGCATATCAGAAATACATATTCAACACTTCTGTTAAATGAACAGCTCCAGTTTGCTTCCAGTCTTCCATAATAAAAGATCTTACAAAGTATTTGTGAATAGAGAGTACATACTATGAAAAATGCCCTGGTATAGCAAAACTGTAATAACCTGAACTGACTTTCCAACTTGTTTGTATTAATGTTAGTGTCTCTAGCCTGTTGCACTTAGCAACTGTGCCACAAAGCTAAAACAGAAACAGACCAGTGCTTGGAACAAAGAAATACAGTACATATTTCCATTATAGGAAAAATGAAGAGATCAGTAAGGAGGAGATGTTTACAAAAATGGCTAAATTTATTGCTTGTAACTTCTGTACTGGATACTTGTTTATGGCTAGTCTGGCTGCAGTTCATAACTTTGGTATCTGTGCATTTCCCATTCTGGGTCCAGTCCAGCTAAACATTCACTGCCTTTTTCAATCCGGAGTGCTAAGGGTGCCCAGAAAGAAATTAAATCTCTTTCTTTAGTGCCATGAGTTGAAATTACTGAAGAGCTTAAACAAAATGCTCTGACTGAATCTTGAAACTATATGTCCTCTTTCCATGCTTTCATTTTTTGGTTGAAGGGAGAGAAGTTATTGCTATTTGTGGTAATTTTTAGCTGTTGCCACAGTTATGTGGAAAGGAGAATCTGGATCCATGTGCAACTGACCATGCCAACTGGGTTTTAGGTGGGTTTAAAAAGAAACCACCCTGTTCTCTGAGTACACATTATAAAGCTTGTTACCCACAAATTTTTCAATACAARGCAGGAGACAGGCTTTCATCAGTTCTTGTCTTTTAGTTCTAATGGCTCCTTGCTGCAGCTCTCCAGTGTTTAAAAGTAGTTGCCTGACTGGAAGGATCCTGAATGCTGAAGAATTTATGGCTGAGTTTATGGCTAAATGTACTTTAAAACATCTGTCTTGAGTTACTGTTTTTTTTTTTTTTTTTTTTTTTTTTTTTTTTTTTTTTTTTTGGGGGGGGGGGTGTTCAGGAATGTGGTGGCTTTGGTATTTGGCATTCTTTTTAACTACCCAGAACCCTGATAATCTTAGGGTAGGGAGAAGTGTCTTGGTTGCTTAGGAGAAGAGGGTGCTCAGTTATAGGAGCTGGTGTTGGAAGAATCTCACTTGTAGCACAGTGCAGATCTATATCTACAGTATCATCAGTTGCTGATCTACTAAAATAAACTTTTTAAATACTCGGTGTTCTTCAGAAGTAACACTACTTCTCAATACATGAATTCATGCACTTTTGTTTTCAAATGTAGATACAGGCTTTTTTGTTGAATTAGTTTATTTTTAAGAGAATCCAGAGCTATTAAAATATTGATGTTGTAAACAAAATCTCTGCCTTGTAAGCTGCTCCAAATGCAGGAATACAGTATCATTAGGATAACACTTTTTTTTTCTTTTTTTTTTTTTAAATGCTGCTATGCAGTTTGTAAAACATCTGTGGTGTGTAGTCAGTCTATCAAAATGTGGCTTCTTGTTCATATTTGCCCTTGAATTTTTAAAATGTCATATCCTGGTACATCTTCCTGGTATATCTTCCTTACAGCATATATGGACAGTTGTTCCAGTCTTTCTTTTACTTGATACCACATTGCTACTTTGTTTAAAATACTATGTTTCCAATCATTATGCAATATTTTTTGCAATGTCTGTTAAAATCCTAATAAAAATTTGGAGTTTCTCTTTTAGTACAATTGTAGCTTTTTTTTATTAAAGCTCATCACCAGTCCTTCATTATTCAAATATGGTGCTAAGTGTCTGTCTCTAGGATTTCAGTAAGTACTTGAAAAAAACAAGCTACATAAAGCAATCTATTTACAAACATTTAAATGCTGCATAATTTGCTAGTAATTAATATGTATTCACATTCACTTCAGTATGAATATCAATCATTCTTATGCTATATATTCATTTCTATGCTTTGGTCTATTATGCAGCATAGATTCCATAATTAAAGATTTAACTACATAACACTAAAGGTTCTGGTTATACCTTATAGATTTGGGGAGAGGGGAGCTCCCTGAGTAATAAATTGGATAGATTATCTGATCAAAAATAATATACACCTATGCTGCTACTTCATGAAAAAAACTCCTAAGTATATTATTTCCAGTTTTCTGTAGAAAGCTATTGCTCAGAATGGGGTACTTCCAACTTAGAATGGTTTCAGAGAATAGTTATAGTTCAGACTGTGTGTAGAATGGCAAAATGCAAAAGCAAAACTCATTACAGAAGACACTGTCTAGGCATTGACCTTTTGCTCTGCCATTTGCTAGTGTGAATATATTGATACTATTTAAAAGTAAAAATGTACCTATACTCCATAAATCTGTTATCTAATAAATGACTCTTAAAGTGTACTGAGTAATGTGTTGTGACTCATAGTTTAATTTTGGCCACCATTACAAACCTGTGGATAATATAATGTTTAGACAGGCATACTTAATGTGCCATGTTAGCCTTTTGTTTTTCCATTTTCTATAAGTGGATTTAGATATTCTGCTGTGTAAGGAAATATTTTTTTTTTGTCTTGCTTGAAGTATTCCATAGGATTTGCCTGTTGCTATCTTTCAAATGTTTTCCAAGAATACTACTGGTAAACTATCTTCATATGCTCTTACCTACTGAATGTACTTTCCGAAGATGAAATATAGTTCAGTGGGGAGTTTGCTTCCTGTAATATCAGAAGGCTGATTTGAATTCTTTTAGTAGAAAAATCTGTTGAAGCATCTTTGATCATCTTTAGATGAGCAAACTGTAGTGGTTGTTTACAATATTGAGAGAAAATGGCATTCAGATAGTGTTTATAAAAATTTCACACATTTAAAGCAGAGACAGAGTTAAAAGATTTTTTTTGTTTGTTTGTTTTTTGTAGTAAGAGCTGTTCTGCACATGGTAAATAGTTTATCAGTAAACCAAACTGGAGAGGAAAAATGAATGGAGAAATAAGTTTATAATAAAGGCATCCATCCCCAGAGTAGATAGACTTCTGATGGACTGTGTTTGGGAGAGTGCAGGGAGTTTGTGACTTGTGCGTGCTGTCTGTGTTTTACTGATGACTTCATCAGTCCTTCTGCGGTAGGAGTTACCCTGCTGCTGTGTTGGCTCTGTAATGTGCTTTAGTTGTAAACTACCTTCCCAGTGCTGCCAGTGTTCCTGAGTCAAGTATTCGTGGTGTTGAATGCAGTCTTATCTACTGAACAGCAAGATATGTATTTGGTGCAGGTTCCATGTGCTGGTGGTGTCAGGCAATATTTGGTAAGTATAATGGGAAAATAAGGTCCTTTTGATACAGAGAATTTATCTGTTGCTTTTTGTCACTATTTCCCAGAGAAGGGGAACAAAAATGAGTGAGGGAATAGAAGGAAGGAGCAAAATAAAAAAGACTGATAGATTTGAATGCATCTTGGTAATGGAATAGCAGTCTAAAAGACATTCTTTATCGTTGTTAAATGCACTGTGAAATTTAACAGCAAAAGGCCATTTTGACAAACCAAATTCTGCAGCACATGCAGCAGAAAGTATATGCACTACTTACAGCCTCATGTAGTAGAAAAATGTATATACAATGATCATGTATGGTTGTAAGTGTAAAATATAGGAAAAAGAATAGAATTTCCCAAGGTAGGAAGTTATACAAGGCAGGATCTGTAGACTCTATCAGAAAAATAGAATTTCTGTTTTGGTGATATTCCACTATTCTTGTACTTAGTTTCAACCTAAATTGTCACACAAACAACAAAACACAGGAATGAAAAACTAAAGGGGGAGGAAAGGATCAGGAAACATTGCAATGACCTTATTAGAGAACTTCATTTTGACAGTATCGAGTATTTTGCAATTGAGTATTTTACAATTTAAAATAATGCAACATACAGATTGAAGTACATGCTTTTGATTTAAGATAAGCTTTTTTTCCCTCTAAAATATGTTTCCAAGCATGTAACAAAAAGGCTGTCTTCACTCTGATGAGTTAAATGAGTAAAATTCTAGCAAGATGAAAGCTGGGTTATATTACTAGACTGTTTTCTTGTGAGCATTCTAACTAATGGGGAGGCTGCATAACAAAAATAGTCTATCCCATTTTGACTGATTAGAAGATGAACAGTCAAGGACCTAGCATGAATATATGTTGGACTTTGTTCAAGTGTTAATGTTTGATAGTTGCATATTATGTAACTTTATGACTATACCCTTATGAATATAGCCTTTAGTGTTGTAATCATACTGTTGTATTCAGCACCTAATTCTGGAAGCCTCTGTAGCAAACAGAGAAAATAGTATTGCTTAGTGAGATCAGAACCTTAGTTAAGCTTAAAATATATGAAACTGTTAGGTAGTGTGGCAGCTATTTATGAGTGTCAGCTGTCTGTGGAGTTTCACTTCACTGTATGTACCAAGAGTAAGAGATGAATGGATGCCTTGTTGCCTAAGCAAAGTTGCTTTAGTTCTGAAGCAAGAGCTTATTTCATATGGTATCTCACTGTGCATGTTTTTTTGATATGCAGATGAGTAGGATGTTCTTGGTTTTAACAATGCAGTAAGATTAACTTCCCAGCAAATGGGATTGTGCATGACACAATTGCTTCTGCATTTTGTGATAAAACAGGTTCAGTCTAAGTGATGTATGACCTGGTCTGCAGTTAACTGTAGTTGTGATTTGTAATCACTTTTTCCTACTAATGCCATTTTAGATAAACACAGAAGCATTTATAATTAAAGATTTAAAAAAAAAAAAAGTCTTTTCACTGATGACTTTCTGTCCTGTTTCCATATATAAAGTGTTCATTAATGTTTGTAGGAGGACCTGGCAAGTAAATAACTTTTGTAAATGATTCTTTTTGCATGAAAATGATATACTCATCTATGTGCAGTGGATTTCATTTGAACAAAATGGAGTTATGTGACTTGCTAGGTTACCTTTTTATTGTCCCTGAGGTCTTCAATCTTAAATGATGATATCAGAATTGCTAATTTTAGTATCTAGATGTTCGTTGTTCTATTTGACTAGCTCTAGTATGTAAATAGCAGAGAAAAATCTGAGGTTTCAGGTATAAAATTCCACTGTTGATTTTATTTGTGATCCTAAGTCTTTGCTAAGGTTCTGGTTGTTGTAGACCTCAGACATAATTAACTTTTTAATTCTTCACTTTTTAATTCCTGCACTGAAATCAGATTACTCTGCCTGATTCAATCTAACATACATATATGCTGGATTGAGCCTTCCTCCATAGGGACATAAAACATGCTTTATCTTCTTGATACCTTTATCATCTTGAGATAAATATGACAAAGCCCGTTAGGAAGCAGTTCCCCTTTTGTCTCTGTGGGAATTTGTTCCTCAGGTATGGCCCTCTCCATTCAAAAGGAGAGGTCATATGCATCTGGAAAACATGCTATTCTCTCATCACTGGGTGGTTACTTAAGATATAATGTCCATATAACATGTTTACAATGTGCCATTGCCAGTGGGACTTAGAAGTTGAAAGGAACGTATGCAATTAAGAGATCAAGAGCTATGATGTTTGCTGTGACCATTTGTACCATATGTGAAAGTGTCAGGTCCTGTGGCTTAGCAAAGCAGCTGAGCACCAACCCTGCTACATGTGAGAAGGGAAGGGCCTGTACATTTTTGTGAAGGTCCTAGCACAGACTAAGAAGTATTTGGTTTCAAATTGCTGGATGCATTCATACACATAGTAGGAATATGCAAAAATATCACCTTTCARAAGATTTAACTTTCTAGAGACTTTCTTATTTCCTCTTACTCAAGTGGTTGAACAGTGTTGATTCAGGATTTTGATCCAAAGTAGCTGTTGAAGCCTTATCTTATCTATCAGGGTTGCAGTGTTAATTATGAAGTAGTAACAAAGTCAGTTATGTAGTTTAACATGAATCAGCATTCATGGATCAACCAGCATTATTTAGCTGGACAATTAGAAAGCTGTAATTCAATTTTGCAAAATTTAGGTTCTTTTAACCAGTATTTTCCTTCTGCTGTAGAATGGAACACATTTTTTAATACATAGCATGTGAAGAAAGCAAGCAAGCAACAGTCCAGTGATTAGAGTATTTCTTATGTGGAAGATCTAGTTTGTGTTGTCTATAAATCAAGCAAAGAAGGAACATGAAATAAGCCTGTTTTTCACATCACAGTCAGAGAGAACTCAGAATGCCTCTCTCAATCTCCTGCCTTTCTCTCATCATGGAAGAAATAATGTTAAATTACTCCACTCCATTAAACAGTCACAGAATGACACTACAGTGAGAAATCCATTGGGAATTATTACCTGTACATAGCTGTGTTTACATATGGACAAAACATCCATATGTAAAATAAAGCATCAGTAAAAGTTCTTCAAAATAAATGGAATACATGGGGAAATTATCCTTTGACAGTAAAAATAAATCGTAACTGTGGTCTTTAGTTTTGTTCTGACTACAGGCACAATCATAGCAAAAAACAAATTTGAGAAGTACTGCCTTAGAAGTATGGCACAACCTACCCTGTGAATATGCTATTTGAATTTTAAGACACTTTTAGGTGACAAAGTTGGATGAATAAATTTGTGTTAATTATAGTAGTCCCTGAGAACAACACACACAGCTGGTTGAATGTAGTCAGTGAATTGTGATGACTAACAGATCTGGAAAAAAGTCAACCATATAGCCAACTGAGGGGCACTGTGCTACTTTYGATCATGGTAAGTACCTGATTATTACCTGAAGATCAGAAGAAAATATCTGGGGGGGTTTCTTCAGAGTTTGATTTGGCACATCAACTTAGAGAGTAACTGCTTGCATCCATGGAGATAAAATGTGTTAGCTTAGGTACTTTTCAGAGTTGTTGTTAAGCTGAAAATACCCTGAGGAGGTATCGAATAATGTTTGAAGGACATTCCCAGCAGCACGTTATCATCTGGGTACTCAACCACGGTAAGGGAGTAAACTGGTCCTAGCTCTGTGGACATATATTTTATAGTTGCAAGTTACTGCAGTGTACTGAGTTACCCATTAATCAGCTGAGATGTGGAGGCAGTGTTCACTCATGTGTTTGCAGCTGGAACAGACTGAGAGAATTTATATGAGCGTTTACTACAACTCTGCTAAAGAATCATTACTCCAYAATAGTTTGATACAGGAAATGCCATGGGGTGTACTAGGACCCGAGATGTAGCCTGTACTGTTAGTGATCCCATCAGACGGTGGTCTCAACAGACTTGCTCGGCCATTTCTCTTTCCATCTGTGGCATTAGACATTACTCTATTGGTTTTTACATCAGTGTAAATGGGATTAACAATAGAAGTAGTGATTTTTCAAGATGCTATTTAAAGCCAATATTTAGACCTTTAAAGYTGTTGTTATGCTTCAAGGGGATGTTCTGACAAACTCATCCATAATGCAACTTGGGTTGGGGAGAAAAATAATCACTTTATTTCTCCCTATGGAGCATATAGATATGATCATATTAAAATGAATGAAGATGCTAAAGCTGTGAATATGACTAGAACTAATTCATTGAAATTCATGCAGAGTCTACTTTATGCTTGATTTTATCAATGTATCAATAATACTTCATTTTTTATTTCCTCAAATTTATGCTGGCAGTAATCTTTAAACAAAGATGTGCAATAGCAAAGCAAATATTAATAAATGCAGAATAGTAACTCTGTGACAAAAACATTCATTCACCAGCAGTTATAGACAAAATTCTTAACAAACTTATTTACTTGGGAAATATTGCTTGCAACGTTTTCTTTTGTCTGACTTGGAGGTACTTGAGCAAAAGGTGATGCTAGCTGGATTTACTATCAAAAAAAAAATCAGATTTTTGCATATTTTTGTCTCAATAGAGGAGTCTTAAGTTTGTTTTAACTATGGGGAWTATATGTATTTAACACACTTGTGTTTGAGCACATTAGAATGATACTAAATTTACAGGAAAAAGCTATTTTTGCAGAAATGAATGGAATCAATTGATGATGCAATTTTAAAAATTTTCTAATCCAAATCATACTTGCTACTGCTTAGAATATGCAGAATAATTAGAGAACTACTACTTTGTTCTAGAAGTCTGAAATACGTTGTCATAGGTGGTAATGTACAATTCATCCATCACTCTAGTCAGCTGCCAAGTGACAGTTCACTAGTTTTCCTTTTTATTTTTCTCTGGTTAATGATATCCCTAAAGTTATAATATTTGCAAGCATTTCTGAATACCAGAAAATTGCAATGTTCAAAAAGAAATTAAAGAGGCTAATTACATTTCAGCTACTGATTTGGATATTATTTAAAGTTTAACTTGATTATATGTGAATTTTGATGAAATCCATAGACCTTGGCACAAAGCATGGCTGACAGCAGCAGCAGTGGAAAAAGTGATTTGTCTCTTGAGGTCTACATAGTTCAGATACTGGACAATTTCTCTGCCCTATTCCCTTTTTTCTTCATTTCTGTTTTTACTTGTATTGTTCTAAAAATAATATCCCATTGGATATTCCCTGATGAGCCTTCTAATTTCTAGATATACTAGCCTAAATTACATATATTGAAGACCACTATATAATAGCTTTATAAATACTACACAATTTTGTTTTTATAAGTCTTAAACTGAAATTTGCACTGAYGTGAGATACCCAAATATGTGGCTTTAAAAGCTGAAAATAAAGGTCTATTTCCAGAGAGACTTAATCCTTTAACATCCTGGTAAAATCAGCAGAGGCTTCCATTTCATCTGTTACTTCTAATGATTTGAAGTCTTGGCCTTAGACTTCCACACCTGAATGATTTTGCTAGAGTTGCTTTGAACCTTTGTACTGTATGTGGAGGCACTGACACCCAGTATTTTGCATTTTCCTCTTTTAAATATGAGGAAATAACCCAACATCACCTACTAAGGTTTAATGTTCTAAAAATGTCAGAGAACCTCTGTTAGGGCAGATTGGTTCAACTTTCCACACAGAGAGATGGAGATCAGAACTGTATCAATACTGATTTGTGCACCCTCCTTAGAAGAAGGACATTGCAAGTTCAGTCTAATATTGCTGTTCTAAGAGAAGACAACATCTTGGTAGTCCCAGCTTTAGCAATATTAAGTCTAAAAAGGTCTAAAAAGGTGTAAGTTTTTTTTGTGCTTGTTCAGAGCTCTATAGCTCTTTCTGGAATAAAAGGATACTGAAGCTCTTTGCCTTCAGATAATTGCTGTACATGAATGCTTGCAAGTCTGTGCTTGCCACCTCATCTGCAGTGGCTGGCTTTGAGCATCCTGTAGCATGGATTTTGCTGAACTGTTTAGTTCCATCCCAAAACCAAAYGGTGACTATATACCAGTGAGTATCTGTAGATAGCCACTAAGAAAATGTGTATCAACATGCAAATATTAAACATGCTTTTCATGTATGTAATCTGTCATTTGAAATACAGTTTTAGAAAAGTACTGTTGGTTATTTTAGCTTGTTTAAATATTGCTATATATTAATAGAATCTACATGGTTTGATGGAAATGAGCATATAGCAAAAAATGAGGTAATTCAGAGAGCAAAGATAAAATAAGTGGTGTTTTACTTGGATTCCACAGTCAATATCATACAATATACTTTTGTTTCTGGTTGAGGAAGAACTATGCAACAGCACTGGAAAGATTCACTAGGCTGGGAATGATACTATCAAAAGTTCAGACTATGGAAGGAACAAACTGAGTTGCCAGATCTTTTTGAAATACCGTTTATTTTGTGTCATTTAATGCCATTAGGATAGTGATTATTTACAATATTAGTATTACTGAGTGATGCCTGAGGGCTGAAGTTTTTTTAAAAAAAAGAAATTACCTTATTCACATGCAGAATTGAAAATACATAGCTTAATTGTTGCTTTCAGTTTAAGTCGTTTGAAATGTGGATGCTTTACAAAGGAAGTCTATTAACTGCTCCTTGGCAAGTACTCCACTGTGCTGCCCCTGTAAATCCAGGCTGGCCGTCATGCCAGCCTAACAGCTTTATTCCCTTTTCCTCTTTAAAAATATTTTAACAATAGGATAGCTGTAACTAGTAAGTGAAAAGTATTCAGAAATGTACACACTGTAAAGAATTGTTTTTTCAACAAGATTAAACTCCTTAAACTTGGAACACACAAGCTAATTAATATATTCTATCACAAAAGCTCATTAAAGAACTATGATATGCTGTGAAGAATGACTGGTGGGCTGGCAGGAACTCAAGAGTACTTGAAGATTGTGTAAGGCCAATGTAAGACATTTTATATATTTATATATTCCCCTCCACCCCGAACCCTTAGTTTCACTGTTTTATRGGTAGGAACTTGAAAAGTGAGACATAAGATCAGGATTTATTCTGTACATTTCCCAGACAAGGAATTTGCTACCATGCAAAAAAAATAATAATTCTGGTGATACAAGAAAACAATTCTACTTACTTCCACCTCTAGAAATGAGGGTGATTAATCATAATTTAGAAAAGCATATAATTGCAGTAATAATATGCTTGAGGTTATGAATGACATAATTGTGAACTATTTAATTTGAATTGAGTTAGTATCAGTTACTAATCTGTGAACAGAACTGTGAATCTAAAAGTTTTTCTGCTCAGGTTTATCCCAGATTCAGAAAAACTTTTAGCAACAATGATTTTAATAACACTAAGTCTTCTATAATGATCTTGATATYGTGATTGGTCTACATATTAATTTCTATTAATTTTGCTGCAGTAAGGGTCAAAAGATAAGTGCTGAGGCAGATAATGTCATTTTAAAATGCAACCATGCACAGAACTGTTCAAGACTATCAGAATTCTATATTGTAATATACAACTCTGTCTATACACTGAGATTGTTCATATGCTTAAAATGAAGCACATTCTCATACTTGAAAGGCTGTTTATTAACACAATTTCAGGTTCAAATGCTCAGACATCATATTCCTTCAAAATACAGAAAGAAGAAAAAAGGTGGCTTATCAGCCATGTACAGTTCTTGAACAGTGAGTTGTGGCTCCCACGTTGGGACCACTTTGTGGGACTAGCTGTGCTAATGGGAGCTGTGGACTGAAATGGAAATGGGTCACTATGGTACACTGCCATACACACATTACATCAAGTCACAAGAGTTCCCTGTGATCTAGTCTCTAAAGCATGTCATATGCATCTTCTGACTCGTAGCTGCAAGATGCTGCCATGACCTGTGGAAGATGGGAAGGCTGCTATGTTTCAAGCTGTTTACTCAACTCCTTCTAGACTGCTGACCGTAYTCTCAAGAATTTCTTTCTGGCTGGATGAAAAACTGTAATAAAGTTCTTGTTGTTTTTTTGTTTCTTTTAACAGAAAGATGAGAACTATGTAGCTGAAAAATTGGTAAATATATGAAAAGAAGATGGTAAGGAAGAAATAGCTATACCACTGTATCATACCTATATTTTGCAATATAATGATACAAKTTAAAAAGATAATGAAGTAGATTTTCAAAATATCCATATGCTATTTTGCATTTTAGCATCAAATTACTTCTAGTTTTGGCAGATGCTACAACCTCTTATTTTTTTTGTATAGTAGACCTCTTGGGTAGGACGTGGGGGTATTTTTCCAAATATATATTTTTTTTCTCCTGACACTTTACCTTTGAAGATAATTGCTTGATCRATCTCCAGTTTCAGCCTAAAGAAAGGGCTTTAAGTTGTGATTATTTTTAAAATATAACTGGAAAAAGAAACTGTCTTTTAAAACTGCATATTAAAGATCCTGTCAACTGTGGAGTTAGAAATGTGTTAAAGT
Source organism: Rhea americana (assembly GCF_003343005.1). NCBI lineage: Eukaryota > Metazoa > Chordata > Aves > Rheiformes > Rheidae > Rhea > Rhea americana. The sequence continues at coordinate 608,805 of NW_028185128.1, read as the reverse complement.
ACTGATCTGTTACTCAAAAGCATACTAAGAGCAAGCTCTTTTCTTGTTTCACTTTCTTTCCCATGGTTGCTTTGGAAACTAATAAGGGCATCCTTTCACCTTTTATACAACAACAGCCACTGTTTTGGATTTCTATTGCTCCTGAATTCAAAATAAATTAGTCATTTATATTCTGAAGATAACAAATTAAGCATAATCTATAATACTTAAGTGATGCTAAGATCTTAAAGACAGGGCAAAATTTCTGGCACAGTTTTTGCTGAATATTTTGCCTTCTACTGCTGTAAATTTCCAAAGTATTGTTGATCATACATAAAACATTTGTCAAAAAAAGTATACAAAATGAAAAACAAGCAGCTGAAACTGCTTTCTTGAAGTAGGCACAGATGTACAAAATAGGAACCTTCTCTGAACTAGCAATTTGCTGAGGTTGYTAAGAACACTGAGACTGTTCTTAGATCCTGATGCATTAATTAGACTGGATCAGAGTTACTAGGGTCTGTGTGCATTTSCTTTTGGAAACAAAAGGATTACATAACTTTCTACAAGGAAAGCATATTTTTCTGCTTAAAAATTCACATGGTGTATGTCATATCAACTTTGGGTCAAATTATACTCTTCTAACTAATGGAATAATGTTTTGGTATTTCATAGAGTGAACATTTTGTTTTATACTGTTCCTTATTTCAAAAGGGCTGAACCTCTTTTCTTCTAAGATGGGTATTTAATGAGAATCTTGACATTCTATTGGTAGTAAAAGGCTGGTTTCAAACACTGTATCTTTAGTTAGTTTGGTATAGTTAACGGTTTACTCTTGCATACTATTTTTCAGTTGAGCATCTCAAATTACTTTCAYRGAATCATAGAATCAGTCAGSTTGGAAGAGACCTCTGCAGATCATCTAGTCCAACCTCCCTGCTCAAGCAGGGCCACCTAGAGCATGTTAGACAGGGTTGTATCCAGGCGGGCCTTGAAGATCTCCAGAGAAGGAGACTCCACAACCTCTCTGGGCAACCTGGTCCASTGCTCCGTCCCTCTCACAGGGAAGAAATTCCCCCTCATGGTCAGGCGGAACTGCCTGTGCTTCAATTTCTGCCCATTGCCTCTTGTCCTGTCACATGGGACAAYTGAAAAGAGGTTGTCCCYGTCCCCTTGACACCCTCCCTTCAGATACTTTAAAATCAATAAATCTTTACTCTCCTACAAGAGTTTAAACAATCTCTCTGTGTAAATCCTTGGCCTCTATTCTGGCTCCTTGTGCCAGGCAGAAGTGCCACATTAATGTTAGGATGGAAGCTCCAGGTTTGCCTGGAGCTTCTATATTTTCCTGGTGTGGATGTTCCACGAGAAATACGTAAGGCTGGCACAGAGCTTTGAGAGAACTGTGGAGGTCACTTTACCCAAAGCAGAAAAGGAGCTGTGTTCTGGGCTCACCTGCAGTAGTGGTTGGTGTTTGGGCATTGTTGATGTTGATAAGGCTACTGAAAGGGCCCTCTGGTGAAGTATTGTTGGGACCTTCTCCAATTCCCTAAATGCTTTGGCTGGGGAGGATTCAGAGATGACTTTTTATTAGAAGCACTGGATTCTGAAAAAGCAGGCCTACTAAAATAGTTATTCTTGTATGTATTAYTGTAATGTTATTGCATATTTAAGCTGGCTAGTTACTTTTAAAAATAAAAAACTATAAATTTAGAAAAAATGCTATCCAAAATGATATGCAGAAGTGAAACTTATTTCCTGTAGTGTTCTATTATTTCAATATAATTTTCTAATGCAATTACTATAATGGTCAGTCACACCAGAATTCCTTTAGCTTTGCCTGCTTAAAAGACTCTACTATATAAATTAGCACTCAGAAGCTAAAACAGTTTCTTGCCGTTATCTGTGCTCTGAAACAGCAGCTACAATTATAAAAAGAATAGCAGTGCTTATGTGGTAACTAGTCTCAAAGTTGTTTAATCTTTCAGTCATCACACTTTAAAGGTAAAATCTCAAAATTTCCTTTCTTAGTTGTTGTAGTGTCAAGTTAGAAGAAACAGTGAAAGTGTAAACTTCAGTTAAGACTTCAATTATCCCCATCAGGAGAAGAGCAGTTAGACTTCAATTAGAAAGCTTGGTCCATGGATCACAGGTTAGTTTAGATTATTAATCAACATCAGCAACTTTCACTTAAAGCATTAGTTTTAAATTCCTTGTATTAGACTAATTATTTTTATATTTAGCTCATTCTCTTTAAAGAAACATTAGCTGTCTAAATTTTCCAGCAAAGACCGTTTTGCTCAAATTGTGAATGCATCTAAAGCAATTTACCACCTAATACAAAKGTATTTGTTCTTATGAGGGAGAATGTAAAGTGTGCTGCCTTTCTCTCCTCTATATTTAGAGCAAATGTTTGGAAATTGCAGTAACGCTTTTTCCATATCTTTATGGAAAGAAAATGACCTAAAAAGGGAAGAAAGTTTTATCTAGGAAGGAGCACAGTTAATCTAAGCATCACCCAAAGTTTGCAATCAGCACAAAGAAAGACCTAATTATCATCCCTTTTCCAACCAAGTCTTTTCAGTAACCATGTGTTTGGGATTTGTTTTTCAACCTCTATCTTCACTGCAGATTTCCCTATTTGGAAATATCATTTGAGATCACTGTACAGCAACAATAGATAAGGCTGTGCCAAGCAGCAAAGAGGCCCATGGTGTAAAAGCTTGCAATCAGTAAAGAACACGTATGGTACAAACAGCCCACCCTGATATCAGTATTAAGTTGATCTGTTATTTTAGTAGTGTTCACGTTATTTAGATAGTCGTGTGCTATTGCTATACTCAGCAGACACTTTTCAAACCAGAAAAAGTGAAGAAAATGAAAAATTGTGGGAGGAAAAAAAAAGGAAAAAAAAAAAGAAAGGAGAAAGACTTTCCCCTTGGAAAGTTGAGTTTTGGACTGCTGTCAAAGTTCTTGATTAGTATCTTTATTATATTTCCATCCAGCAATGCTTTCTGTCTAGGTTTCCTGAATGTAAGAATGATTCAGATCCCCAAATTCATGAAAATACCAGAACAACTTTGTGCCAGGAAGAGGCAGTATAAGGAATTAGAGACATCTAAGGAAACTGCAAGAACGTTAAAGCAGGTAGTACTGAACAAAAAAACTAGCTTTCCTGACTGGTTAATATAGGAATAATAGGAATGGGAGGTGTATGAACACAGGATCTCAGAAATGTATTACAGCAGGGCCCTATGTAAAGTTAGATTTGTGATTCTGCAAGTTTAGTGCATGGCAAAAGAAGATAAGGGTTTTAAAACATCTCATATGTTTTACTTGTATGAAAATATAATCACAACTCCAATTTCTGGACACTCAAACTTWATCTTAAGAATCCAATGTAGCCACAGTAATTAGTCAGGAATTGAAGACCTAACTGTTGATGCTGCAGCTGGTGTGCAACCTTGGTGATTCCCTATGTATGATCTCAGTCATCTTCACAAATTTTACAGGATGAGCTAGATTAAAAAACTAATTAAATTGGAGACTACATAGGGCAAGACTGACCTCTCAATATTATTACAGAGAAGTCCGTGAAGCAATCAATCCTTAACTGATTGCCATGTCTAGAGTCCCTTCCTGTATGTTAATGCTGTGGGAGAACAATTCATCTTTCTCATACTGTTCTACCCATTTAGTCTGTCAGAGACCCAGTCAGCACTGATAAACATGTAGGATGGCACCAGTGACAACTAGCTGGATTCTTTAAAATAAATCTGTCACTAAGCATCACTGTGTGGCTAGTCTAACGTAAGATTTGAGGTAGATCTAGGCCTTCACATGGTAGATGCAGTGGATAAGTGTATTGGTAGATCCTAARCAGCTGTTAAGGACACAGGGGCACAACATTTACTATTAGATCCTGGCAGGTCACAGTGCTAAGATTGCAGTTTGTTCCCACAGAAAAGAACGCTTAAAAGTTTCTGTGCCAGTTAAAGGCAACCTGATACTTGATTATTAGCATTTTGGGCCATGTTGTTCCAGAGTCCTTTGATGGGACTTCCAAGGATGAAGACTTTTTTTTCATAACTCTGTGGCTGTAAAAGATAACTGGACTACAGGGAAGGCTTTTAGGTTTAATAGCGTTAAGGACTGTGGAGAGGGGGCATTGGGTTATGCAGTTCTAGAATAAGGTCATTTTGTCAGGGAGAAAAGTTTATTGCTAGTTGACTAGGAGGATTCAGGTCATACTTAAAACTAGTTAGTGTTATCGCAACAGCCCAGCAGTGAAAGTACTTCAACTCATGCAATCCCAAACAGTCATAGTAAGTTTGGCTTTTGACTCCATCGTAAATACCAGTTTAGAGACTAGAGATCCATCAACCATGCAAATCCAGCAATGAACACATCTTCATTTCCTTCCGAGCTTGGACCCAAATCTTTCTGTATCTATACCAGTCTCAGGTCTGATGATAATCTACTCACTGTTTACAGCTTTCATTCTAGTCCTCAACTTGGTAGTATTCACCAGTAAGATTTATTCTTCTATCCCCACTGTCCCCAAAATCTGGGACTCCAGCCAAAGCCAAGCTCCAGTTCTTATCCCAGTTTTGCAGGATCCAGTACCAAAACCAGCTCTTCAGCCCTTCTTGTCCTGAATCTTAATGTTAACTTGAACTGTAACAGTTTAGAAACCTAAGAATTAATCATAGATCATTTTATAGGCATTGCAAATCCAATAAAAAATGGCCTGGTGACCTACAATGGATGATCAGCCATCTATCTCCATTAGCTCCAATATTTGTCTTAACTTTATAGGTTTTGGAGGAAAGAGCAGGTCATCAAGTGTCTCAAATCCTGCCATCAACCATGATATTGACAGGTTCAAACTCGATTAAGATAGGATGTGGAGCAGAAATACTCTTAATTATTTTTGAAGCTAGTATTTGGCATATCAGAAGCTACAGAACTTATTTTTATTGTTTCTTCATGGCATACAGATCTAAGATGACGGTTTCCTACTTATAGGCACAAAGAAGTTAAGGTTTGTCTTAAGATAGATATGTGTTGCTGGTCTCTTTTTATATTGAGGCTTAAACAACAGCCAGGAGCTAAAGCAACGGATTTATCGCTGGATCTTGCAGTTGCTGACCTAGGGTGATATCTGGAATCGGCAAGAGCAAATGGCTCTGGGTAGGCACAGGCTGCTTGATTACTTTCAGGGCTATTGTCAGGCTTGAACTCTGGAATAGCAAAATGAGGTTTAGTGTTGCATTCTCTAATGCCAATAATACTAAAATTAAGGGTTATGCTATATACTAGTATATCATTATCAATAGTATATTAAATATACTATTTGAAAGACAGTTATGAGATAGGTTGTGGATACCTGGACTGTAAGGTTGGGCAAAGGTAAGGATTAAAATGTATTGCTTTGTTCTGTAAAACTTGCAGTGCTACAACAAGAACTGATGCTAGCAGAAATGCAGGCAGGAAAGCCCGGATTCTCTTAGCTTTGGTTATATCTGGAACGGTTGTGGCATATCACACAAGTTCAACCACGACCGGTAAAACTGAGCTAAAGCACTCTTAAAAATAAATTTGGCAGTACATACACTTCAGTGTGTCATCACCACTGCACACAGGAAACAAGAAGCCATCTTCTGAGGCAGAATTTCTTTTGACTCATTGAAAGGCCTTCATCCTGTTCCCAGAACTTGACCTAAATAAAGTCAGTAATCTTCTGTTTCTGTCCTTAGATGCTTCTGAAATGGGCGTATTCAGACGACGACTGCCCTATAAATGGTTGGATTGCGTCCTCCCTCTCAGGCATTCTTTGCAAGTCCTGAATACTGCTACATATAGGAACTTGCCAAATTAAGAGTCAGAAGGGCAAAACAAAACGCATGCAACTGATAGAGATTTTTTTTTTTTTTAATCTAAGCTTCTCTTTCTCAGTACTTCACGTTTCTGGTCTTAACACGAGCAGCTGCCTATCTACAAGTGAGGCATAAACATCATGGACACTTCGTCAAGGCTAAACCTGGAGAATCGACAGTGATGCTGCGTGCATTGTACTTGTTTAATGTGCTTACTGCATTAAACTAAGTTTGGACTCTCAGGCGTAATTGCAGAAGCTTCTGTTAACGAGGTAGTAACGGTTTGCTGAAGGCAGTGCACGTAACGCCCCACCTCCTGCAGCCACAGACCGCTGCAGGATTTACTTACCTGCAGAGACCGCTCTCCGTCCCAGCCCTAACTGTGGGTATTAGGCATTTTAGATAAGAGAAGCCGGCGCGCTGCGCTGCCTAACGAGGAGGGGAGCCCCCCTGCAGGCGAAGCAGCGGAAAAGCCGCGCCGCCACCGCGGGCTGCCGCCGCCGCCGGAAGTGAGCGGCGGCGGCGGCGGCGCCCCCTAGCGGCGGCGCGGCGCTACCGGC
>NW_028185128.1:544435-601430 GCF_003343005.1 Rhea americana | reverse complement strand
TTTTTTTCCCCCCACTTTGGGCATTCACTGCTCTGATGCGGCTTCTTTTTTATTATTATTTTTATTTTCCAGAAGTCAAGGCCATAGCGTTTCCACAGATAACTTCTGGGAGAAGATGTGATTTGTTATTTTATCTCAGTGAATTGCATTTCCAGAGTGTCAGGATGGCCTTGACATCCTTCAGGCTGGTAAATTTTACCAGTAGAATTGCCAAAATATTGAAACAGAAGTATTAGACCGTTGGAGCTGTCTGTAACTTTTAGCTATTTCAGTATTACTTCCATCGGCTTTTTCTCCTGTTTTGTGCTGTTGAATAACTTTAGTCAGTTTCCATGAACTGTTTTAGTATATTTTAGTATCTTAAATAAAAGAGAATGCTCTTACAGTTGCATGGTGACTCAAAAAAAGCTCTAAATTTACCTCTTGTCACTGAGAAAGGGATCAGCCTTGGTGAAAGCAGTACAGATTATAGAATTCACAAGAAAAAAAAAGATAAACTTCAAAAATAGTTTTCTGATCCATATACGGAGGTAACGCACTTCACCCATTTTAAGGATCCGTTTGATACATTTAAATTTCTGTTTCATCATGTAGACTAAAACATGGATGTTGTTGCATTTTTTTTCTACAGTAATGAAAGAGTGTTTATGTTAACTTTCATGAACATGTTTACATCATGAAGCATGTCCTAGTAATTGTTAAACTAGGCAGAATATACTGTTTGTTTTAGCTGTTAAATAAAACAATGTTTTTCTTTTGCAGAAATGCAGGAAAGTGAATTTATGAAATAAAAATCTTTGGATCTTTCCAAGGAAGCAGAATTGGGTCTTTTTTGAAGGTGTCAAGTTCTACATAAAATTCTGGTGATATTGGTATATGAAGAGGCTTTCATCACACAAAATATAGTAATAAAAAAGATTTTAATCTGTAAAGAATTTACAACTATGAAGTTACGGTTACTATCTAGTTTGGAAATAATGGTATTAAGGTATTTGTTCATTCTTGGGTACATGTTTAATGATGTAGTCTGAGTAATAAACAAGGTTTATTACTGTTCTGGCCATACTGCTGTTGGATACAGTTTTAATATGTGTGAAATTTTATTCTCGTTGTAGTGAATGTTCAGCAGTTTGAGCCCGATGCTTGGCTAGAAAGCTAGAAAACAAACTGGAATATCATCCAACTGAAGAGGTTTTCTTTTAATTAGTCACTCAGATCAGCCATTTCTTTCCTGAGTWGTTATTTACTGAAAAGAGCTAAAATTGCTTAACTCTTGAAGTTTGTTGTTCTTTATATAAAATGTGAAAGGGGCATAAGAATGTTCTATACAGAAATTAAAAAAGACTGCAAGATACTGCTTATATCAGTCATTTTAATGATATTTTTCAACTGTAGATCAGCAGAGCTTTGACTGTCATCTGCTTATTCTTGTAAAAATTGCAGTTCAAAAATACAACTACCTTAAGAAAGGACAAAACTTTTGTGGAAAGTAAATGCTATACGTTGGATGTTTAGTGTCCTATGTATTTAGATTAAAAATGTGCTTTGGGAGACATTTAACAGTTATGAAAACACTGCAATTTTGAAGAACATGATTGTGAAGGATAGTGGAAAGTGCAAAGTGATACTTGCTCTAAATTTGAGTTGAGGCAGTCATCCACAACTGAAGGGAGTTCTGTCTAATTATGGATGTGAGGTATTTACACTTAGATGTGAGATAATACAGATCATGATGACATGCTGTATTTAAGAAAATTACTCCTTTTTATTAGTATACTTTAAGGGAAATTTCTACCAATAACATATTATTTTTATAATACTAGCATTACGTTTAACATTTTTAAAATATAAATATAATTAATCTTCAAAGCATTTGAAGTTTACCTCTCTAAAAGGATGAGATGCGGAGAGGAAACTCTTGTGCCTCTGAGTGATCTGCTGTTGCAAACTGTCCCACAGTGATGATCGTGGTCTACATCTGGTAGCTGCCACTTCGAGTTGTTGGGCTCTTCTGGCGCAGATCACGTGGTTCCTATAAATGTTGTGGCCCAAGAAAGGTTTCTTCAGGAACATTGTTCCACTTACTGGATGTGAGCTCGCCTGAAAAGTCTGTGGTTCAGGTAGATTTTGAACCTGTGAAAAACAGGATGATAATGTTGAGCTTCAGGATTTGGGAAGCATTCTACCCATTATAAAATATAAAAAGATGTATCTGTGTTTTTTTCAGAATGACTATATCTTATATATCTTTGTATTCTGATTCTTCAGAACTGGACTTTCTTTTAGTTTGTAAAGTACAAATGTATTGTGGCTACTGTCAAAACTAAATAAATACAAGGTGGAGCTTATGTTTGAACTCATTTTTCTGAATTTATATTTGAACCTAATCTAGACCTTTTTTTCCTTTGTTCTAAATACACCGTAGACACTGTACGAGACATATTACATAAAAAGACAGASGATATTAAAGGTATGCCTGAAACTCCTTTATTTGGAAATGATAGATTACAGTATCCTGACAAGTTACAAGAAAGTTGCACCTGAATTTCTGAGAAGAGAAAAATGCACTGCAAAATGAATCTAAGCTGGTATTTTAAAATGCTTACCAGTTTTTACATAAACCTATGTTCCTGTCACACAATCATTGGTTTGATGCAGCTGGTGCTTGCTTGAGGCTTGACAGATTATGCAGCAATGCCAGTTAAAGCTGAGAAGCATGATAGACCTACATTCCAGTAATTTGCACATGTGAGCATAGCTTTATTCCTTAAAAAAAAAAAAAGTTACTAATTTGGGGTAGAAGAGGAGAGAGAAGGAAATGCATCTTATGTGTATTTATCTGTCACTGTTATTTTCTGTGGTTTCTTGGRGACCCAAAACAACACAACACAGTTCAGTTTAAAAAACAGCTACATTACCCAGCCTTTGGTTTAGTATGCTGTCCTTCAGTGTTTCCAGGTACTGCTTATGTGAGCTTGTCAATTATAACTCAAGCCCTCTGAAGATAGTTCAAAAAGGCTGGTAAAYTTATGGAATAATACAGTTCTTCATAGTAGTGTGGTATAATCGGTGGAAATATTAACAGAAGTAAAATTTGTTCATGACTTTCAAGCATCTTGAGCACTTAATTGGATGAAAACATTAGTAATACTAAGGCACATTGAAACTTTCAGCTCTAGTAATAATTGAAGCAGACTGCACATTTTGCTGTGCAGTTCTAGCTTTCTTCTGTGGTTTAAATGCAGTTGCCCTGGCCTGGCAAATTTCTGCTTCTCTTCTTAGTTTGAGGGAAAAGAAACAGTTATATGACAGTGGACTCCTTTGCTTTATTTTAGTCCTTATTCTGTTGGCTGTCGAGTATGAGAGTTTTTTCCACATTAAATGAATTGGTTTCTATGCTTACTCTTTTCAGTGGCATATATGCCCCGTACTTTTTGCATACGAATAGGGAAAGGAGCAGCTAGGAGCTTTAATTGTTGTCCTTCTACAGATAACTAGCAAGAGTCCCTGCTTCTTCTGTTTGCAAAACCATGTAGCCATTATTGAGTGGGACAGGGGATGCTGCAGCTTTTTTGGAAAGTCTGCAGATGCAGGTCCCTGATTTTTGTGTTCACTTATAGCTGCAAGGTGCTTTATAAGTGGGATTGTTTTCTGCCTCCTCCTCCCCCCCCGCAAAAAAAAGAAAAAAGAAAAAAAAAAGAAAAAATCTTGTCTGTAGTGCAAGTCAGACTATTTGAATTACATAAATATGTCTCTCAGTCAGGTAGCCTGCAGGGATTGTGGCTCAGTAACTCTGTAGCCTCTCTAAACTTCAACTCTAGCCATTCACTTCATAGAAATTCATATATAGAAATGAAGTGCTTCCAGAAATCATTTTCACAGATGACTTCCTTTACTGTGAGCAATTAAGCAGATAAAGCTATAAGGAAACGCTCCTCAATATTCCAATCCAATTCCAATCTCCAATCCATTGGAGACCATCTTGTGGTGGATTAATGAATGTCCTCTGTCTCAATTTGGGCTAGAGGTGCCTATAGTTCCTCTCTCTCTCTCTCTTTTTTTTTTTTCCTTTTTTTCCCTTTTTTTTTCCTGTTACTCATTTCCTGGAGGCTTGTATGTGCTTGTTCCTGGATCTGTCTCCTCAGAGCTTGTGCTGTGTGGGCTAAGTTAGCGGCCCTGGGGCAAAGCCCGCGGTGTCACAGTTGAACTGTGTGCTACAGGGGGAAGTAGGGTCTGGTGGGATTTTCCTGGAAATTGCAGAACTCTTCACAGGAGCTGTTCCTGGACAGGGTAAGAAAGTTCTGTTTTTAACAAGTAAGTATTTATTTAATTTTAATGTGGCAGCATGTCTACAGTGATAACCTTAATGTATCTTCCTTTTGAGGCTTAAATGATCTCCCTTCCTGGCCTCAACTCTGTAGAGCAAGACTGGCACCATTTCTTCTTTAAATGATGGAGACTTTTTAAAAAGCAATAYAGGAAGCTAATATCTTGTTGCCGTTTGCTTAGGAGAAATTAAAACAATAAAAAATATTTTGCGCTGAGCTGTAGCAGGAAAGGCAATGTGAGAATTCTTGGGGTAATTCTAGACAAGTACAACTGGATACATCACCATTTTTCTGCACTAAGATGCACTTCTTTTTATAACTTTCCCAAAGCTAATCTGCTGAGCCCCAAATTAGGTAGCAGTGCTATTACTAAAAAAGAAGGAGAAAAAGAGAGGGTCTTTGACTTTCTTGCTGTTTAGACATTTTAATTGGGATACTTAGTGTTATTCCCGCTAGATGTCGCCATTTTACTTGTATATAGTCACTACTTTTGAAGCTCTTGCAGCTACTTACACATTTCATCAATATTTATTGTAATCTGTTCCACTTTTGAAAATAATCTAAGGCCTTATTTGCTTTCCCTATGCCAATCTTCTCTTTAAATAGGTAATACTTAGGTAGAAACATGAAATGTTTGATATTTGAATAATTGTGTACAATATGCAATTTGTTACTGCAGGCTTATTGCTTCCTTGAAAATGCTGGATGCCGTAATATGTTTCAGAGGTAGGGAAACTTTGATATAAATAGACGAGAATCATTTTGAAATCTACCACCCAATAAGTCTTTAATGAATGCAGAGAAACTGTTTACAAGTATAATAGCTCCTGCTGTGGTGTTCTTCAAACGTCTCAAGATATATACTTAACATGGATTATGGCATGATTGGGAACAAATTTTTCATTACTTCCTATCTGTATGTCAGCATTAACCAATTTACTGAGCAGATTACTGGAGATTTGTAAGCCAGTGAAGAGGTGCCTATGAAACTGCAAAATTAGAAGAATAAAAATAAGGATATGCACCTACATTTCCTTTGGTTTTACTCATATGTGTCATTTCCTGCCAGCAGGAATAATTAGAGGGCATATCTAACTGCTGTGAGAGCCTAATTAAAACACTGGTGGTTATAATGGTAAAATTACACTAAATGTGTTTATGTAAATGCTTTATTTATTTACCATTATTCTCTTCCCTGTTTTACTCCCTCGCTTCACCATTTCCAGTGATAGCAGCATGCAATGTGGGCCAAGATTCTGTTCTCAGTAGTGAGAGACACTGAGCATTAATAAGTAAAGTAGCTGGGCTGACTGGTTAATATGCCATGGTTGCTGTTTTGCTGAAGTTTGTTTCCTGCCTATAGCTTAGTAGCCTTTTCTGGTAGGGGGAAAGTGACAATCAGTAATACACAATACAATGCCATAGAGAGACAGTATTACGTTTTGCATTTTATTATCATCCATTTGTCTGTTATCTGCATTTCTTTTATTCTTATTTTCACCATCTGTCTGAGAAGTATCTCTTGTTTTCATGAGCTGAATTCCCTTTGAGTTGCCTTTTTCTGGCGTAATCTGCATCATTAGACTGGATATTTGGCTAAAAACTCTTAGTAAAGTGGCAGCTCCCACTGAGAAACACCTGTGCCACGCAGACCTAGAGAGAGAGAGAAAACAGGTGTTTTTGAAAGCTGCTTTCAAAAATTCTTATTTTCTTACCTCTGTTTTTTTTWAAAAAAAAGGAAGACAGAAACCTTCTTGATTAACTGCATCAGGTGCTGAATGGGGGCTTTCCAGTAAATCATTTAGTTCTGAGATAATTAAAAAAAATCAGAAAAAGAATACTGTTAGGAGTGCATTAAATAGACTAAAAGCTAAAAATCTTGAATACGTACTGGATTTTAATGGATTTAAAAGTTACTTCTTTGATAATATATCAGCGCTACAAAATGAGAAGTTGAAACAATCTCCTTGAAGACTGACACAAAATAAACTTTATATATCTACAAGTGTATAATACAAATGGTCTTCTGTTTTCTTAGGTATCTCTTTTGATCTAGCAAATGCGAGGAAACATTTCTGAAAACCAGACCAAGCACAAGCAAAGAGGTAGTGAACTAAGTGAAAAATAAAAATCTTGTTAATCTACTTAATTAAAACAAGAAAGCTAGTTACTGCTTTCTGGATCGGCATGAAAGGCAGTTTAGAGACAACAGAAAAATAGCATTAAGAAGTACAGTAATCATATTTTTATTACGCATATATGTAAGGATTAGTTCGTGACATACAGAATTCAAATGTGTTATTTGGCAGTATTTGTCAGAGATGTAGGGACAAAGGTTAGCTCTTCAGGGACTTAGTTTGCTCAGACTTCAGAAAGGTRGGATTCTCTACTCCAAAAGGCTGTGACAGACTCAACTGGCCAAAATATCTGCCCTAGCTAAATTACAGTGAGAGAAGTTCAGCCTCCAGTATCTCTTATTTCTGAACAATCAGTAGCAATCCATTCTTAGCTGGACTGAGGCAGAGCCTATTTCAAGGCATCAAAGGTTGAATTTCATTCAAACAGGCAACAGGGAGACCTTCATGGCAGAATGTGATATAAAGGGTAAGTAAATTTGAATATTGTAAGTGTGGTCGTAGAAGTCTGATTACAGTGTCTGATAATGACACTGTGCAACAGCAYATACAAATAACTAGAAGAATCAGATCCAATATAGACCTTGAGGCTTTTTTCATTTAATGTAAGTAGTAAAGAGAAGGAAGCTAGCAAATACTTCGTCTTTCAAATCCTTCATTTCAGGAGTTTCTTGTTTGCTTTAGTTCCTGCTGTTCTGTTAAAAAAACCCACACAAACCGTGTTTAGCCCCCATGCCCCCACACCCTCAGTGTGTTTATATTTCTTATGATGTTATTAAACTATTCTAGGGGAATTTCTAAGCATGAACTCAGATGGTCATTTCTCTGTTAAAGGACCTAGTTCAATATTTCAAATGTAAGTATTTACAATGGTTGCTCATACTTAGAGCCTGATTTGACATGTATAAGGCCTGCTGGTTCATGGGAAATTTATGACAAGGGTTATAAGAATAAGTATGATTTGAAAGCAGGCAATTTGAAAAATCMTCTGGTTGCTCTCTGTATGGATTTGTAGGTTGCCATTGAAGCTAATGTGCATATTCAGAGTGTTTATAAGCAGTCCTGTGATTTTTCAGAACTAATGGTGATTTGAAAAATACACTGTGACCTTGTTGGGGTTTGCAGGTTTGGAAGAGGTAGGCCTGTGGCTTAGGCTCTGGCTAAGGCAGGAATGCAGTGTACAGCATCTCTACAGCCATTCAGTAGACACTGTTCTGTCCAGTAGATTCTACATACTGCTATGCTTCACACAGTAAAAAACAGAAGCAAATACAAAGCTTTCAGCAAATTATGCAGCAAGYTGCTCATTGGGAAAGATGTGGCTGAGCAGTACACTGAAACATGTTCCCTGTAAAGAGCTCTGTAGAGATAGTAGAAGAGACTTCCCCCCTCCCCCATTCATTCTTAATGTGACTGGTGCTGAGAAATTTCGCTGACCTAGATTTGCTCATTATCTTTTAAGATCAGGAGATAATTTCACTCGTGTGACTCTTCCAAAATATTTTCTTGACTACAGAAAATTGAAGTTCACGCATATGTTTGTTTATTTCATATAAAGCTACCCAGTGGTCTGCTATTGTGTGTTTTGTGCAGTATCTGAGAACTTAGTTTTGAGTCCTGTGCTCTTGGAATTGCTGCTGGGGCAGCACATAGCTGCTCTGCCTACACAAAGCATTTAAAGAGGGGCTTGTAATGGTTTGCCAGCTGGAAATTGGTAGAGTTGCATAGAGTTTGTCCACTATCTCAGACTTCATGTGAGGTTTTGGTAAGTCTGGAGAGACTATGTTATTCAATGTGAGGGGACAGACTGAGACTTGGGGTGGGGTGGGGGTGTTGCATTAATAGTTTAATGCAAAAGGGGCTCCTTTTGGTGAGAATTTAGCTTTCATCTGTACTAGAAATTTTGCAGTGTGCACATGAACTCAGCAAGGGCATGCTTAAAACTTTCTCTCTCCTAATGGATTCAATCTAGAGCGCCCAACAGTGGATGCAAGGTCTTCTAACAGTTAAATCTCTGTGTGTGGTATGTACCTAGGACTGGCAAGTGGTGCAGGCTTTATTACTGGTAAAGATGTGGTGTGGACCTGTGGTCCTGGATCCATAATGGGGCCTTCTGTCCCTGTGCCATGCCAGTCAGTAATGTCAATGTACTCTGATGGACAGGATTGCCCAGCACAGTCAGACTGGTGTTCTCACCTGGCAGATGAGGCCTTTCCAAGCTTGAGATACAAAAACTAAACTTCAGCACAGGTATGTGCCTTAGCCTTTTGTTAACTTTATGAAATGCTGTGTGCATTTGAGAAATTAATAAATCATACTTTGCATTGAGCATACATTTCTATGTAGAATATCTGCTGCTTCTGACTTCTTAGGGAAGTCACTTAATGAAGTCATTTAGAAGATTCAAAGGTAGACTTTTATTATTCAGGTAATTCAGGTAATTGAGACCTGTGGTGTAGGGCAAGCTTCAGGATTAAGTGGCATAAAAAATTGCTGTGGATAATGAGCTGCTTCAGTCATGGCTGCCCGTGACATGGCCAGACTCTGCATGCAAGCAGTTTCACTGCACTTCTCTCTGCCCTGGTCGCTGCCTTCACTGTCATGCTGGAGCAGAAGGTAAGAAAATAGAAAAGGCAGCAAAAAAATTTGGCTGCGCTGAGAAAGAGTCAGATTCTTCTGAGCTCAGGCCCTCTGCTTTTTCTCATGCTCTCTTTCTCCTCCCCTAAACTAACCAACGGTACCCTTATACAATTCTAGACTGGAGAAGCGGTGAGGAAGTGATGGTCTTTAATTTGGTTGTTTTGTTGGTCACTGGCAGTAGCTAATACCCTGCACAACACAATGTCCTATGAATGGAAGTCCTCATGCTTCAGTGATCTAGATTTAGAAAAGGATTTGATGGCTTGTCGTGGGATAGTGGGAAGTGAGTGTTTCATTCAGTGTACTGGGAGGTACCAAATTTTTGTGAGGTGCCACCCTATCAGAAGGGTGTCTCTGACAGTTATTTTGTTCTTGGCACAAACTCTTCTTGTGCTTCTGAGAAGTCTCATGCCAACTCTTCTGAGTCTGGGAGCAATGGGAGCTGCAAGGAGCCTTGCAGCTTGTCTGTCAGCAAAGATAACAGGGCTAAGGGGGTAAGATGAGACCAAGACAGGCTTTGCATGGACATACTGGACAGCTTTATAAAGGCAGAGAGTAGAAAATGAAGAACTGAAGGGCTGTTCCATTAAGGATTTCAGCTCATCACCCAAATTGTGCCCATACTCCTAATAGTATACATTCTGCACACTGCAGGCATAGCAGAGAATGTAAGTGGTACTAATTGGTTTCTACTTTAAGCATAGTTTATGATCAATTAACTTGAATAGAAGCTGGTTTCATCAGCTGATTTTTGTTTTTGTATTAAATGACTGTAAGATAAAAGTTAAGAGAGTTGAACTTTGAACATTTTTAGAGTGTTTGTAAATTATAGATGAATTCTACATTACTCCTCCAAACTTGTCATGTGTCTCTGTATATCTGGAACTGTTTCTTGCACTGCCATTTTATAGCATTCAAAAATTATGGTTTTCTTGTGACAAAATACGTTAGCTGAAGCATGGTGTAAACCAACTTTTTTTATATATATATAACTCATCTAGCTTCTTTGTTAAATGCATCTGGTGAAGCAAACTTGTAGTAAAAATTACTTGTGAGGGAAGTAGTGTATTTTGGGTATTACCTGCCTGGTAGTGGGATTCTGATAATTTGTGATGTTTTCCTTCCTTCATAACTCTTGCAGAGGGAATATAGTTCAGTCCCTAAACAGTTCAGTATGAACACTTTTCTGTGAGTTTTCTGAATTAGTTTTTTCTTAGATATAGTACCCTCTTCGCTTCTTGTATGAAAGCATAATGCTGTATTTGTTTTTGTATTTGTATATATTCTGTTGCAGAGATTTCGATAATAGAGCTGTTAATTCATAAATCTGTATATAGTGTAGTAATGAAGAGTTGTGTAACTCTCATGAAAAATGCTATCAATGCAAGCTCCTACTGTTCAGTAGAGTGTTAAAATCAAAATGGAAACATACTTTTTGTTTTTTTTTATTTGACTGTGGGCCATAGCAGGAATTTGAGGTTGAGCAGTGCAGAAAAGCGAACAGCAATAAATAATGATTAGAGAGGGAAGTTTTTAGGAATGAGGTTTGAGATGGAAGAAATGAAACAAATGCTTTAGTGACAATTTACTCTTGGCCTCAGTTTAATGTGTGGTTGTAGCTCTGTTGCTGTAGGCTAAATAAGAAAATCAGTGATAGTGAAGGTGAAAAGATTATCAGGTAAGGAGGTTACTACCATGTGAAAAGGTAAAAGATAGAGAAGAAAGGGGGGAAAAAAGAGGTARGAGAATAAGGCTAAAGGAGTAGAAGGAAAATGAGGGTGGACAGTAAAATTGGTCAATGATAGAAGTACATGCACCTCAAGCACAGTTTGGAAATGGGAAAGTATAAGGTATGTAGTGGTGCAGTTATGATCGTGTAGGAGACATCACTGCCTTCTAGGCCTGCCTAGCACCTAAGGAAGAGGAGAAACTAAGCAGGAGGGAGGGACCACTTGCTCTCCAAAAGCATGTGCAGAAGCTCTTGATGGAGGATGGGGGAAAGCCTTGGGGGTGGACAAGGACAGAGAGGGCTGGGAGGCTCTCAACACCCTGACAGAAGTGAAGGGGGAAGAGGGAGAGCGGTGGTGAAAGGTGTAGGAGAGCAAGAGGGGAGTCAGATGTTTGTGCTTACTGCCCAAGGGAGGGGGATGCAGGATACCGAATGAGCAACAGCACAAGAGCGGAGAGATGGAAATGATACGAGAGTCTGGATGAGGGAAAAATGACAGAGAAGCACTGAGAAGGGTCACGGGAGCTGCTGAAGAAATCAACTAATAACTACTTTTTAAAATAGCTCTCAGTATTTTTGGTTGTGGGTGATACTCATTTCCATAATGGCTATAAAATGTGTTTATTCTTGTGAAAAATTAGTAATGTTGAAGCGGTTGAAGTCAGTTAGCTCCCAAGCATTGCTTCAGACAGGTGTCATAGAATAAAATGGAGAAGCCAAGATGTAATGTTTGTGGCTCTAAGGTTTTTGCTGAATGTATAAAGTCAAGYTGTCATGTACGTAAGAGCAGCTGGTAGATAATATGGCAAATACACTACCAAACAACTTTTTAGTATTTAGGTTCAGATAGGGAAAACAGTGCAAAGTATTTCCATCTATCTTAAAAGCCTTTTAAAAATTGCTTTATTATGTCAAATGAGAATATTTTAACTGAAATCAAATCTTAAATTTCTGATTTTTAAAAATCTGAAACAATTCTTAGTGGAAATGCTAAAGAAATTGCAGTTTACCATGGAAAAATGACATCACAAATACAAAATGAATAAATCAGTGTAAAGTTTGGATTAGATTACTCAATTCTTACTGATACTACTAGACCTTTATTAAAGAAGTAACAGTGATTTTAACTTTACTGTTATTTCAAGAAATAAAAAGGCAGGGAGGATAAGTAATAACTTGAGAAGAAGATGAAAAAGATCTTCAGAAAAAGATCAGTAGCCCCAATCAGTATGATTTAGGGTGTACTTGTGTCATAATCATTTTTTTACTCTGTTTTTTTTACTACATTGTATTTGTGCATGTACACTGCTGTCTTCAAATATTACTGTTTAAAAGACGTAAGAAAAATGTAGAAAACAATTGCAAACATGAAATAAAAATATAACAGTATCATCTGTAGCTTCAGGACGTATATACTGAGTTTGTTCATCTTATTTATCCAAAATTATGTCGTACCTTTGCATATAGTACCTAATGGTTCAGGAACATAGAGCAAATAGTAGCAATTATCTGTTTATACATAATAGTTAATGTTTCATATTTAGTAATAATATCAATATTTATTAAAATAATTTAAAACCAATGTTTTATAATTAGGATAAAAAGTGCTGCATGTCATCTGGAAACAAGGAGATGACTTGAGCTCTTAGATGTTAGTCTTGTTCTCTAATCATTGCATTAATACCTGTCCTAAAATGCTCTTGAGCTAGTAAGTTTCTCCAAGTGTGGTGCTTGGAAGCTGGGCACAGATCTGCATGCAGGGTGGAACTGCAGCTATTCCTTCAGGCATAATTTTACTCAGAAGTGTTCTAACATCATTAATAATGTATAAATGTAACAGGTTTACGTTAAATCAAGCCATAGACTAGGTCACTTCTAATCTGCACAATAATTCCTACATGGCAATAAGTATTAGCCTATTTAAAAATGGGGAGGGGGAATGAATAGGCACGTAGTGAATTTTGGGAAGTTAGAAAACCTTTTGATTACTGGCATGACCCAGTTCAATTCTGATTGCTTATTCTGACATGGTTTTAAAAACTGATTGCCTTGTCTATTCTAATGCTTACACTCTTGCTATAAAAGAAGTARTAAAGATAGTGGATATTAGATACTAGAAAACTATGGGGAAAGTTTCTTATTTCAGCCAAAGCCATTTTAGGCAGTAGTGGTCCCCCCAGACTGCAGATGTAACAGTCTCTTCCTGGGTAACTTTTGGCAACATTTACAGTGCGTAGAGGGACTGTAAACAGGACGCATGCATCTGAAGTACAAAGTGATACTTTTTGGTTAACACATTGGTTAACACATTGGTTAACACATACAAATTTATAGAATGGTAAGGTTGGAAGGGACCTCTGGAGATCATCTAGTCCAACCCTTACCGTAGCCTATATGGGGACTGGGCCCACGATCTTGGCATTAGCAGCACCATGTTCTAACCAGCTGAGCTAAACCTGCCCCCAAGGACAGCTAGCATTTGGTGAGCTGCTATGCTAGGCAATAGTACACTTGCTGTCCCCAGCAAGACACTTGAGGAGTCTTGGCTGGCTACACAGTTGTCAGTCAAGTGGAGAAGTCAGCTTTTGCTTGCTCCCTGAACCAGATCTTTAATGCTGCTGAGTTGCTGTCTCCTATCTGCCTATTTTTTCCTTTAGGGTTTTGTACCTTTCTATGTTGGTGTTTTCCTTCTTGAATCCTTCATCTGGTAACAATTCAAGTCTCCACAACTCTACCTCTGTTTGCAGTTTTACCTTTTTTGTCTTGTATGGCAGTACCCTGTGTATTTTCTTGGAAGTCTTTCTCAGAGCTTAGCAGTTTCATCAGAAATCTGAAGCAAGGTTGTGCAGCTGTGTTTTATCAGAGCTGGACTTTGGATCACAGAAAGATGAACCCCAGAGTAGGAAGTCGCACAGCAGAAATGTGGAACCCTAAGGTCAAATATTATCAGGTGGCAAATGAGAAACTTAAGTGAAATTAATTATTCTTGAAATTGTAATAACTGTTGTTCATMGTTTAGGAGTCTTATACTGGTTTAATATTCTTTTAAAATCATTTCCAATAGTTCATTTTAATGCTGGATATTTATTTTATGGTAGTGGTTCTTTTCCAACTAGTTCAGATGTTGATGTGTTCTGAGAAATGCAGTCTAAGCAAACAGGTAGCAACTGCCACTCCTTGCCTTAAATACTAAGTTCACATCCTCTGCAAATCTTTCAAAAGATTTTCTGGATTCACAGCCTGGGCTTGTTGTTTCCTCTATTCTAGGTAATGGGCCTCATCATGATCGAAGCAGTGTTTACGACCAGAATAATGTAGTAGATGGAGTGTACTGCCTCCCAATATCACACTGGATTGAGGTCTCTGGACACACTGATGAGATGAAACACACAACTGACTTCTATTTTAATATTGCAGGACATCAAGCTATCCATTACTCCAGGTAAAAAAAAAAAAAAAAAAAAAAAAAAGTCCAAGGCTTGGCCTGTTTCAAATGTTCAGACAGAAAATCTGTATTGGTATGATATCTGGAGTCATATCTATGACTCTGAAGTGGGGAATGGGAATACATACAAAACAATCCCTTAGAAAAGCTTAACAAAGATTGAATGCCTCTTTCTAATTAAACGTCATTTTTGGCAATAAAAGGGAGAGATTCTCAGCCTGTGAAAAGCTGTGTTAAACAGCATCACATCTGAAAATGTCTATCAATAATTTATGGATACATTTTATGAGGAACTGTTATTTTCAAGTTCTTGTCCACATACACACATAAATATGCCTAAATATAATACRTATGTTCCCCATGTGTTTGGGATTATTTTGCTAAAGAATATCTTTTGGAGAAACCAAAAGGATGTATCCTGGTACCAGAAAGCTAGAGTGTAATGTTGTCACTTACGTGTGCAAGCAACTGCTATTAGTGACAGCTGTTATAGATGACTTCTGTTTCATAAAAAAAGTGCATGCAAGCCCTTTAAAAATGCTAAAACTAAGGCAAATCTTAAAAAAAAATGTACTTCCTTGGGGTTCACTAGAGTCCAGTTTGATTCCCATAGATAACTGCCTATTGTGTCTGAAAGACCCCCGAGAGCCTGAGTTCTTGAGATAATTGCTCATCTTTGAAGTACTGGGTTCAAGCAGCACTGCTAGAACCACTCCTGTTCTTTGGGGGAAACAAGTGCAGTTCATTCTCTAAGAACAGACATTGACCTCCACAGCTTATACTGGAAAGAAGTCTGAAGTTCCTCTTTGTTGCCAGTATCCTGGCCTGAAGTAGGAGGCTTAAAGGGAAGATGATGTGCATCCTTTGGTGCTGCAAATAAAGCACAGATTGTGTTTAGAGGCAGTGATCTCAGCTCTAGTCATTAACAGTGTGGGACTTGGGGACCATTTGTAAGCTTTTGCTTGTCCCCAGTTGTGAATGTRGTACCAAGTTTGTTGATTGATAATGGTGGCATCACAACTGGCAATGGTGATATGCCAGGCTTAGCTAATAATGGTGGCAGAGCAGTTAATGATCCCAAAGGAATACGTRTTTTTTGAAGAAATTGAATTCTCTCTTACTTCCAGTGGGTCCGAATATTCCTTTGTKTGATTTCCTCTGGAATGGTGTTTCAGCTACTCCAGCCTCATAGTCTTGTTTTCCCTTTCTGTTATTTTTTCTGAACAGTCAAACAGTATAGCAACAGAATTACCTTATTCTCATCAGATTTGTTCTATATGAGGGAAAGATTTTATTCTCTTGCTATCTTTCCAAATATGATAAATTCGTAAACACTTTTAGGCCTATGCAAATAGTCATATGACTTGGTACTTTCCCCTGGCACCTATATACTAGCTATATAATGTGCCTGACAGACTGTACTGTTATCTATGTCTTAAGCATCCATTTCCAGCACCCTATCAGAGAAAAGATCTTGTTTACTCCAAAGCAGAGTCGTCAATCCCAAATAATCTTCGRTTGGCAAAGAAAGTTTGTGAGAAAGAAGAACAGCTATCAGAGAATATTTAAGCACGAAAAGATAACTTATCTTCCTTTCCAGAGACAGCAGTGATCCATTTAATAGTCTTATCAGCATAACTATRTGTTTCCAAGATTACGTAAAAAGCTGCAGATTCCACTTAATATTTGTGTAAAATTTTCTGAAATGTGTAATAATATGCTAAGAAAAGATYTTTTTTTCCAAATGAGGACCTCCTCTTCTTTTCCCTGCTTACATATRTATAAATCTTCACTGAAAGGCAGCCTTGAATTCGTATGTACATTTTCAGTGAGTAATTCTTATGTTATGATTCTTTGAGCTATATTAAGTGAACAGGCCCCATAACAGTGCTGTTGCATAATTATTTTAATACTTTGAAGATATACAGCCTTAAATGGCTTTTTGATTATTAACACTTGGGCAAATTTGTCATTACACTGGTTATAATAAAGCAGCCAAAAACTACTGGCTAGTTAAATTTTTTTTGGCGGAGCAGTCGAAATAAGCTGATAAAAATGGTTTTATTTTGTAAAGGATTTATTGATTCAGAAGACTGCTGTGGACAACATTACTACAAAAAAGAAAGAAAGAAAGAAAGAAAAAGAGCAAAAATAAAGAACCAGTCCATATGTCTTCATAGTTAAAAGTGTGATCTGATTTTTGTTAGCCAGCTAAGATGACCTTTTTTCRCTGACTAGGTGAGGCAGCAGGGTCCACAAGGAGCACAAATGCTGAAAACTGTCACTAATTGTAAGATTTTTAAAGAACACTGACAGCTGGAAAAACAAGTGACTTATCAATGGAAACTTTTGATATGAGTACATTCTCTGTGTCAGTACTGATTTAATACACCTAATAGAATCGCCACATGCAAGTTAGTGGGAAGAAAAGTTTCTCTCTTTTGAAATAGCTTCCCACATGAGCTGCTGAACTGATTTGACTTGTGACCTGTCTAATCACAACAGCTAGAAACAGTTGCTCGCAGTTTCACTACCACTATATTTCTTCATGAAGTATGTTCTTAAACTTTAAATGGGTTTTAGCAGTATAAGAAGACTCCCTGTTGGTGCCAAAAATCATTCTGAATAATGCTAAAGCTGATAGAAATGGTTTAAGGAATCAAAATTTTAAYTTATTTAACTCAAATCAGTGAATTCTTATTTAAATTTCCCTCTAGAGAATTCCCTTTATGTTCATCATTARGCTTGGAGATTATGTGCTGTATTTTTAAAACATACATATTTTAATTCATTTTTTAAGTGCAAAATGTCATCCTGAGCTGCAGAGTCATGGCTGTCATCTCCATAGTATTAGTATTCACTTGTTTTGGACATGTAATGACACATGTCACTGAAATCTGATTCAGGAAAAAAGTAATGGTCCCCTTCTCTTTCCTGTTAGATAGTACTGCAATAAGATGCCTTCAAATTACAGGAGCATTCATATAGGACACAATAATTTTCYGAAACAAGTAAGAGTTATTACTTTCTTTTCTGGGGCAGGAAGACTTCAGAAAATCTGTAAATTTGGGTCGCTCAGCTATGTTTCAGTTCCATCTGTGAAACTTACTAATATAAGTTTTTTCCTGGGTCTTATAAGCTTTAATATTTACATAAAAATTTCTGCAATTCTCAGAAGAAAAGTATTATAGAAGAACAGCAGGGGAATGATAGCTGAAATTACAGAATCCTTACATAATATGTTAGAGACATTGACCCTTGATAAAAGAATTAGATACTGCAGGAACGAATAAGGACATTTAGTTATGGGTTTCTATTTTCAGACCTAAATCCGTATTTACCACCCTCTTCAGCTCTGAGAAATACTGAGTTCCCATAGCTTTTGCCAACTCATTTGAGGATGATGTAYGATCACTACCTTTTCATTTTAGGACATATATTTAAATGTACTTTATGGTGTCTAAATTTTAATAATCCACATTTCAAATTTACAGTCTTCATAGCTGTCATTTTATTTGTTGTATATGCTTTTTGTGACTCATATCTCCTAAATCTGATGAAGAAAAAAAATTTATATTCTTTGGAAAATGAACACAGCTGTGAGAAAGTAAACTAGATGCTGTAAGAAATGTCCTCGGACAATACTGATAACTGCCAGCCAATATGTAATTGAAATATTTCTACTGCTGGTGAACATTTTAGAATAAAATGCATAGTCAGATTTCAATGTAAAAGAATGCAACAGGGAAGTCACTACGTTACAGTAACTTATGGACCTGACAGGTTTTTTTTAAGATACAGTTTTTATAGCGTGCTTTACTGGTTAAACATTTCATGATTATAGAATGTTTAGGACGTTCTGGTAACTGGATATAATCCAAGAAGTTGGTGGGTAAGAGCAATTTCCCTACTCTCACTGCAGCACGCAGGCACTGGCAAGTCAGCGTCCTGGTCCTGAGGGACCATAGCTTGGTACTGATTTTGTTAATGACAGATTTGAGTTTTTCTTGCTGTTCAAACTGTCGGACTGTGTGGTCCATGGGGAGCTCTGAGGCTATTGCCTATGTTAGCAAGTCCAGCAGCTCAATAGGAGCAAGTCTGCGCAGCAGAACAACTAAGGACTTGCTATGAAGCGTACTGTATGCATTTCATTATGTTTTACTAGCTCTAGTCTGTTTGCAGGGACTGAATGCTTGCTAGTGCCTGAGGTGACACAGGGGCATTCTCAGAATGCATCTTTTAGTTTAGCCTTATCTGAAAATAATGTGTTTTGTTCATTCTTAGACTGCTCTGAAATGTGAAGCAAGGTGTCTTAAGTGGACATGATTAGGAGATTCACATCAGATTTGCACATTTGAAATGTACTAAAATGCTAATGTAGATACAATGTAAGTGAAGGAGGAATAATCCAGGGCAAAATCCAGTTGTTTATTGCTTACCCTTTTGAGGCCCTAAAGCCTGATGCATAATTCTGCTAGTGAACACTGAGTTCTTCTTGTCTGTAGTAATTCTCCTGTGAAGAAAATGAATGCTTACTTGATTGACATGTGTTTCTAATTGGGATGGAAAAACAAGACTCCAGTTGGGTATATTTTGCCTGAGAATCCCTGGAGAAGAAGAGATCATGTAATTTCTRCTAACCTAATTGCAAAACATCAATGGCATTTACTGCTGTTTGAATATTGGAACAATTTGGGATTSAGTGATTAAAAGATATACTTAAAAACGTCTATGGTGGGACTTAGTCTGAAATTAAGACCACTAAATGTGGGTGTCTATATATAGCAATGCAAGTAACTGGCAACTAGATATCTACTTTAGAGTGAATAGAATTGATCTCTAAACTCCAGTGACTGAGTTAATGAGGTCTCTCGTTGATTTATGATGAGAGTTTAAATACCCAGTACTCTGATTGCTTGAATGTTGAAGTCTAATGTCATTTGAGATGTTCTAGGATCTCCTGTCTGGTCTGCAGCTGCTACACTAAGGGAACATGATCTTTTACAGCTCTTGGGTCGTATCTGTGAGCCACATATAGATGTTCCAGATGCTGTAGGACATCTTTGGGTATCAGTGGAAAGCTGTACTTGGGCAATGCACAGAGCACTGCTGTGCCTGAACACGCCCATTTGTAGATACTCAAAGCTAGGTGTCTTCATCTTGATCTTGTATCCCAAGTCTASCCTATATTAATGGAAAATTTCCATCTCAGTTCAAAATGAAGTCAGAATTATGTTTGAATTTTGCACATGAAAAAAAAATTAAGGGAGAAAATTAGACTCTCTATGACCTACTACCTGAGCATTAGAAAGGAGCTTGAACTGGGAGCTTCTGGATCTTAACTATTTTTAGTCACATTTCTAGTGAGTGCCATACTAACAAGCAAAATCTAGCATTAGGACAGGTGCCACAAATTTTGCCAGAAGAAATAATCATGGAGCTTTAAAGTTAAAGATTTTTGCATGATTGTCATCAGTTTTTGAAATCCTGTTACTATTTCTACCTGCAGTAACTCTTCTATTAAGTCTGATGAATGGCCACTATCCAGCGTGCTGTCAGATATAGCGTAGTGCCTGAGGAATACAAAATACTGTCTAGACACTTGCATGACACTGTTGAAGTAGTGGCTGATGCATAGTAGATTATCTCTGTAAATATGGTAAAACTGAGGAGGAATGATTTTGGCAGTCAATGGGATTGAAAACTTTAGCAGACTTGTGTGATCTAATAATATTTTTATGTCAGCTTTTTTTTTAAAAAAATAGAAGACATCATTAATATTCACCAGCTTTTCTGAGTGTTTTTTCCTCTTTATATAAAGCTACAATGTATGTGGTCAGCCTTATTGATAAGTTAATATTTTTGAACTGCTCATACATAGTATAAATAGCATAATATTTTAGAAGTGATTGATATGGAATTTTACGTTGGTTCAAATTATTGAGCAGCTAGAACAGCTCTTGATAAGCACAATTAGGACACATACACTGATACCTGGATTTCAATTTTGATGGACACCAGAGTATTTCTAATTAATCACAGAACATTTTCACAGTTCAGAATTTACTGAATCCCTCAAAATAATGTCTAGCACTCATCTGCACTGAAAAGTGATGGCATCCACAGCACTGTCATTACATGTTGTTTGCTGCCTTTTCCTTGCCTCTGTTTTACCTCTCTTCATAAAGGAAAGCAAATTTGTGAAATTCTTTCCGTTTCTCACCCTTGCACAGAAAAATAAAGGAAATAAACCCTTTGGATGTTGCACATACGAAAAAATGGGTTATTCCTAACCACACTGTGAATCCTGTTCAGAAGTAACATCAAGGCCCTTTAACTTCCATGTGGCTCTGCTGAGAACCAGTCAGCTTCCCTAACTTTGATGGCTAGGGAAGTGGTATGAATATGCAACAACTTCTTGGTAGTGTTGCTAGAAACCCTAAAGACTAAGATCCTCTAGGCAAAAGAGAGATTTTTTTTTTAGCAGCAAAGCTCTTAATATACTTTCATCTCAGAAGTTGATAGAATTTTGTGTCACAGGGATGGGATGAGCTTTTTGAGGTCTGTGCGGCGCCACTGCTGGAGTGTCAGCGTGTGCATGGCAGCAATAGAAAAATGCGATCACAATGAGAATCCTAATGCTTACAATACTGCACAAAGCTCTGAAGGGCAGCAATTATAGGATATGACAATCCTCTGGAAACTAAATWATTTATATATAAATTGAATATGCCTCAATGTACTTCTGATCAGCTGAGTGAATTTGACTTTAAATTTTTTTTAATTATATTTATTATCAACATGGATGTGGGTATTATGTAGGGTAGCATATGTTCAGTCAAATTTTTCATCCTCCAAGTGAGAAGTGAATGTAAATAGAAATAGCAGTGGTGGGCTGATCGGTCTTTTTGGTTTGGACCCCTCTGGGATCCAAAGAACAAATTATTTGATGTTCATGTTGGGGGGAAAAAAAACACTCAAAACCAAAACAAGAGCACGATATATCTTTTCTGCCAAGTGCCATTGGTGAGATGGATATTTTTAAGGGTCCTCTGATAAATCACTGTCAGGAGAAATGCAGGAATAAGCTATGCTTCTCAGTGTGAACTGGGAACAAAGACTTTCTCCACATATATACAGTAGCTTATCACTACAGCTTTAGATCAAGAGTAACACTGATCATATTAAACCTGCTGTGTGCAGAAATACCTGGGAGTAAGTCCATAGCTGAGCAGGACTGGGTGTTGTGGCATGCTGCAGGGAGAGAAGGTTGCAAAGAGGTGTTACCTTTCCTGGAGGCAGCTGGCTATTTGTTATGTGCCAGCAGCTTGTGGCTTGCAAGGTGCTTTAGGAGAAAACCTGGAATAAGGACTCAACATGAAAGAACTAGTAATCTAAGCAAGTAATTTCAAAACAGGGGGTGGGCAACAGAGCACAATAAGCTAAAGAGGAGCTTAGCATGATATTTGATAATCTTGTGATTTTTAGCTGTTCTTTATCTGATTTTTTTTTCATTCTACCCTTCATAAGTGGTCTTTGGAACTGATATTTGATTGAGATTTAATTATTATTAGGTGATTGTTCAGAAATGAATGATTTCCATAATGAAGTCTAATTTAAGCTCTAAAGGCAACAAGCAGAGACTGTTGATGGCAAGATGAAAGCTTTTCATCAGCTGGCCAGTAATGGGTAGTATTTGCTTAAAACCTCTGTTGCTCTTTAAAATGGATCTTTTCATAGCATTGCTGTGCAAAATGGTTTCCTAATTTCTTAAGGAAAACTTATAATTCCAAACTATCCTGGGAGCAAAAAGTAGAAGAAAAACTAGGAACCTTGTATGAAAAAAAAAGGAGTAAACATATTTATTTTGTCTGTTTTTCTCTGTCAGATATAAAAGACACATACTAATAGTCTACTAGATACGGATTTTATGTGTGGTATCACTGCTGGGGGCAAGAACTGTTATTCTTGTTGCTTCTAATTTCTCCTTCTGTTTTACTGTGCCTGCCTGTCCCTTGTCTATTTTTCTTCTGAATATCTTTATCCCTTTTTCCTGCCTCTTTAACATTCAGGCTGTCAGCGACTGAGTGAAGCTCAGGCTCTATTGGARAGCAATTTGCTGGCATTGCCGACTGCGAAAGAAATTGACTGYGATTGTGAAATCCTGGGCAATTTAACTCACAGTCGGGGCTATGACGACAGGACGTTCCACTGTTCTTTCTCCAAATACGATGTTCCAATTGTCTGGCAGATATTTATGTCCTGTTTTCTTTTACATGTATTTATTAGGTACCCTGTAATAGCTGGGATTTGTTAATACAGTTTATCTAAAGATAGCAGAAGCAATTTTTTTAAAAAAGAGATTGTGTACACTACTCAATCTTTTTCTTATTACTGATCAGTTTACCAAAAGGAAAAAAAGATCAGATGTTAGTTATTATTGAAGAACTTTCACTAAGAAGACTCCAAGACAACCACCAGCAAGATTAGTGAGGGACTTGCGTTTGCAGGGTAGTCAAACTTGGACTAACCTTTCTGTGTTTTTAGCAGGTACAATTCCTAGGTCATATTAGCCCAGGAAGCCRTCAGCTGACTTTTAAAACCTGCTTACAGAAGTACTCCAAAATGAAAGAGTTTTCAGTCTCCAAATGTGAGAGATGACACGATCAGATAGTTTGCTGTTACCACTGGTTTAGCATTTACTTACTGTAAACACTATATGCTGTATTCTGAAATGAGTAACTTCTAAATTACAAAATACAAAATAAACGCTGCATACCGGTTTCAACTTAGGTGAAATGGAAAAAATGTAAAAAGATGATTCATGGATATCCTCTATCTTTAATTTTTATAACTGTTGATAGGTAAAAATGCAAGTTTTCATGCCTGAATGCTCTAAACATATACAAGATGATTTTAGCAAAGTTCTTCCATATAAAAATACAGAGAAATCTATTTTAATTTTTAAAAACATTGCTTATTAGAAAGAGCTACTAAGCTACTTTAAGGTAGCTCTAGTTTTCTTGAAGTTTGTCTCAGAAACATTAATATTTTATTTTCCAGGAGTAAGTAAATATTACYGAATTGCTGCTGTATTTCCCTGTGTATAATTTTCTTTCTGCAAGARAAAGAAAAGAAGGAAACTGGTGTCTGCTTTCCTGGAGAACATAGCAAGAGGCAATACTGACAATCTCTTGTTCTCTCTTTTAATGCTTTTACTTTGGGAAATTTAATTTCAGGGRGTCAGATACATCATCCCTGCTATTGTTCAGGAGTTTAATGTATGTCCTCTTGTGACCTGTGATAAAAATTGAGTCAAATGTCATAGAGGTTGCCAAGTTATAAGAAATGTGGATTTCATCTTTAATGGCTCAAAAGATGCAATGGTTTGCAGGTTAAAATAGAACATCTTTTTTTCTTTGATATGGAAAAAGCAGATAATAGGAAAGATGATTTTAAGCATGCAAAAGAGGAAAATGGGGAAACACAGAGGGAATATAAATTTCAGTTTTAATACAGAGACAAGAAAATGTGGACTATAAACAAGATCAGTAATGAAGCAGAATCTTGATTTTCATGTGTAGCCATCTGTATATATATTATATAATATATAATATATAAATATTTGTATATATTCATGTATAAAGTAATTGAGTGAAGAGGAGCAGCAGTAAGAGACGTGACAGCAATCATGCACAAAGTCCAGTCAGTAGGTGCAGGACAGCAACAAGGCTCCACGGCTGCTGCCTTTCAGTTTAGGGGCTGGATTAGGAGCTAGTGGTGAGGTCTGTGGGCTTCTGGAGACTTCTTCTTCAGTTTGTCTAGCTTCTCTGGTACTGCTTTTTCAAAACCCGTCAGAACAGATATCCTGGGTGTCCATTCTCCCTAGGTGCAGGTCTGATGAGTAGGATATGCATTTTCCTTAATAAATAGTTTCTTTAATGTTCCTTACGTCTGTAGTCCAGCTCACAGTTTGAAGGGCTGGCCTGGTGCAGGCTATTCCTAAACATAGCATTAACTGTTACTATCACTGCAGAAGAATGAGTTGCTGATCTTCCTGTAATACTGAGTTACTTCCCTCTGGTGACTTGAAAGGAGGAAAAGCTTCTTGTATTTACTTACGGTCTAGGTAATAACGCTATCCAGTATTGAGTAATGTTTTACACAGTTACAAGGTCATATTTCAACTGGGAATATAAACACATTTCTGACAACTTCAGTAACAGTAGATAACTTTTAATATATTTATTAAAATTATTAAAAGAGCAGACAACCTTTGGCAATTATTAATCTCTTCTCTCATAAAAACTGTAGCATTGTTAGCTCCTAAAACTTCTAGCCAAATGATTTTTTTGCCTTTTGACATTCAAGGCTTCTTCAAGAATTCACAATATGCTTCAGTTTTACATTAAGAACATTTAAACAATTCCTCTGGGGCCTCTCAGCGACTCTGTTACTTCCTCAGCCATTTCTGACTGTAAAATAGGATGACGTGCTCCAGTGAGTGAGAGGAGGAGCAGCCTGGTTTCAGCAGCCGGTATTGGTGCATCTTACAGTGTCCATCACATTCTACCCTTCCTCCTGTTGTTGTTGTTGTTCAGGAACCAGAGGAGAAAAAGTAGAGCAAATCTTCTCTTTCATGGATTATGCTGGTAGATCTACCAGATCTTTATGAACTAGTTTAAGTACTGGAAGTGGGATAGTCATTTTAGGAGTGTACTTAGCAGCAGTAGTGAGCTAACTCTGCCATCCACACAGCACTCTGAGCATGCTGTGAAAAGATGTCCTACTGCTCACTGCTGCGTCTCCATCTGTATTACCCAGAATTTGCAGAGCTGAGAGTTGGAATTAATCTCATGTTCTGCTGTTCATTTGATTTTTGAGTACTGGAGCAGTTCTTTATGCCATGGTGAAGAGCATGGACTGGAATGCCTTTTTTTGGAAAATCTGGAGAAGGTTAGTTAGGCAGAAAAGCACATGTGCACATACATGTGCAGTCCATGGTACTCTAGAATATGCATCTCTTTAAAATTAATTTAAGTGAACTGACGTGTTTTAATAAATTCTGGAGAATTATTTTAACTGGAGTGAATACAGGTATAGAACCCTGTCAAAAGGGTTGCATTTGGATGATACCACAAGTGATAAATGTGTTTCTTACTCTGACCATCTCCCAGTTCTAAAGAGATCCCAATATTCTGTGCATATGTATACACTACCATTTAGCTTACAAGGCCCCCTTTCAACAAACTATGTTTTCATTTTCATGAAGATATTTCACATTTGCATGAAGATTTGCTAATTCTGAAGTGTTGCAGAGCATTTCCATTGGATCTGAAAAGAAGCATTTTGAAAAATAAATTCACTGTTTATTATTTTCAGTCTGGATTTCAGTTGAGATTTCTAAGCAACTACTCATAAGTAAACTCTGAATGAAGGTATTTTTACCAATGATTCCTGAAACTTCTCAGGTACTAATTAAGGTTCATCCTAAATGGCTTAAGTCAATTTTGTTAAGATGCTTTAAGTTAAAGATGCCAGCAGTGGCATCATTCCCATTGCTAAACATTAATGTTAGAAATTCTCATTCCTAATGCCRAGAGATTCATGCCTCATTATTACCTGGCATAGTTTAGCAGCCTGTTGTTCTTGTGTTTCTGAGTATTTGTTCTAATTCAGAACAAATTGGAATATTGGCAACTTAACAGAGACATATGTAGGAAGTAACCATTGACAACTAACGCATGAGACAAAATTCTATAATTAGGGCATTTAAATATTAATCTCCATGAGCCAACTGAGAAGTCATTTCCAGAACTAGATCCTGAGATTGTTCAATACAAGCCTTGGAACTTGATTCTCTTCTCAGGCAATATTTTTGCTAATGGCATATCATCTGATTCAGATAATATTTATGTGAATGAAAGTACAAGAAGAGTCAAGCTCACTAAGGCGAATCTTGCTCTCTGCTACATACATGTTCTCCTTAGGAATCAGTAGAAACTTTACATGGTGAAGTTTGACTCAGGTTTATAAGGTTAAATCTGGACACCCTATCCTATAAGGCATCAGTTTGTATACAAATGATCATTTTCCTATCTTCACTATAGAAATACAAAGTGAAATGGAACATATAATTTTTCACTTTGAATACGAGGAGGATAAAATTTTATCTTCCACAATGTAGTTTTGGTTGTGTATGTAAAGTCTGACCAAGTTAGTTATGTTAGATCATTTCTGAAATAGAGAAGGAATAGCTTCTAAGATTTTATAAGATACAAATTCATTGGCTTCAAGTTTTTTAATGGAGAAAGGTGAAGGAGAGAATGGGAGAGTTTGTAGGGTTGAGGTTTTTTTGTTTTTTGTTTTTTTTATGCTGTATAGCATCAAATGTACTGCAAGCTTAATGAGAACAATTCCACTGAGTTCAGTGGAACATGCCTGTTGATCCTAGAGATAAATGCAGATATCGTTTGAACTGTTATTTTGACAGAAGAACATAGATGGTTTACAATTCCTTTTGCACTTCCACTTCCCAAGGTGGACAAGTTTGGGGCATGATCCTATTCTAGCCTGAAGGAGCTCAGCTTTATCAAGGCTGTTTGTTTCATGCTATCAATAGCTGGCCTTTGAGGTGATACCGTAATCCCTGTTTTTGGGGATGTATTGTCTCTTTGTAGCCCTCTTCTTGGGAACACTGTTGTCAGGAGATACCTCACAAGAAAGAGTCCTCAAGATTTCTTGTTAGGAGAACTTTACAACTGCTTTGCATCATAGGAGAGTTGGAATGGTAAATCTGGCTTTCCAAACCCATTTAAAATATTAAATGATGGAATATCCTTTTTTGTTTCTGTTTTAGGGATTCCCTGAAATAAGATATGCCTTCARTCACAAACTGCAGTGGAAAGCAGAGGTCTCTCAGCCAGCTTTGAATGAAGGCCTCCTCCAGGGGCTGTGTAGCTACCATGACCCCAGAGTAAGACCAAAGTAAATCAGCTTGCAAGGAAATCTGTGCCATCAGAGCTTGACTTCTGATATCTGAGATAGACAGCATAGTTAAATGAAGACTGAGAAAGAGGATATATTGCTATTTATAAAAGACATTTCAGGAATTAGTACAAGCGAGGAAGAAGACTTTATTTAAATTGAACTTTCTATAAGATCAAGTTGATATTAATCAGTTATGAATGAATTTACATTGTAAATTAGAGCAAGGTTTCTGACATCAAAGGGATGATGTCTTGATTCTGGCATGACCTTTAAAATAGGGCAGTGAGGACATGGAACCCTTCATTATTTCAAGGTGGAGCTTGATAAATTAATATAAGTAATGATTCCAGAGATGGAAATTAAAGTTTATGATTATAGTATCATAGATCATAGACTGAAAGAGATGTCAAAAAAAGGCATCCATTACATTTTCTTTCTCTGAATTAGCCTCAATTATATCTAAATCATTGCAAATTTGTGCAGCCTGATTTTAAATATGATCTCATCTCAGTGATGTAACTCTGTTACTCTTTCATTCTATTACCTCACTATTCTTACCATTAGAAAGCTTTACTAATGTTAACCTAAGTCTTCCTAGCTGCAATTTAAGTTCATTTCTTCTGTCCTTTCCACAGCAAACATGGAGGACAAATTAGTATCCTGCCTCTTTATAGCCACCTCCTTATGTTTGGAAACTCCTATCGTTTTTCTTCTCAGTATTTTCCTTTTGATGTTAGCTCCCCATTCTTTTAGTCTGTTCTCTGAAATCATGCCCTCTAGTTCTCAGCATGCTTTGCTACTCCCTGTTGGGCTCTCTCGCTTTCCTTTTCCTTCTTAAAAGTACCCAGTGGATCTATTCCTCCAACTGACAGTTTACCAGTACTGAATAAAATAGAAAAATTATTTTATGGATCTCGGGAATAGTGCTACTRCTTAATTATTCTAGCAGCATTGTCATTTTTACAGTAGTATGATGTTTTTGATTTAAGATTAACTATAAGCCTATCTTTTTGTTAGAACTGTTAGCTAAGGAGTTGTCTCCCATTCTGTCTTTGTGCAGTTGATTGTTCTTGTGAACTGTTCTGTATTTYCTTTTTCTCTCCCAAAGTACCTGTTGTTCTTGCTTTCTCTGTTTTCTTGTAGCCATTATTGTGAATACTTAAGACTATACGAGACTGAGTTGCTGTTCTGTGATGGTGAATTTGAAACGATACTTGATGCTTGTTGATCGTGCTTGTTGCATTATATTTATAACACTTTTAGATAAGCCTGTGTTCCATCATTTGTGTATATAAAGTGGTGAGAATGTTTTGTTTCAATTTGATTTGGTTTCTAGAGCTGTATTGACTTTTTCTGAAGTGTTAGAGACTGCACACAGCTAGAGATGGTTCAGAAGTGTAGAGAAAAGGTTTTGGAGTTGATTACATTGCCTTACTTCCATACTTGAGCTTAAGCATCGGTTCAGTTGTGGTCAGGAAGGCATTTATGTTTGAGTTAGATTAGCAGGGACTTCATTGCTGTATGTACATTAACAAACAATTCAGTTGAAGAGGAGTGGGTCAGTAGACAAGAGCAGTTGATAGAGGGCTCTTCTCATCTCCATTACATGCACTGCCAGAAGGCTTTCTTCAGATTAGATTTAATCTGGCCTTCTAGCATGTGTAATGCTGCTCTTTTGTATGTCTCAGATGATGTTAGCACATCAGTGGCCATGTTCCATAGTAGGCCTTGCATGTGAAGCTTTGTTTCTGTTCCTATTTCATGCCATTTCTGAGTGACACTGTGGTGCTTACTGCCTTTCCCACTCTGTTTGGACAACATCTATTAGAAGACACTGGGGAGAGGGGCATGAACGACTTCATCCTTCATTTCAAGTGGCTGCTCTGGAAGGACATCCTGAATGAACTGATATCTCATCTCTTGGGCCTCTTTTTCCTAAAGAACAAGACATCCATTATGACTTTCTGGGAGCCCATGCCATTGCAGCTGCTTTGCCTCTAATTAACTGAGGGTCATGGACCAGAGAGATGATGTTGTGGATAGCACACTGTTACAGATGTGCCAACGCTGTTGGAATCACTTCACCTTCAGACATGAGATGACAAGCAGCAAATATGAGACCTTTGAAGATGAAGAGACACTGTCAAGACCATCTCCTGTGAGCTAATTTAATGAACTTGTCATCCTCACACATTTCAAGAGCTCTTGCCTGTGCTCAGTGTTGACTTCTACTAGTGCATTTAAGCTACGCGTGTGCTGATGGCTCTTCTGGCCGTGTAGCCCACTCATTGCTTTGTAYGTGCACATTCCCATGAGGTACAGAGGGGTATTTGGAATGGAGCCTCCACTTTTCATTTCATCCAAGTGGAATCTAGGCTGCAGACACCACAGTAACTTCAAGAACCAGTCTGCTATAAGTGAAGACAATTTAAATTAGCTTTAAAACTGCACTGATACCTTAGACCAAGTTGCTAGAGTGCTAGCTTGTGGGATGTGGTTTTCTTCCCAGAGTTGTCTAGGTGTTCTCATCAAATACATTCCCTGCTGTGGCAGGATATAGGATGCTAATAATGCCCTTGATCTCTACTAATACCTTTATGAAATGTTTTGCAATTTTTGTGAGTTTCTAATAATAAAACTTCTATGCTCCTTATAGAAAAATGTTTAGGTTTGCTGTGGAAAGGGCAAAGGGTCATGAACAGAAAGCTTTGGGGACCCATCTTAAGCTAAATGTCGCTCATGTGGTTGACTTTATTTTTCAGGTCTTTAACTCCATTATTCAAAGGGTTCCTTTTTCTGTATTCCTGGTGCATTCAAAGTTAGGACAGTCAATGAAGTAGAAGTATCCTATGGGATTCCTCAGAGTCAAAAGCAAGTAGAAGATTGAGTGAAGTGGAGGGCTCTGCTTTGRCATTAGCGTGATTGATCCTTGTCTCTTGACCTGAAGAGTGCAGCACATTACCTGCTATTAATGTAAGTGGGTGGGTGAAGTGGGACAGCTACAGCCCTTTTGYGCCACCAGTCAAACCTGAAGGCACTGTACAAATGAAATCGCTTTATATTTGGATGCCTGTATAACCTTACATTGAGATAACTCAAAGGTAAGTTATTATTCTTACTTGTTGTTATCATTTTAGTGCATTGTCGGCTTAAGGTCAAATCTTAATGGCTTGTTCATGCTGCATATCAGCAAATGAGGTAGTTTGCCACATCCACAAGTAAATTTGTGAACATTGAATAAATAAAATATTATTAAGTGTAACACTCAGAATTCAAGGGCTTCAGAAACTTTTCATATTGCTAAGCTGACAAAAGTGTTGTTCTATAATGATAAAAGCAGGTGTTTCTTTTTAGTTGCCAAGTCTTCTCCCATGTGAGAGGCTAGATAAGTAGTCCAAATTACATCTAAGAAGAAAATTTGCCAGAGCTTAATTAGTTTTCATCACAGTGCCAAATGAGAAAGAAAGAAAAAAAAAAGGAACTACATTGTAGTCTGTTTAATTCTCCTCATTCAAAGCCCTGAGGTAGAATTCTTAACTTAAAAATAAACTGCACTCTTTCAGTGGTAAAGTAGAAKAAATTTATAAGCAATGACTTATACTCCTTTTACATTTGGCATTTAGCTAAAGTAATTTTTTTTTCAAAATATAAGTAGTTTTTACAAGGTATGCAACTGTGTCATTTCAGCAGGGTATACTTTTATCATTAATCAGTGCTTTTTTCTGATGACTTCTGCTAAGGTTATGACCGTTTAATCTATCTTTATTGATAAGAGTGATGTTATTAAGCCTGGTTATTAGATCTTGGTGTTCTGTGAGTTAGACCATAGTATTATCAAACCTTGCTCTCCTAATCTGGCCAACAGCGCTTGTCCACGTGCTGGGCAATTGAGTGCATCAGACTGTATTCAGTCAATCCTGCTGAAGTCAAGCCTCTCATCACAAAGCCTCAGCCAGCTTGTCTTCTGGAAAGAGATTATCAGTAAATCAGCAGGAGAAGAAATTAAGACCACAGTCATTTACCTGCGTCCCCTGTGATGTGCAATGAAATACCAGCGCTGTAACCCTTCAGTTCTGCATTATTATTTCATTGCTAAGGACTCATTTTACTGAGGGATCTTTCTGACCCCTTTCTTTAAAAAGAATGTAATGAAACCAGAATTCTTGTACAAGATCCAACCAAAGATTAATTTGTTTTGATATCTGCCTCTGTTGCCAGTAATTTGGAGGAAGATTCAAGAATCAAAAAAAGGGGGGAGGAAGGGGAAAGGGGATCTCTGCCATTTTTCTTACCCCCTTAGCAGTGCTTTATAGCAGAAGCTATATGGAAGTTTGGATTCTTTACCTCTTTCGTGTAATGGTACGGAGCACTCTCATTGTACGTGTAATTTTTCAGTTGTTGGGAAACCTAGTTAAGTTCTTGTCCTTGTTGATATTTTTAGGCATTGACTTCCGTAGATTGATTATGAACTGTATTAAAAAGTTTCTTACTAGTCTCATATTCATTGTTGTTCGGTTTCATTGGATTGCCCTTTGCGCAATAGTTTGAAAGGATAGATAGGGTCACTTCATTTGCTTCTCCCATATTCTTTATCCTTAAGCAGACATCCAACTCCCTCTTAAATGTGCGACATTCTAAGTCTGTCTTCTTTTGGAAGTATTTTCATAACTAACAACTGAAATATCTTGTATTTTGAAAGTTTTCATCTTTACTGTATCTTTTTTGATACAGTAAAATAGTTAATAGAAAATTTGAAGTTTAAGTGCAAAAAGGGGATCATTGATTTTTGGAATGTTGTTAGAAATTTTCCATTGTTTTCAGTTCATTTCTTTGTATAAGCTAATTTTACCACTTACTTTGACCTCATTGCAGTTATATACTTTTTCCCTTTCTGATTGATTATAGTTAATCTAAAACCCAGTGTTGTGTGAAAGAGGTTCAGGTTATTTATTCCAAGACATACTACTGATAAGCATTTATTAATTGTGAATCTCATCTCTCCTATTCTGCATATTCTTCTKAACTAGAACTTTTGAGACCACTGGGAGTTGTGAACAGTAGAATCTTAGATAATTCTGTGTTTCAGGCAGATTTTGCTCTCTCCTTGACTAGACTAGCTTCTTTTGAGAGATCTTAACTTCAAGACAGAATTCCATGTTGAATATAGGTCAGCAATGCCATACTGTAAAAGGACAAGCAGGGAACTATAAACAGGGATATAGCCTTTGGAGCACAAGAAGTAAGTAATCTTCACTGCTGTTCAGCAATAGTAAGGCTTCACCTCTCTCCAGTATTGGGCACAACATCCTAGAGAAAGATGTTAACCAGCTAGAGAGTCCAAAGGCAAACAAAAAGGAGCAAATGTTGTGAATATATGACAAACAAACAAACAAAAAAAAAGATCGAAATAATTGGATTCATTTAATATAAAGAAGACAAAGCTGAAGGAGGATATGTTAGTAATTTTCTGATACATAAAATGATTTTGCAGAGATGAAGGAAATAATCACTTTGTTGTGTCCATTGTGGAGAAGACAAGAAGTCACAGTGATCATAGACTATTCATACTAGACATTAGGAAAATATTTCTAAAGGCAAGGATAGTCATCAGTGTGCTCTCTACGTGTCAAGCAATATTTGAAAGTGTGCTGATCTTCCACTGGGGAGCAGAATGTGGTCACTTGAAAATCCCTCTCTGTTTAAAAAAGTATTTCAGGATATTAGGTAGCAATCTAAGTTATTTTTTCTAGATTGCACTGACAAGGTTACAGGAACATTATCTGGATTCTAGCAAAAACTTCTAGCAAGTACTTTCACTGTCACATAAATTCAGGAGAAGAGAACGAGAAAGGCCCAGAAGAGAGRTGTCTAATTTGGTACTTTAGGGAAGGTATGCATCCAAATATAAACTCCAATTTGTTGYTTTTTAAGAAAAAAGTCAGTGGCAAAGAAAGGAGCACAAACAGGATGATAGTTGTGGGTCATCATAATCCAGTGGTGTCACTACTTAAAATGTGCCATATCATGAGGCAGAGGGCAGAGAAAAGATGGAGGAGGATCCCAGCTACAGCTGATGGGATTTCCTACATTCTCATTCTAAATATGCCCAAATCAGTACTTTTGGAAGCCTCTTTTGTGTCAAATGARAGATAGGGAAAGAGAGGAAGGAATTCTTTTCTGACGTTCCTCATCTCCCTTTATTTCTCATCAGATGTTTAATCTTTGTGCTAAGAATTTTTTCCCAGTTTAAATTTAGTTAAAACTAAAACATTGCAATCTTTCAACACAAGATTTTGGTTCAGAGAGATCAACATTTTCCATCAAAAACCCACCTTATCAGAAAATTCTGAACTAATTCCTATTCCAGTGTCATCAGGAGGAGAAACAGGAATGCACTGCAGTTTGAAGTAGTCTCCCCTAGTCACAGTGCTGAGTTACACTTCAGGCCTACAGTTCCCTCCAGCTGCTTGCATGTACTCGTATCAGTGTAATAGCGCTTCTTCAGTACACGAAACACTCCATATACATATGAGCACCACAAAATGCCAGGGGTGAATCAGTCTGAATTATATATATGTTGCTCTTCTGGGAATGCAGAATAAGTGTTGCTGCAAGTTACATGTAGCTGTAGWTGTATGCTAGACCTTTAGGAAATAAAAACCCTAAGGGAGTACACAGCCTTTTTAATTATTTTGTTTGTTGTTTCAGCTAAATTTCTCTGTCTTGTTCTATATGTATATTAGTACTCATCTTTCTGTCATCAGAGTCTTAGTGGGATATAAGGAAGAGTGTTGCACAGCCAATTGCAGTGAATTGCAAGTTTAACATGAAGCTATGTCTTGAGCTGGCACTAAAAGATGAATCCATCACTTTTCATTTAAAATAATATGCYAGGCCTTGATCAAAAATATTACCAATATAAACAAGTAGAGTGGTTGATGGATTACTCTGTTGCCAATATCCAGTGAAAAATACCTTGGTTTGGCAARGACCTCTTTCTCGATTAAAGCTGACAACTATAGAGATAAACAGACTTTTGAAATATTGTGTCTGATAGATGTTCTAATGAAATGTGTTCCCAAAAGGCTTGAATCTAGCTCTTTTCTGTAAGAACTGTGACTCGTTAGAAGGGTTGACTGGTTTAAGGAGCGCTTTTAAGATGACTGCTCCAGCTACACTGATGATTGAACTGATCTTGAAACAGTACCTGAGTCATCCCTGTTTACAGCTCAGTATTTTAASGAAAATTTAAATTGGTGCCAGTTTGTCTTAAACCATTATGAGCAAAAGTAGTACAGCTGCTTAAGGGGGAGTGTAGACATCCATGTTGTGGCGGTGCAGTAGGCAGACAGATGCAATCACTTGGTAATTTCCTCTGAGGCAGGTCACACTTGCTGTGAATCAGATCCCTCAAGCTACAGTTGCTGGATTGGTTCTGTAGTRTATATGGAGGCCTAAGATTGAAATGTATGAATGAATGTATCATTCTTTGAGGAATATTTTTTCTAGCAAAAAAAATGACAATCTGCACCATAAAAAAAACCCAGTGATAATCTTTCATTGCCTCAGACTCATTGTCTTCTTATGGATAGGAAGACTATTTGCGTATGCGTTGATTAAATGGAATTAATTTATTATTTCAGATTCATTCATAGTGAATTGTCATAATTTAATCTAGGCTGTGCAAGGTCCTGGGGGAAGTAGCCAAATGTGATATATATGTGCATCATTAAAAATAATTTAAGCTGGGATGACAACTGGAA
This sequence comes from Rhea americana, assembly GCF_003343005.1. Classification (NCBI taxonomy): domain Eukaryota; kingdom Metazoa; phylum Chordata; class Aves; order Rheiformes; family Rheidae; genus Rhea; species Rhea americana. Next base: position 566,400 of record NW_028185128.1, on the reverse strand, counting down.
AAAAAAGTGATTTCAGTGTTCCATATTTATTTGCTGTTTGTGAAAAGTTATTGCTGTTTTTCTCAGTTTACAAGTCAAAAGGCAGATTCTTAACATGTGAGTCTTCAGTCTGAGATCTGAAAGTCAAGTGAATAGAGAAGACACCTGTGTAGGTAAACATTTAGTCCTTGTTACCACGAATCTGAGCTTCATTTGCTCATTTAATCCCAAGATGTCGCCTTGAGGTAGATAAATATTATCTCCAGACTACTGATGGGTAACTGAAGCACAGGTCAGAAAGTAGCATTAAAGAAAGGACTTTTAGAAAGGATACAAGATTAAATGTCTCAAGTTAGCTGAATATTTCTGATGTTATTCTAAGTGATTTTTTCATTGCTATACTACCACAAYTAAACTGACCACAGGTCTTCTGAGACCAAGCATTGTTTACTGTCCTTAGTCACACAGGGAGTTGACATGAACAATGAAAAAGTGCTAATTTTATGTTAAAATGGAATTCTGAGTAAAATTTTKTTGAAACACCATCCTATTCCCCTATATCTGAGGAATATGGAGGGAGTTAAATGCTGAAAAGATTATAAGTTTACCAAACACACACAATTTCTGAATGTTTTTTTGAATGGTATGTAAGAGTCACTTAATTTACTGCTGGAAACCCCCCCCCACGTATGAGCTGGAAAGCAGCAGCTGTTAGCTCACAGCAGTATTACATGACTCTTTCCCATGCCAAATACTGTCCTTGCCAAAATTTAGTTACCTGGTCAAGTACAGTTAAAGAAGCAAGACCACATTGGAAAAAGAAAAGTATAAATCACATTTTTAAAGTAAGAAAGAGATGTAAAACTGAAATTTACATTTTCTAGCTTTTTTAATATATATGATTCCTGGTCTTCAGCACAATAAAGCCTGAAGTAGGGTTATCAAAATGAACGTAAAAAATATAACTGTTAAACTCTTCATCGGTTTCTGCACTTGAATTTACACTGATCCTTTTCTTCTRATGTAAGACAAAGTAAAGTTATGAACGAGAAAAAAACCAAATGGAACTATAGTAAAAATAGAGTAAATACAATAAAATTATCACAAGTCTTTTAACTACATTGGCCAATAGGACAGCTCTGCACTATTGTTTTGTGCATGGAATTTCTTCCTGTGCAAAGAGCAGTTGAAGCTAGTCTAGCAATATTACGACTCTGCAGTCATTACAGGTGGGTAAGGAATGGACTTGAAGACAAAGATCAAGACAGCATTTTGATCGTGTCAAAGGCCAATCTCTAGGAGCTGATCAGAAGACTAATTCACAAGAGTTGCCTGTCCTCAATACAGGCAGATGACAATTGTAGTTTTAGTCATTCTCTGAATACAGCCACTAGCCTGATTACTTACCAGGAAATACAGAGATAGAAACTTGATAAATGCATCAGATTGTTCACTAAATGTGGTTACTATTGCTAGATACAGGAAGTCTCGTAATGGCCAAAACCCTTTATGCTACGAAAACAGAATAAATAAATGGTGTATAACCYAGTGATCTTGCAGATAGTGCAGCCAATGATGTTCACCCCCTAAGTAATCTTTGGAGAGAAAATTATAAGGCATTGCTTTATACCTGGAGGCTTTTTATACCTGGAGTGTTTTTAGTACCCGGATTACTACTTAGAATATTGTTTATCTCACAAATGCTTTAGTCACTCCTGATTCAGTCAAACATTAGAATACACGCTTTTGCTCTCCTGTTGTGGTATTAGTGTATTAGATGTTTCCCCAAACATCAAGCGAATTACACATGTATGAGTCTCCAGGGAACCCTTTGAAGGAAGGATGCTAATGTTCTTGTTCTTGAAAGAATATCCTTGTATTGTTGCGAGGTATCGGCGATGTCATTTTTCTTTCATGGTTATTGAGTGCTGTGGGCACTGTTCGCGTCTAGTCACTCACAAGAATCTGAAGGGCACTTTAACTTGCACCAGTGCAACGGATTCCTGTGGCAGAAGCAGCCTGGCAGTTCTCTCTCTCTCTCTCTCTCTCTCTCTCTCTCTCTTTTTTTTCAGATTAGGAGCTGATTTACTGTAGGTTTAGCAAATAGGAAGTGGGGCAGTGAGGGAGCTGCTGCAGTGAGCCTTTGCTAGTCATAGGCCCCTCTGATCGGTGGGAGTCTTCTAGTTGATTATGCTAGGTTCAGGGCAATTTTGTGAAGCTCCCTTCCGGTATCAGCATGTGGGTTTGTGCCTTGAGCATAATGATAATAGAGAACTATTGTGCTTTATTTGATTTTCTTCAAAGTGCTACAGAGTCCATTGTTGACTGAATATTGATACTTAACAAATGAACTGAATTAAATTTGTAGCATAAGAAATTCAGAGCCTATGTATTAGAGCTCCTTTCTTTCCATGTCATTTCTCCTTTAGAAAGGCAATGTTCAGTAGTATAAGCAAAGTGACAAAGGAAATGACTTTAAGGTGTTAATCTTAATTTCTARGATAAAGCTTGCTTAGTGCTTAGGAATAAATGCATTTTTTGCTAACAGTGAGAAGTATACTTGTGATAATCTAGACTAGRACGTGGATGTGAAACACTTAAACTAAACCAAATCTCTTCAAGTGACCTCACATTCATAGCTACATAGCTGAAATGATTATTTTTACATATATGTAATCAATGTGTAATCTATTTACTCAAATTATCAGGATTTTATTCACTCTGTGATCTGGGAATTTGGGACCTGGATGCAGTATACCAAGATCAAGTTCTTTGCCTCACTGAAATTGTTGTTTTAAAGATGGTGTTTGTGTAGCTGATACATCATTCATTGTGGATATAGCTGAAATAGAGTAAATACTGGTAATAGGTAATCCCTGGAGTGAATTTTTCTTTATGGAAATCTTTCAGTAGTAATGTAGCAGGATTTAATCATTGTCAATTGCAGAGCTTAATTAAATGCTAGTAAGCACTTATTACTGTGATAGTCCTATCAAACAGAAATAGCTACCTGATGATTTAAGAGTTGTTTATGTGAGTAACTGCTTCTCAATAAAAATAAAAGTTCCCTSATTTGTCCCTGTGATTAAAATTGGAAAAAAATTCAGGAAATGCWTATTATTTTATTTTATTTTATTTCTGAAGATCTTGTTTTCATTGTAGTTTGGGTTCAATTTTTTGCATCGAATAATGTTTGCAAAGTTGTATATGCTCTTGTGTGTGCATGTTTTGTTTAGTTTGTGGATTGCGTGTTCARAATAGACATTTATGCATACAAAAGACCAATTAAGTAGACCACTAATAATTTGTGCATGTAAATTATCCATTTTAGATACCATCATTTTAATTCCACGTGCAGATTAAAAATCCCCATTTGAAAAAATGCTCTTAATATTTCAGTTTATTTTTATATTAAAGTCTACTAAGATATATAGTATTTTTATGATAATTAATCATGAGCAAAACATAGAAGTCTTGGAAATTCTAGGTAAATACCAGAAATATTGATGTTGCTCCATCTTAAGCATATCACAAGTTTTGTTGCAAAAATTCTGGTTCTTCAAGCCTTGAGAGAACTAGACACATGTTGTAATTCTGTGTTTGGTTTCCGCGGAACTCCACAAAGTCAGAGGAAAATGAGGAAGATGGTTATTCATTCATTTCTGAGTTTTCTCACAGAGGGGGGGCGTAAGCTGTTTTTTTTTTTCTACTTTCCCCATTATAATGATAGCTACAAAGCTGGAAGAATTCACTGCATTTGACTTACTACTAAAGTAATTTGGTTTTGGATTGCATGAATCAATTATGTCTTTTATTTTTTTTGTGCAAATTGCATAAGTCTTCAAAGTTTTCTTATACTAATCTGTGATGTTATAAGTTTCCACTGCAAGATTGATGGTGGATGCCTTTGCGATATGTGCTACTAATTATGATCTGAACTTTTTCTCAGAGTATCTGGCTCTYTGTGGTAAGTTAGGAGTTTGATTCTCAGCATCAAACATTACCAACCAAACTGTAATGAAATAAGAAGCTGTTTGTTGCATGGCATGAAAAGAGTGTGCTTAACAGTGTTCATGTGATGATGCTAAGCAGGTTTTGAGCTGGAATGCCACTTATTTGTCAGTTGCTTTGTTAAAATATTTTAATCAAATCCACTACRATGTTTTCTCAATGCTAGAATTCTGCCAAACATCTGGCTGGGAAGTTGCCCTCGGCAGGTGGAGCATGTGACTGTCAAGCTAAAACACGAGCTGGGTATTACGGCTATAATGAACTTCCAGACCGAATGGGATATTGTGCAGAATTCCTGGGGTTGCAACCGCTACCCAGAACCCATGAGCCCTGAAATCCTCATGAAACTATATAAAGAGGAAGGTCTTGCCTATGTCTGGATGCCAACCCCAGACATGAGCACTGAAGGTAATGCTGAAACCAATCTTGCAGCTAAATTAACAGTAGTAAAACCTTTGAGTTACTAATCTATCTTTCCCTTGGCTGATTTTCTTGTGTAWTTTTTTTGTGTAAAAATATAGCTAGAGCACAAGGTGTAATTTTTGAGTGTTGTCTGTAACAAATTACATATACTTTGTTGTAAGTGGAGAGGCCAGCTATAGTACTCCCTAGCTGGCAGTAGATGTGTGTTTGAGTTTAAAGCCATCTGACATTGATAGCTGTTTGATTGTTTTTGCTTTCAGCTTGAATTCAGCCTGTATAATGAAAATAGGCTGTGTAGGTGGAAGACTGCAAGCCCGTACAACAAGACAGCTTGGTATCCTTGCTGTTTTAAAATGGAGAGACAGCACTGTATATCTGTCTTTGCCATTCCCTTCCCCCTAAAAGCCATTTTTTCTTCTCTATAGTATTGCAGCAGGATGACTCTCTATATGGTCATTTATATAATGGCTTTCAATTAATTTAGGGTATACATAGGACATTCTTTTATAACATAAAATATATATTTTTTTAATTATTCCATCAGCTCAGCTAAAATAAAATCTTGCTTTCAATCAGGAGGTTAGAAAATATGCTTATTTTTGTGTGAGTAGCCTATGAGTAGACTAGAAACTTTCAGTAGAATGAAATACTGCAGCCACAAATACAGAACTGTCATAAAAGTGATAGGACATCAGGGAAGACAGGAGACCTTAAAACAGGGATTTGAAAGGGCTTAACATCCATGCTCATCTGCGCCATGAGGAAAAGTCAGGCTTTGATGTTTGCAGTTTCAATTCCCATGGCAATAGGGAGAAAGAGATCTGGAAATAAGGTATATTCATCCCTTTGGAAGTGAAAGCCTGCTCTGTGTTGTTTAACCATATGTTTGATAGATAATCAAATAATAACTGTGTTGAGTTCTAAAGGAAAACACTCTTCCATTCTCCCTCTCTTGTTGTTACTAAACTGTTGACCTTCCCTAGAAGGTTTTGGAAGGTGGCAGTACCTAGGTAGCTTCACAAGCCTCCAGTGCTAAAAACATTTCAATTTTGACTTTCTAACTTCAGTGTTATATAAGATGTGCTGTTTGATATAATTTGCTGCCTTACCTCAGTCCTGTGAAAATGAATCTACCACACACATTTAGTGTTAATCATAATGTATTTTTGGAGAAGGCTTGGCTATTTATATGGATTTTGTCTCATCTGGGCTTATGATGCAAGAAGAAACAAATGTTAGGGTGGAAGCTCATTAAAAAAAAAGTAAAATACAGCAGGTTTTTAAAAGATGTTAGCAACTGGCTATCCAGTGCTTAGTACATTTTAAAATCAAACTCTTTAGAAGTATGGAAATACACRTGTTCAAGATCACAGTCTCTTTTGAAAACTTTGTTCATAGCTTGTTTAGGAAGATACTCAATTTCTGGTTCACCAGAAAGTCTGCATACACACACAGACCTACATGGGTCCTGTTTCCCTACCAGTGTAAGAAAAGAAACTAGCTTTAGTAAATTTTTTGCTTGCTACTGTGATTCACTGTGCATAGAATTATACAGACATAATCTCAGCCATGAACGTAACTTCCTCAAATGCAAATGAATGTGTCTTGTTTTTAATCTTAGGAAGAATACAGATGTTGCCACAAGCTGTCTGCCTCTTGCATGGGCTACTTGAGAATGGTCACACTGTCTAYGTTCATTGCAATGCTGGCGTTGGCAGGTCCACAGCTGCTGTCTGTGGCTGGCTGAAGTACGTGATGGGATGGAGCCTGCGGAAAGTGCAGTACTTTGTGGCTTCCAGGAGACCAGCTGTCTACATAGATGAAGAAGCTCTGATTCGTGCTGAAGATGATTTTTACCAGAAATTTGGACCTCTTCATTCCTCATGCAAACTTCAAAACTAGAAAAGGAGAAGAGGTGAAGGAAGGTGAAGAGAAGATGTCAACCCCAAGGATTTAGAATTCATGAGTCAGACTCCTATCTCTCCTCTTCAGATTACAGGCTTGTCTAAAATGTCCGGAGAATTTTACTAAAAAATGCCTCTGAGTGATTTTTTTATTTGCCTTTTGTAAGCTGGTATGATTCATGCTTTCAAGCCTTTTGCTGCAAGTATGAGAGGTRGAGACTCTGTAAAGGAGAAACAAAGATTCTCATGTAATTGTTTGGCCATAGGAACTGAGGTTTTAGGGCAGACGCCAAATAAGAGAAGACTTGAGGTAAAATAATGAAAGTTGGCAATATTACGGTGATAAGAAAGTGAAGGTGTTCTCTGAAACACAGATATGAAGGTTGACTGGATCAACATTCAGGTTAGGAGGGAGCTGATAGTCAAAGCTGCTCAGGTATTTCAGTTAGAGTGCACATTTTTGAAGTGTTTTGTAGTGATTTTATAAAGAAATTGTATTAATGGRAAAGATCAGAAGGAAATGGATTTTTCAACTGTTTTTCTTAAATGTTAAATATTATGAGTTATAATTATGTTCTTTAACAACATTGAAGTTATGTTGGGATGTGGCATGAAGAGAGGAAACAGTTCTGTTCATGCAGACTTACTCTATTGCAAGGCAGAACTATTGTGTTTTGCATTATCCTAGACTGTGAGATCTCTAAGTCAAAGATATATTTTGCTCTTCTGGTCTATGCAGTGTTGTACAATGGCATCTCTAGRTGCTATGTCAGTCTAAATGGTAACYCCTAAAATAAAACAGAATGTACAGGAGGAACTAGTTGCTGAGCTTCTAGATACAGTCCTTGCTGAAATACCAAGAACTAGACTGAAATTCTGAGCCACWAGCTCTGTTTTGTTGACCTAGCTGAATTTCTTCACTCCAGCAAGAGTCTCATGTTCTTGGGCAAGCAGTGTGTGGATATTCATAGATGCTAGATTTAGCCCAGTGAAGCTAATGCTAGGCAATCTCCGTGGTGAATGGAATAAATATGCTGTATAGGAGCAAAAGAGCAGCTCTATAGAGGGGTTCTCAGGAGCTTAACCCAGKTGCCTAATGTTGGCTTTGTAGACAATTAACATTTTACAGGGATGTTCAGTCCCTTAGCTAAACTAAGCAATGGCACTAACAGCATCCGGCCCTGCTCAGATAAAACCAATTTACTGTAGTTCAGGGCCAGGACAGAGGAGAGGGAAAGCATTCCTCAAGAAACAGACTGAAGATTAAAGATGCATAAACATTAAGAAAATAATTTCTATAGGTTTATTCTTCAGTGCAATCTCACCTTTTTCAGCCAAACAACTTGTCCCTCTAAGGTTCAGTCAATGCCAGAGTAGTTCAGCTGATACATAYTGATTACCAGAACTTAATGGAGAAACTGTTAGATGTGGACTATTTATGGAGAATATTGAGCATTATACAATACAATGTTTTATTTATCTTACACTTCAATTGTCTTCAAAAGGAAAAATGTTAATTTAAATTATTTTAAATGTGTGGTTTTGATCATGGCTTTGTTTTCTGCTTTGAAATAATGTTGCCTATTTAAAAAGTGGATGAGGAAAGATCACAGTTAAATAAAAACATTGGGACAACTACAGCAGTCCACATTGTCTTATGTCTTTGCATCTCAGTTTCACAAATAGCAAAAAGTGCTGTGATTGATATTTGTATATAGAGGTGGGACCAGCCAGTTACCACAGAAGCTGTCTTATTTCTTATCTCCTATGCTGTGTCAGTTTTGACAGGTTGTTGCCAAGGAAATCTTGGAAAAGAGGGCACAGCAAAGATAAGTGAGTATAAAATGAACATGGCACCTCTGGTATCTGCGAAGAACAAAAGAAGGGGTTGTTTCTCTTAGCTGGTCAGTGCTGCTCTCTGGCTGCTGGGTAAGTGAGGGTAAATGTTCAGAATTATAGATGATCTCTCAGGAACGCCCAACAGTTACTTCATTTTGACTGAATTTAAAGCAAAAGATGTAAGCTTGTGCTACAGGATGCCTCAAAAAGCAAGCACAGAGATGAGCAGGATGGCATAAGAAGAAAGTAGAATTTGCATAAATTTTACGGTTATGTTGAGATATATTTTGAAACCCCAAGTTTAAAATATGTTTGAAAGCATCCCTGATAGTCCTTTCTGTCAGATGCAACTAGTAATATATATTGAGACAGATACTTCTCGTTTTAGTCCTTACATTGTAGTGGTTTCACCGCTAATGATATTTCTTTTTCAGGGACTGAGCAGTGTGTAACATAGCATGACTAAGTAAGTATATGACTAGGTAAGCACAACTGTGCCATAACAGCTGTTCCCTAATTCTTTTCTGGTCTTATTGGCGACAGAAGCAGACTGTTGCTCCATCTCTTGTAGGGCAGCAATTCAAATGATGTAGAAGCCACACATCCAAGACAGCCTTAGCTCAGGGCTGTTACTTTGCTGTTTATTGCCATTTCAATTTCCTTGTCTGCTAGGTTGCTGGGGGCTTTATTTATATGCAGATTGTATTAGCTGATGAAATGCATGAAAAAAGCTTGCCAACAACACATTAGCAAAGAATACAAAGACTTCCCATGCCTTGTGGTCCCTTTGTACCTATTTGTAGTATATGTGTTTTTCTCATTGTCGTCTTCTTGCCTTCCTCGTTGAAGCCCACCCTGTCAAGTAACACTCATTCAAAGCCCTCTGTTGAATACAACTAGAAAGCACCAGGAATTTTAACGCTAAAGAAATTATTGCAAAAGGCTAGGCAATAGAAAAAACAACCTACTAAAAATATTCCATTTTTCCAACTACAAAATTACATGATAAACCTGCACCTAATCTCTTATCTATTAGAATTTTGATTTGTAATATTTTCTTATGCTGCTTGGATCATTAGCTATTTCTACATARTAGACTATTTATGCAATTTTGAGGAAAGGATGAGGACATTTCTGTGGTTTATATCCTTGTTTATTTCCTTGCTAGTCTAGGCATAAAAATGCTAAGATATTTAGAGCAGAATAAGGCCTATAGAGAGAATTAGAAACAGATGAACAGTAGCAGTTATTTTAAAGTGTACCCAAGAAGCCAAATTAATAGACATACCCACTAAGGGGAACCAAATGCAAATATTTTGATAACTTATCATTGAAAAGTGCCAGTTAGGGGAAATTGTTCTCTGTTATTGAGAGCATAGTGGTATTCACTGGCTGTTATAGCAGGTTTTTACCTTTATTAAACTGAAGAAGAAAGTAGAATTTGCTAAATAAAATGAGACCATTTATAATTCCAGGCACTTAGAATATCTCAAAGTAATTATTAGACCAAACAATAAAATATATTCTTTCCCAGGGTTACGGACCTGAAGGGCTAAGTGCTCTTAGATCTTAGGCATAATTTTGTAACAAACGGCCCTGTATTGGATGGGGTGGGATTTGAGCAGTATGGTTTCATGAATATTTTTCCTTTTGACATCAGAAAGTGTCTAATGAGAATCACCTGAGAGATTTTTTTAGGTAGGTAGTGCAGTCTGGTGGAAAGGAGACTGAGTTGGCTGGCAGGGTTGGTAGATACTTTTTTCTCTTACTCCGTATTTGTTATTTCATGCCTCGGCTTTTGGTCCCTTTGGCACTTGTTGTCTGTCCTGGTTGTGTAGGTTGTAAGCTTTCAATTTCTGTTTGCACAGCACCAAGTGCAGTGGAGTTCTGGCTGTGCCTGGGACTGCAGCCTGTTCAAAACAAGAATACACAACCCACCAGAAAACGTACATTAGGAAATAGAGTCTTTCTGACAAGAAGTCTGACTTACTCCCTTATGTACTGCAATGGACTTTTTCAGTTCTAGTTTGTAGATTACATACTGACTTCACTGGTCTGCAAATGATAAGAAAATTGAAGTAGTCAAAAAAATACGCCATAACTTCATGACCTTGCTTCTTGTTATTCTTCCTCCTTAAACTGCAGTGAGAGGTTTCATATCAATGGTAGACTTAAAAAAGAAACCCAGCTTAATATGCTTCATTTAAAAAATATACTGGCACTGTACAATGGGATACTGTGAAAAATCTTTAGAAGTGTAATACTACCAAGAAAGCCCATATTTGGCAAGCAAGTCCTAATCTCTTAAAGGATAATGGACATGAGGCTGCCTTTAGCTAAAATGGAATTAGATTAATGTAACAGAGGACAGGATTTAGATGATACTCTCTAACACCAAATGTTTACATTCTCAGAATTAAATCAATGTCTTTACACTTACTTCTTTAAAAATATCCCACCATAAAAATCTGTGTTTTATTTTCTACATGTATACAGCTTAAATGGAAAGGGGCTGCTCCAAGGGAGCAGAATTGTGAACAGTGGAAGTATAAAGGAATTATTCCTTTTACTCATGGCCAGTGACACAACAATGACGTCAGCAGCAGCAAGATCAAACCATGTTACTTCATAACTAACCTTCTTGCTCAATTAGCAAAAGAAAGCAATTTTTTCAAGGGCAACGACATTTCCACGTATTAGCATAATTGCCTAGTTCTGACATAAGCAACTAAAATACTTGTTGGCCCTTCAGTTATGCTAACATTGCACCTTCAGGGTGTTCATTCTTAATTAGGTATTTTTTCCTCTTGCTCAAGCCTTTTGCTCAAGATGCTTCATTCCAGTCTTGGCTAGTTTAGGAAGGGTTTATAGGTAAAAACTGTCATATTCATAAACTAGTGAGTATTTTACTAACCCTTTATTACATAGCAAAACTTGTCTCAGGATGAAGAAATAAGAACTGTTATACCCAGTAAAATGAGGAGGATGACACTGTAAACCTGAGTACTCAACCTTTTTGTGTTTAAACATACTGTCTTAATTGTGAGATTTGAATTTACAAAGACTGCAGAGTAATGTCTGTGATTTCATAATTACTTCAATGCTGATGTTGTTATATTTATATCAAGGAAAATAGATGGCCTATTTATTCGTGAGCTGGTAAAATATTAAATATCTTGTTCTTGATTTAGATAATGTGAGGAAAAAGCATAAAAAAGCTGCCAAGAAAAATTTCCTAATGCTAGGCAGGTTTCTGTGGTCTTTACTTAATGCCATTATAACAAAATTTGTTTTCTGGTAATGCAGTYTCAGCAGAGAAATAATTAAGAGCCAGGCCGCCATCCAAGAGAAGCAGCCATGTTTTAATTGGGCAGCCAGCCCGAAGTCACTGCAACAAATCAAATGCCGAAAATGGATCCTATCTGAAAATTCAATAAAATATATAAACATAAAGATTAAGGAATGAATATAAGGATTGTATTTGGAAAAAGAAGAAATATATAAATAAACAATATAATCATAGCGAATGCCAAAGGGAAAAGTATTTTGGAGTGAGATAGCAAACACCACAACTCAGCTGAAAAGATAATCAATATTTTAGATTAAAATATGGATGTTATTTAAAGTTCACTAATCAGTTAGAGGGATGCTACCAAACTATTTAGGTTTAAAATGCAGCTACAATGTTTAATGGTATAAAGAAGGAAATATAGAGGGGTAAGTTCTCAAGAACATAGACCAGCTTTATACCCTCTCTTGGGCAATGAACTCATGGAGTGAAGTTTAGCAGGAGGTGCTTTATGAGCACAGAAATGGCTGCTGATGCACTGTAGTTTGACAGTCAAATAAGTCTCTTGCATATAGGATGTGTTTTGAAACAGAATCAATGAGGCTTTGCTTTAGAAGAAGTAATGGGAAGGACATCTCTTAAAATGTGCTTAAATGACAGCCCCAAATGGAAGTCTAGACAAACATATGTCTCAATGCAGTCTTTACCGTCAGACAGAAGTGTAAGCTTTATCTTGCTGCAAAAGCATAGCCTAGCCTGTTAGCACTTTTTTTCTAAGCAACACCTGTACTTAAAGGCAGAGCCCCAGAAGTGAAAAATTTTCATTGTGARTAATAGTGGCTCTAACACAGTTTAGTTAATTGTTAAATGCCATCACTCAGGTCATTGCTAAGTTTGGCAGAGCTGGCCAAATTCAGAGGACTGATGCTATGTGGGTGTCCAAGGTGTTCCAGTGAGAGAGCTACATCTGACAGAAGCTTTAGATGGCCTAGTGGGATCCAGACAGGAAAAGGGCAGCCTGGAAAACACAAGGCAGGTCCTGCCCCCAGTTCTGTCGCTGACTCTGCAGGTGAAATGGATTAAGTCATTTGCTCTCTCTTTACCTGAGTTATTCTGTCTCTTCAAATCTCAGAATCAGTCAGGTTGGAAGGTGCCTCTGGAGATCACCTGGTCCAGCCGCCCTGCTCAAGCAGGGTCACGTAGAGCATGTTAGACAGGGTTGCATCCAGGCGGGCCTTGAATATCTCCAGAGAAGGAGACTCCACAACCTCTCTGGGCAACCTGTGCCAGTGCTAATGATACTTAAATCRGTTTACAGTCAGCAATTGACTGGATGGGGCAGTTGTTCTTGGTGGCTCCACCCACAATGACTGTGTGGGTGCCAGCGAGATGTTCTGCAGATACTATCTCAGGTACTTTGCAACTCTATGTTAATATGGTCTAAATGATCAAATTAAATTTCACATGGAATCATTTGTCCATGTTCCGAACTTTCTTGGGTTGAGTCTAGCAGTGTGTGTGTGTGTTTTGCAGTATGATGACAGGCACAGGCAACATACAGTGTAGTTCTAAGAACTGGGACTCTGATATAGCATTCTTCCTTACTGGGATACCTTATTAAGGGTTCATGAGCAGATACCATCATCTTCAGGCAGACTCTTCCTGATTTTGGGGGTGCTATATATGGCAATTTGCACTCAAGGGTCTCAGTGTGTGCTTCAAAGATTAAAGAAAGCAGTCATAATTGGGTATCCTCAGCACTATTGAAAATAATAGAATTTCTCTACTTTCAGTTTGGTTTATTTGTTTAATTTAGCTGCTCAGCTATGGGCAACCAAAATAGAAAATGCTGCTCTGAGGTTTTTGTCATCTTCTAGTTTTCCTAAACGTTAGAAAAAGAAAAGATCGCATCAGAAGAATAGTTTAATCAAACCAAAACCATTAAAAATTTTAGTAGGTGCTATATTATATGTACAGTAAAATAAATTTATTTTTATGTAGTGCTTCATGCAGAAGGGATGACAAAACATTTTGATGGTGAGAAGTAGAGATCTGCTAGAGCACAAGGGAAAGATTTAGAAGCAGGAATAAGAGAAAATGAGACTTGAAGAAAGGAGCAATGCAGTGAGATGAGACAGAGAGAGTGGCGGCCAACTGGCTTTCCAGCAGTGTTGGGTCATATGGAAAGAGAGCAGAAAGCAAGGGCTTGCAAAGTAGGCTGAGGACAGGGAGRTGAGGTAGCCCTGGCAGAGCTGTGTGGTCCAAGAACGACTGTGAAATGGCCAGCAACCGGGTGAAAGGTTTGGAGGTGAGATGTGAGGTGGACCTGCTGCCTAAGGGAGAGCAATGTGACCTCTGCAGCTAGGCTACCACTTTTATTTCTGCACGCTTTGAAAAAATTTCATTCAGCAGTTGGTAGACACAATATGGGAACTGGATGACTGAGGAAATGCTGCAGTGAGACACAAAAAAAATCTCAAAACCTAATGATCATCAAAAGCACAACAAAATCCACAGGAACAGCAAACTTGGCAAGCTATTTAACAAAATCAGCCAAGATCATTATTTTTGAGAGGAAAAAAATTGATTAGGTCTCTTGATTGCTGGGAACATGACTTGAGTACACTTCGGAAAATGCTGAGCTGTACTATTCATGTGTTTATGCCTATGGAACTGAAATCAATAACTTTATTTTAGCTGTGAACATGAGTCTTATTTTGCTTTACTAAATAGCAATAATATTATGACTCTTTCAATGRCATCCTGACAGAAAAAAAACAAAACAAAGAAGCATATCAGAAGTTGTTATTGATGAGATATATATATATATAGGGTAATTCTGTGCTTTTAATGACTATCATGCATGTTTATTGGGGTATTATTGAGCTGAGAATGTGTAGTTATCTTCTCTTAACTACTTACTCTCTTTTTATTCTAGAATAAAAGATATGCTTGCATAGCAAGGGAAGACATAAAAAATAGCTGAGTTTGAAGCTGTTTCTGTAACTGTCATGTCTTTGTGCTACTGTAAATATCCAGAGTTCATGGTGCTATACTTTTTGTTTAAAAAAAAWTTCCTGTTAAGATATTTCCTATTAAGTGAACACCAGTGAGAAATGCAATAGTTACTAGAATGTTTACCTGCTATTAATCTATTTTTCATGTGAGAAAGCAGGAGAAAAAAATGATTTGGAGAAAGTTATTAAATTCAAACAGAAGATATGCTTATGCACACCAACAAACTTGGTTCCCTTTTTAGCAATGGTTCTGGCAGATGATTTGCTGCTGCCCGTTCCGCATTCAGAAAGGCTCTGCTCAAGGGACACCACCTCTAGATAGAAACTGATCTAAACAAAACACTTATCACTAGTGGAAATTTATCTACAAGAATAGTCCCTGGGATTTCAGGTTGAAGATTTTACACTTAGTGCCTAAGCACTTCACTGCATTCTCCAACTTGACTTTTGATGAGACAAGTTCTAAAGTGGTGTATTGCTGCAACTGTAGTGCCCACAGCAAACACCATGAGTTGTAAGTCTTTAGAAAAAGGTAAGGACTCATGTTTGTTACATGAGTCTGTGATTCAAACAAGCTGTGTGAGATGGTAAAGTGAAATCACTTATTTGTTCTGGGAGTGGGTAATGATAGATATTGGAACTTGGTTCTGCCACTTCATTTACAATGCAGTATCTGAAAACTGTATTGTGAACACCAGCAGAGCTGTCTACKTTGCTGTGTTCATGCACTTGCCTGGAAAAAAAAAAGAAGAAGAAAAGGCCTAGTAAATATCAGAATTTCAGGACTGTAAATTGAAAGAATGAATGTGTATGTATCAGATACATAATGGCAGGAAACATAAATAAGCCCTGCAGCATCTTGAGGAAAGCCTGCAGTTTTTAGTAATCTCTTTGTGTTATGCACGAATATGATTTTCTGTGACCTGTACACATTTACTCTTGTTCTACTTTTCTACTTGCTTTCTGCCACTATTTCTTCTGCTGTTTGAAACAAACTYAAATACTACAGAAAGTCTGAGGAAAATTCTCTGCCTTGTGACCTTTTTATCTCCACGGACTTCCTTACCCTATCTTAGTAACAGCTTGTTCCAGATTTGCAAAATACCGGAGCTATATTATAGCTGCTTCAGTGCCACAGCTCCCACTTTTCATCTCCTCCTTTACCAGAATGCCACAGGGAGAAGCACAAAACTGGGCAATGATTCTGCATGGCTCTGGACCACCTCTGACCGACGTGCAGAAAGTGTGGTKGACCATGTTGTACTCATTACATGGTTGTCTATCTCCTGAAGAGTCTAAAAGCTGATTTAGCAGGATTTTTCTATCAGTCCTTCTAGACATAGTCTGAACTAATGATTCCTCAGTTACCGGTCAGGTGATTTCCTGGTGGGTTTCCTCCTACTTCAGTGAAGAGAACAAGTCCAGAACAACACTCAGCTACTTGCAATGGCTGTGAATGGCCAATCTGGTCTYTTCAGCACACAAGTAGCAATACCAAATTTTGAGGTGTGCCGCAGACAGAGTCCTTTGGACCTGCATACTAGATATCAGAGCTTCAGCAGTTTTCTATGAATGGATCTGTGCCGGTTTTCACTTTTATTCTGTATGTAGCTGCTGCATTGCCTATTTTTTTTTTGGTGCAGATGTGTTGAAGTTGTTCACAGTTCAGTTATTTCATTTTGATAATGGTCTATAATACAACTTCTTCACCCAGTGTTCATGACTGTTGTCAAAGACTAGGCCAGCGGAGTGCCTGATCTGTGTGCGAAGAGCAACTTCATTCAGTTGCCTATGAGTGAGTGGTAGGTGTAAGTAAGTACCTGACTCTGACAGAATGGAGCGCGCAGCTGTCCTACTGTTTGATTTCATAAAATGTTGACTCAGATTTTTAACAGTTAACACAAATGCCTCCTGAGACCAACAGTCTTTTAGAAACRTGTTGTCACTACCAAGAGGTGTTTCTAAATGCTGCACGGTAAAAGGACTGCACTCTGCACTCCCCGCACTCTGATTTTCAGCACTGGAAGGGAAGCAGAGGGAGCAGAAGAATCTCTTCTTGGTGGTCAAGCTCTGGCAGGAAAGTGGGGCCTGGATGGTCAAGTGTTGAATAAGAAAAGTGAATGAGAACTGATCATTAACAGCTCTGTTTCTTAGCTCCTGTATTTCTAACGTGAAGCTAATAATACTGTTTTCCCATAGGTCGTACCTGCACAGAATGGTTCACCTGAAGAGTAGCGCACTAGGTCATATGAAGGATTCATCCAGCCCAAACTCTTGTCTCCAAGAGTGGCTGCAAGCAAGAGCCATGGGAAGAATTAGAACATGGCGGTGTAGATGATACCACGCTCTCCCCAGCCTGTGATCATTTATCAGTTCAGGGAATTTCCAGAGCTTGTTGTGGTTTCTATATTTAGTAATCTATGATGTACCCCGGTTCAAGTGCTTGCTCTGTCTGCTCTGGGCATAAGTGCAGTCACAGTGGCCTCTGGCGAGAAGCTCCACAAGGTCTACTACACACAGGGTGAAGAACCACATTATTTTGTTTTGAGTTTCATTTAATCTGCCCTAGTTTGTGTGCTGGAGAGACAAAATGCAGCTAATCTCTTCTCCACCTTCTCCACCAAAGAAGCATGTGCACAGTTAAGTACTTGCATAACAAAATACTAAGTGCTTGATGAAGCCAGTGGGAATAAAAAAGCCCCTTAGCCCTTGTCTAAATATAAGCTCATCTACAAATGATTTGCTGAACATGAGGGCTCCAACGGCAGTGCTACATTTGTTTTCTTTTATTTAAAAGTGAAAATAATTGTTATGAGCCTTTATTTAGATGTAGATATTTAAAAGATTGCTTCTAACCCTCTTCTTTCTTTAAGAGAAACTTTCCTCCTTCATTCTTGTTTATTATGTGATACCTCGAAAAACCTCCTGGCTTATTACAGTATCAAATATGAATTGTTTGTGGGAATCACAAACACATTATTCTTCTAAGTCTTGCTTATCTCTGATTTCCACTCATTCACAGCCCCTGGCCAGAGGCCACCGGCACAAAGATGGAAGTAACACCTCCACGCAGTTGACAGTCCTGCAGAAGTTTGAAGATGCAAAAATCCTGCTGGTAGTGAATGGTGCCTGTGAGTGGTTAAACAACCAAGTGAAAACAGTCATAGCATTAGTGATGTGCAGCTCCTGTGATGTAATTCTAGTGGATTGTTTTATATATATATCTATCAATCCTGATGAGTAAATGCATGTTTAAAGTACCCAAAGGTAACGGAACATAACCATAAAGACTGAGCATCCTCTTGTGCGTGTCCTAGTATGTTTCTGATTAAAGCCTTGTCCCAGTCCCTGTTCTTCTCCTCATACTTTTTATTCTCCCCCATTTTTATTGCCACATAAAAACTGAATTATTCCATGTAAGTTTTAGGAACGAGACCAGGTTATAGAAGCTTGTGTTAAGTGCCTCAGCACCCCACATGCTACTTGCATGCTGAACAAGGAGCCACCTAGAGATACCTAATAGAAAAACACAAGGTCAGGGGCAAATCTGATTCCCTGCTCTAGCTTGGGGAGCTTCMGATAAGCACCTCTCCCTGCCTGGGGTATGGTGCATAGCGTTGTCCTCAGGGGAGACACCCTGACTTCCTGACAAAGTGACTGGCTCACACGTTGTCAGTGTGGGACGGCTGTAGTGCTCATATTCATTATGACTGTCCAGGGCCTAGAAAATGGAAACCTAGGCTCAATGCACTCACTCATCATGCCAAAGTAGTTCAATACAACATCTCCCAGGATGCGGCCATGCGCACTGAGCTGTAGAGTGCATGAAGACCCCTTATTTTAAAGAGCCCTCACAATTCAGAAGCACCCTGGAGAGCAGGAAGCACAATACCCATCTTCTCCACCACGAGTGCCCTGGTCTCCAGATTACCTAGCCAGCATCTCCGTCGGGCTTTCCCTCTCTTTGGCCAAATGAAACTTTGAATCTTTTTTGCATGCTGGTACAGCATCTGTGAAGCAGTGTTGTAAATCCAGTCTCTGGTCACCGATGTACAGAAGATGTGGAAGTGCTCCGTGCTGGCACCGCTGGCTCCCAAGAACCTAAGTGCATTTTTGGATCTCATCCTAGCTCCTTCTGAGATTGTCATCTGTAAAGAAAGACAAAAAAATTGTGCGTGTGCATCTGTCTTTTTTTTTTAACAGCTTTCAAACTTTTGTTAGGAAAAAAAGAGTGGAGGGAAGAAAGATGTATCTTASGGAAGGGAGAAAGGGAGAAGTGATTGGATACTATCTCACCAAGTAGGAAATAGTTGCTTTCTCCCCCCCTTAAGTCCTCCATGTAAGACACTCAAAAACTGCTAGCAAAAGATGTAGTTCAGCATGGAGAAAGATTATAGGTTTGAAAAATAATTTGTTTCTCCTTTTTGTTTTTTTTTCTTTTTTTCTTTCCTACAAATAACCACATCATTTTAAAAAAATTTCAAGGAGGAAAGTACTGTTAGCCGTAGAGTGGTCATAGAAAACTCTGGTTTACTGGTGGGTTTCTGAAAATGATAGCTCTAGGGGAAAGGGAAAGGAGAAAGACACATGCCTTAATAGCCATTCAGGCGTTCTTCATCTACTTCCATCAAACAGCTTGTACCACAGTTGGGAAATTCTGAACTAGGCTACAGACCCTCAGGAAATGTATTCATGAAAAACAGGGCATACAAAATCATGACCTAAAAATGGATGTCAAGGTGAGGGATGATTTTTTTGGTTGCTGTGGGAGTTTGTTCCACATTTGCAATCTGGCCTCTGGGAGAGCTCTGTCTTGCACAGACAGGCCATGCCCTTATGATGGAAAATACCTCGTGCCAGAGGAACAGATTTGACAACAGCTTCCCAGCAGAGACCAACACCTCACCTCAGAGCTATAAATGATCTTTAAATATGCTGGGCCCAAGCTGCCAAGTGCCTGCTGCAGTGGCATTTGAGGCACTGGCAGCCGAGGCTGCTTGCACAGTGCGTGTCTTCCCCTTGGAGAGAGTGAAGGGGAGGAAAATCAAGCAAAGTCAGTGTTCAGAATCCATTACTCATCATGACATGCTGCTGGATCAGTCAGCGGGGATTAGCATTAAGGMGAGTTTATAGAAATGTCAGCTGTTACTGCCTGGCAAAAAAAGGGAGACAGATTAAGGCTTAAAAAATGCACGAGCCTCCTTACATGAGCGAGATTATGAGAGTTATAGCAAAATGTGTTTGGGATGTGGTTAAGAAATCCTGGTCAACCTCCTCCCAGCATCTCTCAGAGGGCGATGCAGAACCTCAACCTGCTTCCTGCCCACCAAGACGACCTGTTCCATGTCTGGGCAGACAGGCCAAGAGAAACCCTGAAGAAAGCTTGCTATTTGATTTTTTAAGAAGTGTGTGTGTGTGTGGTGTGTGGTAGAGGTGAATTTGTCCAAAAGTTCCCAGCATCACCAAGAAAGTAACAGAAAGAAAAAGACTCTAACTATGCAGATCCTTGTGTTTGTGGGATCCTAATAAAAAAGTCTATAGCCCACATACACATCTAAATCTGCTGCCTACAAGTAGTTGCAAATACAAAGTGCTGGTTTTTTATTTTTTTATTTTACTCCGTGTCTTGCTGACTGGAAAATACGCACAACAGGGGGAATATAGAAATCCACATAAGAAGATTCTATTTTTAATATTACGTTCTGTGATGATTACTATCTGCCCTTGCCACAGGTTTGTTCTTTTGTAGCATGCTGTAATGCTTTTGCATTTGGCAAAGAGTAGCCATTTAGCCTCCAAATGGCCATTTTGCAACTGGCAACTTTTCTTAAATTCAGCAATATTGTCTTCTACTTTTCCACCTCAGATATTCCTGGGGAAATAATGCATTCTCCTATTATAATATTTCACATAATAGCATCCGTAAGTTAATACAAAAGAGAGGAAGGATGAGCCTCCCTTGCAGCTCTCACATCATTTCTCTGATTAACTCCCTTATGGGTCGATCTTGACAAGAGTGCCCAGGGGAGCTCAGATAACATTTTGCAGGGAAAACACTTTACTGTGGAAAGAGCAAGTTCCTGAGAGATCAAGAAAAAGGGCCTTTTGCATAGATTTGCCTGGCTGAGCAGAGCCGTGCCAGGGACACGTGGCCCCCAGGGCACGGAGTGGTATGAGAGTGGGTTTCTTTTCTCCATCCTTTCTCATCYTCTGTCCTCTGAGACTTCAGGACATTGACCTCAGCAACAAAGGGTTTATTTCCTTTGTTCCATTTGTGTCTCTGAAACTGAGCTAGAAACATGTACCTGTGGAAGCCCCAAATTCATCGTACGGGCTGGGGCAGGGACACATTTTTCTGTTCTTTGTCTATAGGGCCGCCCATGCGATGAGCTCCTTTCGCTGCTGCAGCTGGATGTCGTGTCTGTAGAGCAAGTGTGGCTCTCCGGAAGACAAACACTGAGTGTGTCTCAGCAATTATGGAAAAACCAAGCAAGCCCCAAATACTCCAAAATACACTCTTTCAGTCAATATTTGTTATACCCCGAGTGGTCATTCCTGAGCATACTGCCCTTTATCTGTATCTTTTCATGGGCAATCAGTGAAGAATGTCAGACTGGCTGACTGGAAATCTTTAACACGTATAGAAAGGGCAAAGCTGTAAACCTAACAGGCGAGCAGCTATTCGCACAGCTCAGTCGTTCTCTCCTGGGTAGTGCTGGTGGGGTGAGCAGTGCTTACCACTGGCGCTAGGGAAACTCCCGCAGGTGGTTGCTTTGCTCAGGAGAACGCGATCGTAAAGATTAACACACAGATACAGAATCATACTGAGCTTTGTAATGTAGCCTAGAAGTTTCATTGATCTCGAAGGGTTTAGCATTGCTATGGCTTTTTCAGCGTTTGGCCTATAAGAAAACAGAACGTGCACGTGAAATAGGTACAGTGTAAAAAAAACAAGAAGTTAAAGATAAAGCCAATAGCAGCACTTTRCCAAAAATGTTAAAGATTTAAATGTTGATCTATGCATCAGGACCTTCTTTTATTACTACTGTGCAGAAGTGGGAGTCCCAGAAGAACAGTCATAACAGTATTCAYAGTCTTTCAATATGCTCCTCTTAACACCTCTTCCAAATTAGCTTGACTTCATTTCTGTCTCCCCCTCTCTCCTTCTCTTCTCAAGTACTCCCTCACTAGGTGTTCATTGGATTTTGGAGTCATCATTGCTGTTTCTGTTGGTCTTTATGTAAAAACTGTGCAGCACCTGCTTATTGTTTTGAACAGCCTGACTTTTAGGGCTTCATTTTTAAGCATGTAAGTGACAGTTTTAAAGAGTTTTTTTTGTGAGGCCGTTGAAGATCTTTTTCATCTCAGAGAGATTGTTCCCCTTTTCATGTTTTTAAAAATCGGATTTTCATTTTTTTCTGTTACTTGAGGAAAATTACATTAAGCTACAAGGAAGGTGAGTTTCTTTATTCAGATTACATTGGTATGGTTTCTTACCACAAA
>NW_028185128.1:532443-544416 GCF_003343005.1 Rhea americana | reverse complement strand
AAAAAAAAAGCTAAAGAAGGATTAAAAAGATGAAGTGCTAGACTGTGCACCTGTATCAATCATCCCAGATTTTAATTTTGGAAGGACTAGGAACTTCTGAGTTAGTCTTTCATCATCATGTCAGGACATTATTTTCCTTTAGAAATGATAAGATGCATGTGTATTTCTGTAGCAAAGTCCATCCCAAAGGACTGACAGCACCTCACCTTCTATCCATCTGGTCTGCCTCCCCCCTCTATTGAAGTACACCTGCCACAGTCACAGCAGCCCAAATCGGAAAYACGTTTAATTGTGTATAACAACACTGTCCCACAGTGAAGGACAGAAGCAAAGCAAAATCCAATAGAAATAGCGAGGGATGTTTAGACAAAAATGTAGCTAAAAGTGAATATTCCTCTAATATCACTTTTTGACAATAAAGCATCTCAATTCACCTCATCCTTCACCTGTATTAAACACTCTTGCGTATAATATCTGCAATATAACTGAGTGTCTGATCGATCTGTCACAYCCCATAGCTAGTATTTTAACCAATACCCAGTAATTTTTAGACACTTTTGAGTTTGCTTAGTTAGGAGATGCATGCTGAATCCCAGGGGTGCTTACTTCCTTGGATAAAACCAGTGGACCCTGACGGTGTCCACCTCACTTATTCATCCTGCTGAAACCCAGGCCTGCTGATAGCCCAGTTTGGGAATGTATGSCAAATGAATGCTTCTTCCT
The DNA here is from genome assembly GCF_003343005.1 of Rhea americana. NCBI lineage: Eukaryota > Metazoa > Chordata > Aves > Rheiformes > Rheidae > Rhea > Rhea americana. Next base: position 543,693 of record NW_028185128.1, on the reverse strand, counting down.
GAAACTTTTGATCGTAGTAACAGTACCTTGTTAGTGCATGGCAAACACATTTCAGAAAACTGGTCAGGATCCTTATAACCTTTTCTAGTAAATAAGTTGGTTCAAGACCTGAGACAGCCACAGACATTTAAGGGTTACTTTTATGGCATGTAAGGGATGCCATTTCTAATGGTACAATACAGCATTCTGGGACTTTGTCTCAGCAATTGCATACTCAATGATATAATTTTGTGCAGCTTCTGCCTTGTTTTCTGCAAAAAAGCAGGGCAGCAAGCACAGGTGCCCAGAACGTACCTGTGATATGGCAACTTCATCTGTTTGAAGGTCTCCTGATTTTCTAAAGCAGGCTAGTCTAASGGGGAGTGGGAGGAAGTGGAGCAGTGGTGTGCTGGCAAGCATGAGCACGAGTCCTTTGCACATTGGCCCCAAAGCAACTGACTTATCAAACTGGAAGGTTTCAGCTCCAGTTAGCTTAAATGACAGGGAGTGATCTTTAGTTAGTAGAGAAGAGTCTGAAGGACCGAAATCTGTTGCAGTCAGAGAAATGCTAGTTGTTTAACACAGAAAAAAGCAGTACAGACATTCAAGTAAAGAGGTATTAGAGAGTCTTGTTTTCATGAAGGTTGTTTGGATTCAATAACACACAGCATCTCCATGCTGAGGGCATGTGAGTGGGAGGGTGTAGTTGCAGGTCATCTTTAGCCCCATTTTTTTTTAATTGTTCCTGAACATGATTTGCATGGACATTAGTCCATCTGCTGAGGAGATTTGGTATTCATCATAGCAATCCCCTTCCCTACCTTCCAGTCATCTCAATGGACTCATTTGGTGATGTCTATCATAGGCAATTATGCTGGAACCCCATTAATTAATTAATATTAGTTGCTAATGGTTATGCAATTAATTGCATTTGGAAGAATATAAAATTGAGTAAATAACTTCAAAGTGTTGAGTCCTATTTGGCAGGCTAATACAGCTCATCCTGCCCAATTACACTGATAAGATTTTAAACTAATTGAGCTCATACTGTGCTTCTCTATTACCTGACATTCAGCAGCACACAGAGAAGATTAAAGGGATTCAGGGGATGGTGTGCTTGTAAAACCAGGAATAGTCACTCCTGTTTCTCATTTAAGCATAAATACATACTAACTCATAACTGAACAGTACTTGATATGGAGGTTGCCATAGAGATCAGCATTTTGAGATGTTTGGGGATTTTGCTGGYATTTCAGGTTAAAAATAATGAGCCAGGTTACTCAGGACATCCTTGCACAATGGCAGGTGCATGTCCTGCAACCCAGCTGATTGCCCACCATGGTGTAATAGGAACAGAAGATTTGCCATACCGGATTAAATCATCTGTTCATCTAACTTGACAGTTTGCCTTCTGCAGTGATATTCTTGAGGAAGGTGTAAGGCTCCCATTATGCCTATTGCCCGTGCAATTACGCTTTCGGGCGTACAGGGAAGAATCATCCTTCCAGAGCCCTATAGGCAATTAGCTTACACCCAGAAGCATGATTTTCAATTACTCTTATTATTTCAGCATGCCAAGCAGCAAGAGTTCATTAATGATTGCATAGAATTATCCAACCTTTTTAAAAAAAGATCTCCTCAAAGTCACCAGGATCTCACATCTCATGCCAGCAAAATCCATACGAGGCCTACTAGTGGCAGTAAAACAGAGGGCGGGTGAGTGACAGATTATTCCCTCGCATAGCAGAATTTGTCTTTTTGAGTCTCTTATTCATTCTCACCGAATCAGTCCTGAGGAACATTTTACAGCATGATAATGTTTATCCAGAAACAAATCTGTTTTAGGCTCCCCTGGATTTGGACTTGCTGTACAGAAATGGCTATTTTTCACAGGAGGCTTTGAGCTCCTGAGCACTCGGATTCTGTTGCAGCACTTTGGATTCAGGAGTGGCTGGTGACCATATCAATGGTGTATTGATGCCTTTTGCCAATCACTGRATTCACAGTGAAACGCTCCATAATAAAGGAGAGGATCTGACAAAATCCTTTAATGTTGTGAAAAAATGCTTTTGGAGGATTAATTATTTTTCCATTCAAAAAGAATGGACAGATGAGCCAATTAACAGATCAGCTCCTTAGAGAAGAAAATTAAAGTTCTTCAGGTGAAACAAACCAACCATGCTAAATGCTGAAAATTGAGTTATCTTTCAATAACTGTCCTTGGGAGACTTTTCACTAAACTTTTCACTTGAGCAGATATTTCCATTGTCATGGAAAACTGGGGTCAAGGTACTATGCTTGGGGCAAATTATATAGGAAGACAGTACAAAAAGTTTCCTATTGATCATYAGTGGCCAAATAACTTATTAGCCCATATAAGAAAGGAGGTGGTGAATACTGAGTAAAATTGCTATAAGAAATCATACATTAGGTATGCGTCCAAAACAGAAAAGAGATCTGGGCTAGTAACTTTCTGTCCTTCAGAGAAAACGTAACAGAGAAGATGACAAAATGAGCCTGCATTTTTGACGGTACCAGGCGAGTGCTGAACTTTGTCAAACAGATGTTATAAATGGGCTGCAGGTGAAATTTCACAAGACCTTCGGTCTCTAAAGGACAAATGTGCTGATTAAGATGTATTGTATCATTACTTATCCAGTAAGAGACAGTTAAGTTCTTCCTGCTAAAATTCAAGAAAAAAGCTTTATCTTTAAGGCTCAAAGAAATTAACTTCCTTTTAAGTATAAAACTGTCTAGTAAAACCAAAGATGGGGGTTGGGGGCTGCCTGCAGCTGCAGACTATAATTCGAATGTTTAGGATGTCAGGGACAAAGCTAAAATGCAACCTCATACTTTTCACCTGCACTGACTGTTCTAATGATATACACATACATAGACACACACACACACACACACACACACACACACACACACATGCATACATACATGTATGTACATATACATATATACATATATATATATATATATGTATGTATTAGAACTCTACATCTCTCCACTGAAGTCCATGGCACTGCATCCATAAACATGAGGGCTCATTTTGTCCTGATTCACATATATTAAGAAATCACTTAATTCAAGAATCTTTCTAGGCAAAGACTACGTGACTTTCAAAATGGTTTAGTTAAAGAATGTGAATTTCACTCTATGGTTTCTGAAGGGGATGGTAGTGTTTTGGGCAGAGTGTTGGTCTTCCCAAAGAGAGTGTCATCGTTTGTATTTCACAATGATAGACCTCTTCTCTGTGAGTCACAGCAAGTGCACAGAGAGAAAATAMCGCTTTGCCAAAAATGTTTGATTATTTCAAAATTCTTTTCCCCAGTCCTTCAATTTTCTGTTGCAGATGATAGGAAAGAGGGAGAACAATTAGATAAAAAGCTTTCCTTTTCCACATGGCGATTAAAATTTCAAGGGGTATTATCAATTCACATAGTCTTGGATACAAGCTACAACTGTAGCTTATTGAATAAAAGGAGTGCAAATTGGAAAAATGGGTGAATTTACTTCTCATTAATCAGAGGAATAAATTGCATTAAGATGTTGATGTTTTTCTGGAACAGGAAACAAATGATTCTCTGAAAGACATATAAGAAATAACCCTGAACTGCTGCAAGTCTTCTAGCAGCAGACATCAGAGGTAAATGAATAATCACCGACAGAGCAGAACAGCCATTAGACATAGTGATAGAAAACCTCGTTTCACCCCCACAGGCACCAGCCTTCCTCTGCAATTGCAAATTGGCTGCAGCAAACAAGCGTCTATGAAACAAGATAAAGAACTATGGAAAGGACTCGACTTTTTGCCACAAGTGAATGGACTGCAAGTGAAAAGAGACCTGCTTAGAAAAGGGAATAAATGAAAACAATTTGCACCCTTCAAAGAAAATGCTGTGTAAGAGAAAATTAAAAAAAACTGTTCTAAATATTTGCTACTTAATAAATCAGGGAGAGTTATCCCAAAAGTCTTGCTCTTCTGCAACTCCTTTCAGTTAGAGACAGGAGGACCTCTCAGCAGAGCCTTCACATTTATAGGCTTCTTGAACGCCGCACAGAGAAATGAGCTGCATCACTAGCTGGTGAACGGTAAGAGGAGGATAAGGGGAATGCTGTAAGACTGTGTCTTCTTTCGTGGGCTCTATAGCTGTGGTGGAAGTCTATTGACTTCTTATGCATCACTGATATCAGTGAGAACAGAGTCACTTCATGCTACACTTCTGCGTAGCAAACTTGGTTTAGTAATTCATTATGGGCTGTTTTTTTGTGAAAGAAGCGACCAAAAAGTATTGGAGACCTTGCTGGTCTGGACACACAGCAAGAGATACTCTCACCCTTATAGAAGGGACAGCTTAAAGGAGAAAACATGGAGCAAAAAAGTACTGGAGACACAGAGTAATCAAAGGATCTGCCTTTGATTCAGTGTCACAGAATAAAACCAAAATACCTTGAATTTACAAGGCAATTTGCCGATGGGTGCTTTTCTTTCCATGTAAATTTAGGAGTTTGAAATGGGTCTGTGTCTGACTTCTTTTTTTTTTTCATTCTGGGTGTTTGCCAAATCCTAATTTCCATATATTGAATCTCTCTTGCATAAAATGCAAAACAGTATTTCTCTGATCACCATCTTTGACTGACTCCAGCTAATTCATAATGGGAACATTAGAGAAATACAAAGCATGTATCTCGAAACYGAGCAAGATGGCTCAGGGATGTATTTCCTCTGTGCACTTAAAAGTTCATTTTATATATGGGAAARAAGATAGACTTTTAATTGAAGTCCTCTGAAAGTATAGGACTTAGAATACCCAGGGTCTTATAACAGAAGAAAATAAGTTGCATGGTACCCAAAAACGGTTGCTGATCTTGGCTACCTCTGGGTATTTTACAGTAACCTGAATGGAATGTTTTAAAAAGTGTTAGGGTGGTGGAGATGAGATACATTTTTCAGAAGAAATGTAATCAGTTTCTAAAGCACTGACTGATAGAATAGGCCAAAAACAGATTAGACTTTTTTATAGGCAATTGAGTAAATGATATGTATGCCTGAAATTACTTTAGATATTGCACTGCACATTTATGTGATGGGTTTGCTAAGAAGTTGTTAACTGTCAGGAAAGTGATCATCTTCATTTTCACCTCATCTTYAAACAAAATTAAACACAGTCTACTTGGCTACGTATATGGAGTTAGAAGGTCCCTGGTAGGTGATTTTTGAAGGTCTGAAAGGCATGGTGTGAGAGGAACAGGTATTCAGCATAGCCCTGTCAAAAGAACTCTTGGAAAAACAACGTTCAGCGGCAGCTGTAAGATATGCTGCTTTGAAGCCCATTACAGGGAGTAGATTGCACGTACTTTGATAATTTTGCTTCCAGTATGCAAGATATCCATCCGTGTAYGAAACTGGCTCTTGAGTTTCCTGGTTATCAATGTGGATTTGTATAGATACAGGCGATGCAAGAAAGGCAATATGTTATTTTGTTTCCTGTGTAGTTCTCATAGCCTGATACCTGAAGACCCAGTGCTGTAGATGCAATGCAAGAAGGTATTTTCACCCAGGTGAGTAAACCAGTTGAAATCAGAACTCCTCGTCTGTGCTGTATTCGGCACAGATTTTTTTTTTACAGGGGGAGAGTCTAGGGAATTTTTTTTTCCTCCTTACACAGACCTACCACGCAATCTTTGACTGAAAGAACATGTTATTTCTAAATAAACTGCAGCATACAACCACTTCCCTGTTATACAAAAACATATTTCATGATACAAACTGTTTTTGTCAAATTGTAGCAGTGTAGTGAAATACTCTTGAAAATGTAATTTGATTATGGTTCCTTATTATTTTTTTAGTCATATTTGAATAACATAGTTAAAAGTACTTTATTGCCTAACTGTACAGAAATTACCTTCAGGTTTGGTTTGTTTGGCTTAAACACTATTCATTGAATGAAGTCCTAACATAAGTGTTTGGCTCTTAGCATATCCTTAAGGGTTTTACTGCATGAGAAATGAATTAAAAACTTAAATATTTTATTGAGCTGAGGCCACCTAGTGTAACAGAGTATTACAAGTTGTCATAGGTAAGTATATAAGGTGGAAGGGGATGAAAACACTTAGAGAGGAGGAAACTTAGCCCAGAAGGAAGTGGGAAAAGATTAGATGACATTCTCTACATTAGAATACAAGGGGAGGAAAAAAAAGATAGAAGTCAAAATAAATTCCAGTCCTCGTGTCTTAGTGCAAGACTGAATTCAAAGGTGCTTACGGACTCCTGCTCAGACTGGTGCAGAACAGACTTTGCTGGTTTGGCTTTCTGTTGCAGCAACACTGATCAGCTCTCCTCCATCTCTGCTATCAATATACTTTCTAAACACTAGTGCATGCTAAACAGGCAAATTTCAAAATGAAWTTTTTTTGGAGAAGTTCACTCCTTCCTTCTATTATGCTTGCAGTGGCATTTTCCAAAAGATATGAAGTGTTAGCCTGCCAAAGCTTCTCCCTCAGGTTGCAGCAAGGTCTCTCCCAGTGGGCATCTGCACTGGTCGGGAATTGCAGGTATCTCATGTTGTTAAGTTTGAGTTAGAAAAAAAAATGAAAGCCTAGGAAATTTGTGGCTAGGAAAGCCACAAATGGCAGGCTAGGAAAGAAAGGAAAGAAATGCAATGGGCAAGAAATTAAAAGTAAGAGAGGAAGAAAAACCTGGCACTTCAGAAGCTGCTTGGATTTTAATAGGTGAGCAGCCTTGCCAGTCACTTTCCTGGTTGCCTGAGTTCCCCGGCTCTCAGCGTTTGCCACACTCGTGGTCCCCCTTGCCCTTCCCCRGCCCTCAGTCATGTAGGAGAAGGGCTTTGTGGTCCCTCCTTGCTCCTGGCCAACCACAGTGGCAGCCGTGTCACTCCATCAGGTGACAAGTGCCTCAAAAGCAGTTTACAATTCAAGGATTTTCTGTATTGCTGCTGTACTAACTTAGGACCTCAAGCGAATCCTTCAAGTTTATTTTCAGCACTGAATACTCCCTGGATTATCTGAACCTGTTCATTTTCTTCTCTTTATCTAGAAATAACTTTCATTAATAACTTTACAGGACATATTTACAGGTTGAGCTGGTTGTCGGTTGTTTTTCTGCATATTTTAATTCAGCAAGGCATTTAAAACACTAGCAAATGTTTTATATAGTATTTGTCTACCCCAACTGATGGGACTTATAGCATAAATAAATAATAAAGCTCTTGTCTAGGACCTCTACTGTGATATTTGACTGTTTTCTACTCCTACATAACACTTAACAGTATGTAAGCTCTGCACAATAAAAGACTCCTGTAGACTTTCAGCTTGATTTTTTCCCTGTTGGAACAAGCATACCTCCAACATCCTGCCAATTATATTACATTTTCCTTGTTAAATATAAATATGCATATACATATATGGATAAACATACGATTTTATGCATATTCGTATTTAACTTTTTACATGTTGCTAATGAATAAAGTGATTCCTTATTTTTATGCAGTAATTCCCTTAATAACAATACTTTGTAACTGATTTTAATTTCTCTCTGTTCATTTGATTGATCAAACCAGCACATAATTTGATTTTCATCACTAAGTTACTAAACTACACTTACAAAACACTCATAGGTGTCAGGGCCCAGGGCTACTGGAGACAGAATAGTTCCTCTATTCCTCCAAAATAGTCTKCAAAAAACTCTGAGAAAAAAAGAGTTTGTTATTTGCTATCTTGTCAAAAATATCTGTCAAGTTAAAAAGAAGAAGAAGAAGAAGAAATCTTTAATCATGAAAAGTTCTGCATCTTTCAACAGTGCCTTCCTGACTGCTGAAATCTGTAGCTTTCCCCACGAAGAACAAATTCTGGACAAATAGGGATGCAAAACTTTTAAATCTTCTGTCTTGTACAAAGCACCTCTTACTATTTAGAGTGACTTCTGTTTGTCAGGATTGCTCCAGGATATACCAGAAAAGAACACAAAAACACTATGACTGGAAAAAAGATCTGTATCCTTTAGAAATTAAAGCATTAGACTGTTCCTCATGTATCACAGAGTTACAGAATCACAGAATGGTAGAGGTTGGAAGGGACCTCTGGAGATCATCTAGTCCAACCCCTTTACTTAAGMAGAGTCCCCTAGAGCACATTGCACAGGATCACATCCAGGCAGGCTTTGAATATCYCCAGGGAAGGAGACTCCACAACCTCTCTGGGCAACCTGTKCCAGTGCTCCGTCACTCTTACAGTAAAGAAGTTTTTCCTTATATTCAAACAGAACTTCCTGTGTTTCATTTTGTACCCACTGCCTCTTCTCCTGTTGTTGGGCACCACTGAAAAGAGTCTGACATGAGTCCATCCTCTTGACACTTTCCCTTAAGGTATTTATACACATTGATAAGATCCCCTCTCAAGTATTCTCCATGCTAAACAGGCCCAGCTCTCGCAGCCTTTCCTCAGAGGGCAGATGCTCCAGCCCTCTGATCATCCTCATAGCCCTATGCTGGACTCTCTCCAGTAGCTCCAGGTCTCTCTCGTACTGTGGAGCCCAGAACTGGACACAGTACTCGAGATGAGGGCTCCCCAGGGCTGAGTAGAGGGGCAGGATCACCTCCCTCGACCTCCTGGCAACACTCTTCCTAATGCAGCCCAGGAGACCATTGGCCTTCTTGGCCACAAGGGCACATTGCTGGCTTATGATTAACTTGTTGTTCACCAGACATGCAGTGGATATATATATGTATATGACATACATATGTATATATATGTATTCTCAGTTACATGCACTTGTCCTATTTCTTTTCTAAACCTCAGAGTTGTAGCATTGCCTTGACAAGTCCATGTTACCTGTCCCTCCAGCATGTATGTCAGAGAAATCAATATAAACATAGTTTGATATTTCAATTTTAATATGTTWTTCATATCAATATCTCAGAGATATTTGATAAGGAGACTTTTCTGCAGCAGATTTAAAAATTCTTAATCTACCACTGGCTTTTAACTTCAGAGGAACTGAACAGCAGGTGAGTTGGAGTTTTATTCCTCCTGCTTTTGCRGATGTTGAAGTTTTTGAAACAAAAATCTCTTTAACATTAATACACTTGAAGACTTTGAAGGTTCCTCTTTACTGGCAGCTGGTCTCACTGTCACGTTGCAGCATTTGCCACCACCATTAGGAATTCATTTCTATTTCAAGGACCACCAYAGACTTCAGCAGTATCAGTTCCCTGTGCTAAAACAATTATGCCAGTAGGGGATTCTTACTGTCCCATGATGTCTCTAATTTCTGCACGATTTAAACATGTACTTGCCATGGCTGATTAGYCCAACAGTGCTGCTGTCCTGGGTGCCAGTCTCTGCAAGGGATGACAGTTTGTGCCCAAGCTCTGAAGAGCATTTAATTGATACTTTAAGACAWTTTAAGAAAACTGTGCTGTGATGGTTCCTTTGAAGGTCAATTTGCCTGAGACATATGCAAGACACTCCTAAATCCCCGGGAAACCTTGGAAGTAGAAGGGTCTATTAGGTCTAAAACATGACATGAAATTAAGGAACAATGTTACAGTAATTTAGACACTGAGGAAATATCGGKGTGTGGTGCTGCCTCCCCGTGTATTTGTGATGATGGATTTACCTGTGAGATCTCCTACCCTATTTTCCAGAGAAACTCTCCTAGGCAATACATTCCTTCTGTTCCTGGTTCCTGCTCTGTTTAGGCATTGAATTGCATACAGAATTGTCGTTTTCCTCTTGGACTTTTGGGGGTCTTCAGCTTGGTATTTGAACGCGGCATGCATTTATTGTCATAACATCTGGGTAGAATTAACTGATATTGTCATCCTCAATTTTACAGCTAGGATATTGAGGCAAAAGGTAATTAAAGTCAAAGTGATCGGTATAGCTATTAAAAGTCTACAGTCTAAGTGATCAGGAGCTCTAGGTCTCCTGGGCCCAGTATTCAAGAGTCCTTAACATCTTGTAACACTTAATGTACTGAAAGCAAAATTGCAATTGATTTCGCTTGCTCCTGCAACTGTACAGTGCTCCTGACATTGTGAATATAACTGTTGCTCTCTTGGCACTGGAAAACAAAGAAGATAGCTGTAGGCTGTCAGTCAGAGGCTAGATGAGGTCAAATAAATGCTAGTCACTTTTACTAGATTCCTTCTAGTAAACGATCACTTTAAAATCAGTAGAAGTCACAGGGTTACAACAGGAGAAGCTGAGGTATGTGTTAATACTATTTTGTTACTAACATAAAGCAGTCATTTTCCATCAAGGAAGGACCACAGCAGCAAAGTAAGACGAGATTTACCCTGTTATCTATTGCCATGCTTACAACTTTCYCTTTTGGTGACCCTTGCCAAGCTTTGTCCCAAGGACGTTCCCAGTAACTGGCTCCTAAAACAAGCYTCTTGTATCTTACTTTCTCTACTTTGCATATTCATTTTCCAAGAATTTCCTAGCTTATACCTAACTAATAYGTTAAAATATAGTCTTACAGGCTACTCACATCACTCATTTCCATGGTTATTATTACAGTTTACCCTCATTGYTAATTAATAACCAAAAAAATTTGAACTGGGAACTGGGAACATCCTAACCTAAAAATATCATGTTTCTGTGTTTCCTTGCAGTTAGCAAACAAGGGCACAATACCCTTCCTAGATAATAGGCTAGATTTTAATCTACCTGTAATTCATTCATTTATGTCAGGTAGCTTTTAGTAGATAAACAGAAGCTAGCATTTCCTGCTTGCATCTCTGCAAAACAGGACATCTCAGATACRATCAACACATTAGAAGGTAACAGTGACATTTTCTGGTTGGAGCCATAATCATCCAGGAGCTTGGAGAGACTGGYAAGGATAAAGACCAATTTTCTAACAGGTTGTGAGGCTACTCTTCCTTTCTCTTTCGCTCCTCACATCACCTTCTTATTTCTCCAAGAAGTCCATGGGCCTGCAGACTGCCCAGCACATCCTGACTTGCCTCCTGAGTGCAGTGTAGTCTGTGTGCCGAATAAGACGTGTCTGATGGACATAGTGTGTGATTATGTGATTTAAAGGGAAACCTGAAGCCTTGTAGAGAGGCTGAGTTATGATTATATGGACAAAATTATTACACAGGCAATCAAGGCTTTTTCTGACTTAGCCTTAACATAGTCTTTAAGCTGCTGCTGGCTGAATTTTTTTCTGAACACCATCCTTTCCACTCCCTCTTCTTAAAAAAAAAAAAAAAAAAATGTCATAGGATCTTA